>NC_042991.1:23631105-23959438 GCF_901001165.1 Salmo trutta
GAGTGAGAGAGAGAGATGAGAGAGAGAGAAGAGAGAGAGAGAGAGAGAGAGAGAGGAGGAGAGACAGAGTAAAGAGAGAGAGAGAGAGAGAGAGGAGGAGAGAGAGAGGAGGATGACGAGAGAGACAGAGAGAGAGAGAGAGAGACAGAGAGAGAGTGTGTGTGTGTGTGTGCGCGCGCGTGTGTGAGTGTGTGAGTGACGTGACAGGAGAAGTCTCACTTTGTGACCTGGTGTCTGGTATGCCATGTATTAGAGAGTGTCCCAATAAAACCCAGTATGACAGATTGCTACTCACTCCTCAGCCTGGATGGAGTCCACTGGAGCCACGTAATTACTGGGGATGTAACCATTTCCACCGGTGGTGAGGGAACGAGCATCCCACCAGTCCCCTTCACTGAGGGAGAGAGAGAGATGGAGAGAGAGATAAGAGAGAGAAGGGGGGCAGAGAAAGGGAGGGAGAGGGCGATAGATGGAGAGAGAGAGAGCAGAGGAAAAGCATCATTACATAACATTCTATACAGTATTGATCAATACACATGTGCCATACTAGTCAGTCATGGTAAGGGTGAGGTTTAAAGGGTTTAACCCCAGCTAACCAAAGGGACCCACGTGGGATCAGATGGTTTCATGTACACCATGTATTAGGAGATCGCCTATAGAAATAACAAATGAACCACTGTGATCAATAATGCATTTGACGTGAATACATTGGGTAGCAGTACATGCCTTGTTCATATGGAATCCTATACTGTAGGGAGGCAGCATGTGTTGGCAGCACTGTCTGATCACAAGCAGGGGTTGGGAGGAGGGAGAGCTCTTAACGACCACAGCTTGCATGCCCATGCAGCCATTACCGTCTCTCTCCTGTCCTCTTTCTCTCCCTCTAACAACCATCTCTCCATCACGCTCACTCTCCTGTCCTCCCAACACACTGCCCTCTTTTACATCCCTCTCTCCCTCGCACATTTCATCTTTCTTTTATATCTCCACTTCCTGACACACTTAACTGTTATCCCTCGCTGTCTCTCAAACACAGTATAGTCCCTTCTTCTTTCCAGCACCAGACTGCATTACATTCTCAATCTCCCTGTATTCCTCTCAATGTAATCCACAGTACCCCACCACTCCTTCATGTTTCCTCTCCTCCCCAGCCTCCTCCCTGTTTTCCCCTTCCCCCTGACTCCTCCACAACACCATCAAAAACACACATGGAAAGTACAGGAGACATAGGTGATGCCTTAAGGAGTGGTCCACTATTTGAACCACCTACCACTGTCTACTACTACATCCCTAGTAGAGGTCTTTCATTTGTTCTGAATAAAAACATGACGGGGAGCACCGGGGATGACATCACAGACCGGGTTCATTTGTTCTGAATAAAAACATGACGAGGAGCACCGGGGATGACATCACAGACCGGGTTCATTTGTTCTGAATAAAAACATGACGAGGAGCACCGGGGATGACATCACAGACCGGGTTCATTTGTTCTGAATAAAAACATGACGGGGAGCACCGGGGATGACATCACAGACCGGGTTCATTTGTTCTGAATAAAAACATGACGAGGAGCACCGGGGATGACATCACAGACCGGGTTCATTTGTTCTGAATAAAAACATGACGAGGAGCACCGGGGATGACATCACAGACCGGGTTCATTTGTTCTGAATAAAAACATGACGAGGAGCACCGGGGATGACATCACAGACCGGGTTCATTTGTTCTGAGAGGACAATGGAGGTTCCATCTGGAGAGCTAGTATGTTCAAGCTAACACGCTAACGTCAACAGCTGAGAGGAATGATGGACTGCTGGGAGGAGAGGAGGAGCGAGAAAGACAGAGAGAGCAAGCGAAAGAGTGAAAGAGAGAGAGAGAGGGACGGGATGGACCCCTGTCCATTCACCACTTCTGTCTTCTTAAACAAACGCTCTTTAACGGCTGTGCCGCAAAGACAGAAAACAACAACATGGGTAAACAAACAAAGAACCAGCCTTCTCCCATCTCCAGAAGTATTGTTATGCTTAAACTAGCTTCTTCCCCTGTGGTCACTGCTAATGACAGAGTAATCATTAAACAAAACATATGTGGTATTTCCTGCTTATTTCTGAGGTAGTTTTACAAAAGACTGTGAAAAAATGTGCTAAATTTGCAATTGCATGATGAAGACGATACATGTGTCATCTTGTTACAGCAATCATGTTATAGGAATCTATTCTAAGCAATCGGAATCAGCCATTATAAACACTTGAGTCTTATTGTTTGGGATGCTTCCCTGTAACGTGTTGTTTGCATTCACCAAGCTCAGCGATTCCTTGAGAAGATGCCATCATAATACAACACAACAGACCCTGTGCTCAGTACCCACAGGAGTCCCATGGCTGCTCACGCGATTCCCTGCCTGAACAGGCATCTACCATGTACTGTTTGTTTGCCAGGCAGCCTGGCCTGAGAGGGAGAGACTGGGCCTGGGCTGGGTGCAGTTACTCTTCTCTCCAGCAGGGGGCAGTGTGCCAAGCTGGAACAGAGCCTGGATGCTGCCAGGGAGGGAAGTTAGAAGTGAGGGAGGCGTGGGCGGATGGATGGCGGATGATGGAGGGCTGAGGCTGCAGCTCTGACTGGACACTGGCCAGGAGGAGAAGATGAAGGGAGGAGAGGAGGAGAGGAGGAGAGGAGGAGGGGAGGATAGAATAGGGAGGGTCCTAATGATGGTGTCTTCCTGCCTTTGCTCTAGATGGGTGGGCGGTGGGTGGTGGTGGTTAAACGTGTGCTACTGGGGTATGAGCAGCAGCCCTTCCACAGGGGAGAGAGGACAGGATATCAGCTGTTAAAGCAGTATGGAGACTGGTGAGTATCCACTATGCTGCCTGGGCTTTAGGTTGAACAACTACATGGGTGAACATGAACATGGGGAGAGCGGAGGAGGAGCTGGGAAATCACAAACCTAAACAGACACAGACAGTCATACTTCTGAGAGAAAATATCAAATGACATTTTGCAGTGTGTCACTAAAGCCTTCTGATACGTAAATAAACTATCCATGAGGTTTCAGAGCAGCATGTTCATGGGCTGGTCTGAGACAGTTGTGCTGACAGAGGGGTAACAGAGCGGCTGCACTTCGTGTCAGACCATTCAAAGAGAAAGTCTACACCAGACTAAAGCAGACTGAAGAACAACACAGAACCATTCCACATCACCCACCTCAAACTAAAGACCCCTGCCTGCTCCATACAATTTAAATGCTGATGTCTTGAAAATGGAAATAAAACTGATTTTACAGTCATTCCAACACCTTCCCCGGTCAAAGTGATAAACCTAGGCAGCCAGGCTACCAGAGTGATTCTAATATGATATTTACATGTAGAATGTAGACCTTTTTCCTCTCTCAGTGCAGTAGGTGTGATGTGTGATAAGTGGCTGTACTATACTGTACTTACGTGCTGTTGATAATCTGAAACCTCTCCCCTTTCCTGAAGCTGAGGTCGTCCTCTGTCCGCGCCTCATAGTCGTAAAGTGCCACGAAGAGGGTGACTCCTGCCGAGAGAAACACACAGCGTCAGCACTCACGCCATTAGGACGTGCAGCAAATGAACCTTAGAGTCTGAGAGACTAACATTGAACTGACTGACCCTGGAAGGGAAGCTGGGTGCACGGTAGCTTTTATACTAGAGGCTGCAGACATTTCTGGATGCAGTGGATATACTAAGCTGTAGTGAATTGAATGTGAAATCATCCATTAAATTGGTGACAGTATAAATAGCTGGAAATAAGCCTTCATACAGTATTGGACATCTTTCACCTGGAAGGTAGCATACAAACACTGCAGCAATTATGAATGGAAAAGGTCCTTCATACAATCTTTCAGCAGGCAGGTAGGTAGCAGGTAGGTAGGTAGCAGGTAGGTAGCACATAAACTACATACTACATGTAATAGAAGAGTTCTATTAAGATTACCAACTACCTAGGTGTCCAGGGAGACAGGCTGAAAGAGTGTCCAGGGAGACAGGCTGAGAGAGCGTCCAGGGAGACAGGCTGAGAGAGCGTCCAGGGAGACAGGCTGAGAGAGCGTCCAGGGAGACAGGCTGAGAGAGCGTCCAGGGAGACAGGCTGAAAGAGCGTCCAGGGAGACAGGCTGAGAGAGCGTCCAGGGAGACAGGCTGAGAGAGCGTCCAGGGAGACAGGCTGAGAGAGCGTCCAGGGAGACAGGCTGAGAGAGCGTCCAGGGAGACAGGCTGAGAGAGCGTCCAGGGAGACAGGCTGAGAGAGCGTCCAGGGAGACAAGCTGAGAGAGCGTCCAGGGAGACAGGCTGAAAGAGCGTCCAGGAGACAGGCTGAGAGAGCGTCCAGGGAGACAGGCTGAGAGAGTGTCCAGGGAGACAGGCTGAGAGAGCGTCCAGGGAGACAGGCTGAGAGAGCGTCCAGGGAGACAGGCTGAGAGAGCGTCCAGGGAGACAGGCTGAGAGAGCGTCCAAAGAGACAGGCTGAGAGAGCGTCCAAGGAGACAGGCTGAGAGAGCGTCCAGGGAGACAGGCTGAAAGAGCGTCCAGGGAGACAGGCTGAGAGAGCGTCCAGGGAGACAGGCTGAGAGAGCGTCCAGGGAGACACGCTGAGAGAGCGTCCAGGGAGACACGCTGAGAGAGCGTCCAGGGAGACAGGCTGAGAGAGCATCCAGGGAGACAGGCTGAGAGAGCGTCCAGGGAGACTGGCTGAGAGAGCGTCCAGGGAGACTGGCTGAGAGAGCGTCCAGGGAGACTGGCTGAGAGAGCGTCCAGGGAGACTGGCTGAGAGAGCGTCCAGGGAGAGAGAGCGTCCAGGGAGACAGGCTGAGAGACCGTCCAGGGAGACAGGCTGAGAGACCGTCCAGGGAGACAGGCTGAGAGACCGTCCAGGGAGACAGGCTGAGAGACCGTCCAGGGAGACAGGCTGAGAGACCGTCCAGGGAGACAGGCTGAGAGACCGTCCAGGGAGACAGGCTGAGAGAGGGTCCAGGGAGACAGACTGAGAGACCGTCCAGGGAGACAGGCTGAGAGACCGTCCAGGGAGACAGGCTGAGAGACCGTCCAGGGAGACAGGCTGAGAGAACAGGGAGACAGGCTGAGAGAGAGTCTAGGGAGACAGGCTGAGAGAACAGGGAGACAAGCTGAGAGGAAGTCGAAAGAGAGAGGGGCTGAGCCTGCTCCATCTACCCAGGCAGTCTGCTGAATCTCTCAGCATAAGTCTCCACAAGTCTAAAGAGCTTTCTTTATTCATCTCCTTTCCCTGATCTGAAAGGACTTGATGCACCACAGCAATATGGTGGTGGTGGAAGCCTACACAGTCTTTTGAGTATTGGGACAGTGTTGAGTGTACTGTGGAAATGAATAGTCTGTGCTTTGAGAGCAGGGCTCTTGGGGATAGTAGCAGTGAGAAGAGAACAAGCTGCTGCCTTTCACATGACACAGAACAGAGAGAGAGTAAGAGAGAGATAGAGAGAAAGAGAGAGAGAGACGGAGAGAGAGAGAGAGAGAGAGAGACAGAGAGAGAGAGACAGAGAGAGAGAGACAGAGAGAGAGAGAGAGAGAGAGAGACAGAGAGAGAGAGACAGAGAGAGAGAGAGACAGAGAGAGAGACAGAGAGAGAGAGACAGAGAGAGAGAGAGAGAGAGAGAGAGAGAGAGAGAGAGAGAGAGAGAGAGAGAGAGAGAGAGGATGCACACAGGGGGATTTTGCATGCCACACCTCTGACGCATCTACCTGTCACACTCATCTCAAGAAACAAACAGACTGCATCACTTCTGAAGAAATGTCTCCCCATCTCCTCCACTTACAAGAAACCCCTAGCAAGCCAGAATACAACAACCAGGCTTTGGTTACGCATGGTTTATTATTTATTATATACTTATTATAGTAATCTGAGGATTGGCATGTGAGTGAGGCCCATTCAATTCAGTAACTTAAGGTCATGGGACATACAGTACTAGTTGTGAATTTCCGTTCAGACTGTTATCTAAGCGCATACAGATCAAATGATTCCAGATAGAATGTCACAAATGGCACCTCATCTATGAGCCTGAATGGCAAAATGGTGCCTGTTAGACAGACAAGGCACTACCACTATTTTGTCATGAAAGTGGTTTAGAGAGAGAGAGGGAGAGAGAGAGAGAGAGAGAGAGAGAGAGAGAGAGAGAGAGAGGGAGGGAGGGAGGGAGGGAGGGAGGGAGGGAGGGGAGGGAGGGAGGGAGAGCGAGCGAGAGAGAGAGAGAGAGAGAGAGAGAGAGGGAGAGAGAGAGAGAGAGAGACAGAGAGAGAGAGAGACAGAGAGAGAGAGACAGAGAGAGAGAGAGAGAGAGAGAGAGAGAGAGAGAGAGTTTTTACCGAAGTTAAACCCCCTTGTCCCCTGCAACTGACAGTGGATGTGGATCATTTTGGGACAGAAATAATCCACACTTTGATGGAAGCCGTGTTAATTAAGTGGAAACGCTGTAGCTCCTCTTGTAGCAGCAGAGGCTCAGTGAAACATAAAGGATATCCTGACTGGGAATATTCTCTATGTAAACAATGAACCCACACACAAAGGGCTGTGCAAGCGCCGGACGTTCCAACACAGGGTCGAGGGGCCGGGACTGGGCCGCGTGGTGAAGCGGGTCCGGGGGAGTCAGGAGAGGGGCTAAAGGGGAACGTATGGACACCCCTACCTGTTCCGCCACGGGTGCGTAGGGTCCCAGTGTGGGAGGAGGTGTTGACCCCTCCGAAGACGGTCATCCCCTGGCCGACGGGCGCCTGGAAGTTGTTGAAGTTGGGGATGGCGGTGACCCCGAAGCTGGGGTAGTGCTGGTGCTGCGGCGTGGGATCGGCGCCATAGCGGAAGCCTGTGGCACTCTGGGAGATGCTGGTGTCTCGGTCGTCCGTGAGTTTCGTTGCTTCTTTATCCTTGCATTGTACACAGCCCATTATCTATATTCTACACAGAGAGAAACACAGAGAAACAGAGAGAAACACAGAGAAGAAGAAGACGGATTATCAACTTGCTTGTATATCAATAGAACATCCAGTCTGAAAAGGAAAAGGTAAGTTACAGGGCTGATGACAAGCCACAGTACATGAAATAGAGGTGTACTTTAACATTGTTCGTGGTTTGCTCTCCTCTCTCCTCAGACGACATGTCCTTGTCTCATTAGAGAAATGCTGTCTCTCAAGGAGCACTGGGAGGTTTATAGCCTGACACACACACGCGCACACACACAGGCGCGCACACACACACGCACACACACACACAGCAGAGCTCCGGATGACTCACACAAACACTGTGTCTCTTTCACGGCCAGGGGAGAAAATACACTCAGATAAAAACTAGTGTTTGGGAAGGAGAGCTAGCCGGGGAGAAGGGGACCCATGGAGGATCGGTCATAGGGGTATTCACTCATCCATTATTCCATGATAACATCACTGCCAGCATCGACCGGCCGGTTCTGTGGGACGTTGCTTCTGTCTGTTAAAGAGACAAGACATATTTCCAGTAGGACATCTCTATGTTTCGACACTATTACTAAACCAAGTATAGTCTCCTTTTATGGTATAATCTAGGTCTTCAAATACTGGTATGTAAACACCTACAGACAAGAAAACATGTTCAAATACCTTCTGTAGAGACTGTTTATGTCTTGGCTGTGATGGTATTGGCACAAAATTAAAGCGTTTAAAGTTTATCAACTGGCTAGAGTAGAGCTCTACTACTGTGGTGCTGGGGAAGATTACCACTGGACAGAATTATTCACCCTGTGACAATTAATGCGATCTCATTACCAGCCTGCAAAATAAACATGAAAATAATACTGTCTGTGTAGACCAGCACAGACAAACAGACTGTAAATTGCAGTGTTCCCTTGGAGACAGACTGCTGATCTAGTCCTCAGCTATAGCCACGACTGCCCTCAAGCGTGTCATTTGAAAATATTCAGGATTTCAATAAGAGCCCTGTTTCCCTTGCACTGTCGGTCTCTGTCTCTCTGTCTGTCTCTCTCTCTCTCTCTATGCTTCTTTTTCTCTCCTCTCTCTCTCTCCCTCTTCCCTCTCTCTGATCTCTCGCTCCCTCTTCCCAAGCCTCCTGGCCTGGTGTGGTGTGTCTATTCCATCTCTTCTGATAGAAGAAGGAAGTGCAGTCTGCAGTCACTTAAGACACATGGGAGAAAGAATGTGGTCCAGTATGCTTCCCTTTGGCCAGAGGGAAAAAAAACAAGGCCCAGATTATAGGAAGCCCTCCTCCCTTCCATCAATCAGCACAGCTGACACACAATGGCCACCCATTGAGCATGGTCAAGGTCCAGAACCTGCTTCCCACATCATCACTGACTGATGAACGCTTGGCAAATGGAGAGAGAGAGCAAGAGAGCGAGAGCGAGAGAGAGCGAGAGAGAGAGAGAGAGAGAGAGAGAGAGAGAGAGAGAGAGGAGAGAGAGAGAGAGAGAGAGAGAGAGAGATGAGAGAGAGGAGAGAGCGAGAGAGAGAGAGAGAGAGAGAGAGAGAGAGAGAGAAAGAGAGAGAGAGAGAGAGCGAGAGAGAGAGCGAGAGCATTAGGATTCCCAATCTATTAAAGTTTAAACAACTGAACAATACACATGTTGGTTTAAAGTTGTAGATTAAGGCTAAATCCACACAGATACAGTGATCAGATAAAAAGGAATCTCTGTGACATCATCCAGTCTCATATAATAAATAACATATCAGACAGCGGCTAGTATTTGGCCTCTGACCGTGGCCTGGCAACCAACGAATCCCTGGCTCCACAAAACGACGTGCGAATACTACAATGACTCAGTGGGCTAACACTGTAATCCACCACAACAAGCCCTGGACCGGAAGAGAGCCAAGAATCAGATAACTGCAACGGGCAGTGGTGGATTCCACAGCATCTCTAATCGTCTTCAACTTGTAGCATCACTTAGAATGCTCAAAGTTGCTCGATAATCTATCTTATAACATAGCCGCTGGGCAGCAGAGAGAGATTGGATTGGCTTCTGGACATCGCCATTTGTATTGATCTCTGTTATCCGGTCAGAGGGCTTGGCTTGTGTTGTGGTAAATGTCAGAGTAATCTGTGGAAGCAGGATGTTGTTAACTGAATACAGTCAAAGCTGCCTCTGATAACAGCACACCACTCACAGTGTTGTTATTCTACCGTTCAGTAGGCAGCTATGAGACAGCCCTCACAGCAGGAGACAAACAGACAGCCACAACAGAGCCTCAGCCCAGTACGAATCCTGCTCACTGCGGACCCCTCAACACAGGCTAGGGACTGAGCTCAGCATCACTGCTCCCTTAGTTTGACCCAACCTCTTTCATCTGTTTCTTTGCCCCCTTCCCTCCTGTTCAGAAAACACCTGCTAGCCGTAGGCACTTGTATTGCTGTTTACTCCTTCTCTCCTCCCCTTCCTCTGCTGCACAATAACAGCCTGAAACCAACTGATAGCCATCAGCGCAGTGTTTCATATAGAAACCAACTGATAGCCATCAGCACAGTGTTGTATATAGAAACCAACTGATAGCCATCAGCACAGTGTTTCATATAGAAACCAACTGATAGCCATCAGCACAGTGTTTCATATAGAAACCAACTGATAGCCATCAGCACAGTGTTTCATATAGAAACCAACTGATAGCCATCAGCACAGTGTTTCATATAGAAACCAACTGATAGCCATCAGCACAGTGTTTCATATAGAAACCAACTGATAGCCATCAGCACAGTGTTTCATATAGAAACCAACTGATAGCCATCAGCACAGTGTTTCATATAGAAACCAACTGATAGCCATCAGCACAGTGTTTCATATAGAAACCAACTGATAGCCATCAGCACAGTGTTGCATATAGAAACCAACTGATAGCCATCAGCACAGTGTTTCATATAGAAACCAACTGATAGCCATCAGCACAGTGTTTCATATAGAAACCAACTGATAGCCATCAGCACAGTGTTGCATATAGAAACCAACTGATAGCCATCAGCACAGTGTTTCATATAGAAACCAACTGATAGCCATCAGCACAGTGTTGCATATAGAAACCAACTGATAGCCATCAGCACAGTGTTTCATATAGAAACCAACTGATAGCCATCAGCACAGTGTTTCATATAGAAACAAACTGATAGCCATCAGCACAGTGTTGCATATAGAAACCAACTGATAGCCATCAGCACAGTGTTGTATATAGAAACCAACTGATAGCCATCAGCACAGTGTTTCATATAGAAACCAACTGATAGCCATCAGCACAGTGTTTCATATAGAAACCAACTGATAGCCATCAGCACAGTGTTTCATATAGAAACCAACTGATAGCCATCAGCACAGTGTTTCATATAGAAACCAACTGATAGCCATCAGCACAGTGTTTCATATAGAAACCAACTGATAGCCATCAGCACAGTGTTGCATATAGAAACCAACTGATAGCCATCAGCACAGTGTTTCATATAGAAACCAACTGATAGCCATCAGCATAGTGTTTCATATAGAAACCAACTGATAGCCATCAGCACAGTGTTTCATATAGAAACCAACTGATAGCCATCAGCACAGTGTTTCATATAGAAACCAACTGATAGCCATCAGCATAGTGTTTCATATAGAAACCAACTGATAGCCATCAGCACAGTGTTTCATATAGAAACCAACTGATAGCCATCAGCACAGTGTTGCATATAGAAACCAACTGATAGCCATCAGCACAGTGTTTCATATAGAAACCAACTGATAGCCATCAGCACAGTGTTTCATATAGAAACCAACTGATAGCCATCAGCACAGTGTTGCATATAGAAACCAACTGATAGCCATCAGCACAGTGTTTCATATAGAAACCAACTGATAGCCATCAGCACAGTGTTGCATATAGAAACCAACTGATAGCCATCAGCACAGTGTTGCATATAGAAACCAACTGATAGCCATCAGCACAGTGTTTCATATAGAAACCAACTGATAGCCATCAGCACAGTGTTGCATATAGAAACCAACTGATAGCCATCAGCACAGTGTTGCATATAGAACCCCACAGCCTTAAAACTCTTCTTCTCATCAGATTGGCCCAACCAATCAGATCAATGGTCCTTCATGGAAAACCAATTATAAAGCAGAACATGACCAGAAGCTAGTTAAAGTAAAGGCCATTCATATAGGATCTATATGGACCAAATTCATTAAGATATTTAATTGAAAGCCAAAGATCTAAAACTTTGAAGGATCTAAGGCTGCTTTAAACTAAATAAAAAGCACAAGGGATGACAATTGATTACATCAGGTTAAAAGGGTGTCAACTTCTACCATATGTTCTGCAATCCGTCTCTCAAAAAAGAGGAGAGGAGATAGGGGATAAAACCAGATCCATCCACAGATCAGTGTCAAATATGAATGGAGCGGTTGAGGAAAGTCAAGGTTGGCATGCCTCAGAGTTGGTGTCGGGCTAGCTGCAAGAGAGCTGCAGAGGGACCAAACGCCCTGGATGGAGGCATGTATATTTCATAGGGGGTGATGGGGTGGGGAGGGGTGGGGAGGGGTGGGGAGGGGTGAATCACTAGTATGGGGGGGGGGGGCTACACTGTCACGTTATGCCCTGGAGGGGAGAGCCCTTTATCACCACTCTACACGGACGGTCTGGAAAATTTTGGGACACCCTCTGTCTGGACAGAACACCTCAGGCTTTACAGGAAGCCATCATTTCTGAGCAGAGAGTAGGGAGGAGGAGAGGGAAACAAAATGGCTGCTTATACAGGACATACACTGAGTGTACAAAACATTAAGAATACCTTCCTAATATTGAGTTGCAGCCTCCTTCTGCCCTCAGAACAGACTCAATTCGTTGGGGCAAGGACTCTACAAGGTGTCGAAAGCATTCCAAAAGGATGATGGGCCATGTTGACACCAATGCTTCCCACAGTTGTGTCAAGTTAGCTGGATGTTCTTTGGGTGGTGGATCATTCTTGATACACACAGGAAACTGTTGAGTGTGAAAAACCCAGCAGAGTTGCAGTTCTTGACACAAACCGGTGTGCCTGGCACCTACTACCATACCCTGTTCAAAGGCACTTAAATATTTTGTCTTGCCGATTCATCCTCAGAACGGCACACATACACAATCCATGTCTCAATTGTCTTAAGGCTTAAAATCCTTCTTTAACCAGTCTCACCCCCTTCATCTACACTGATTCAGGTGTCATCAATAAGGGATCATAGCTTTCACCTGGATTCACCTGGTCAGTCTATGTCATGGAAAGAGCAGTGTTCTTAATGTTTTGTACACTCCTATGTATATTTGTGGGTCTGTAGATATTTGGGTGAGCTCATCTCAATGACCTAGTCATTAATGTGTCTCAAAGTCAAGCCAGGTCAATGATGTGGCCCATGCAGCCAGTCATGTCTCTCTCTCGCAACTGCAGAGCCAGACAAAGGATCAAGACGTTTGGTTTTGTTCTCTCACTTCAGTTCTGTGCGTGTAAAATATTACTCTGCCTCTGTGTCATGCCCTTCATCAGAGTGGATGTTAAAATAAACTTCCAGACAGAGAGAGAGAGCATCAGGTCTACAGAGATAATGAGATAGAAGATGATTAAGTGGGGCGAGAGGAGACGGAGGGGAGGAGGACAATGCCTGTCTAAGAGAGGGACAGATGAATAGAGAAGCCCACTAATACACCTACCCAAGCCACATCCTGCGACCTATCCATGCACCAGATGCACCAGATGCACAGCATGCTCTGCTCACACCTAATGGTCCAAGCCTAAATAAGGAAATGCTCTCAACAGAGAAAAATGTCCTCCTGTGTGCTACCTATATCCCCCCACTAGAATCCCCATACTTTAATGAAGACAGCTTCTCCATCCTAGAGGGGGAGAACAATCATTTCCAGACCCAGGAACATGTGCTAGTCTGTGGCAAAATACACCGATTTCTTCCTCAGGGCCGGGGGGTGAGACAGGGATGCAGCTTGAGCCCCACCCTCTTCAATATATATACAGTATCAATGACTTGGCAAGGGCACTAGAACAGTCTGCAGCACCTGGTCTCACCCTACTAGACTCTGAAGTCAAATGTCTACTGTTTGCAGATGATCTGGTGCTTCTGTCCCCAACCAAGAAGGGCCTACAGCAGCACCCAGATCTTCTGCACAGATTCTGTCAGACTTGGGTCCTGACAGTTAATCTCAGTAAGACAAAAATAATGGTGTTCCAAAAAAGGTCCAGTTGCCAGGACCATAAATACAAATTCCACCTAGACACCATTGCCCTAGAGCACACAAAAAATGATACCTACCTTGGCCTAAACATCAGCACCACAGGTAACAATCTGAGAGACAAGGCAAGAAGGGCCTTCTACGCCATCAAAGGGAACATCAAATTTGACATTCCAATTAGGATCTGGCTTAAAATACTTTAATCAGTTATAGAACCCATTGCCCTTTATGGTTGTGAGGTCTGGGGTCCGCTCACCAACCAAGAATGCACAAAATGGGAAAAACACCAAATTGAGACTCTGCATGAAGAATTCTGCAAAAACAACCTCTGTGTACAACGTAAAAACCCAAATAATGCATGCAGAGCAGAATTAGGACAATTCCCACTAATGATCAAAATCCAGAAAAGTGCCATTCAATTCTACAACCACCTAAAAATAAGTGATTCTCAAACGTTCCATAGCAAAGCCCTCACATACAGAGAGATGAAACTGGAGAGGAGTCCCGAGATGAAACTGGAGAGGAGTCCCTTGGCCAGCTGGTACGGGGACTCTGCTCACAAATACAGACCCCACATAGCCCCAGGACAGCAACACAATTAGATTCAACCAAATCATGACAAAACAAAAAGGTAATTACAGTACTTGACACATTGGAAAGAATCAACAAAAAAACAGCGCAAACTGGAATAGAATTTGACCCTATACAGAGAGTACACAGTAGCAGAACACCTGACCACTGTGACTGACCCAAAATGAAGAAAATCCTTGACTATGTACAGACTCAGTGAGCATAGCCTTGAGAGAGGCCTATTGAGAGAGGCTGCTATGTGCTCACGGCCCACAAAATGAGGTGGAAACTGATCTGTACTTCCTAACCTCCTGCCAACTGTATGATCATATCAGAGACACATATTTCCCTCAGATTACACAGACCCACAAAGAATTAGAAAACAAATCAAATATTGCTAAACTCCCACATCTATTAGGTGAAAGACCACCGTGTGCCACCACAGCAGCACGATGTGTGACCTGTTCCACAAGAAAAGGGAAACCAGTGGAGCACAAACACCACTGTAAATACAACCTGTATTTATCTGTTTATTCATTACCCCTTTCATACAATTATTTACACATTGTTACAACACTGTACTTAGCAAATAATATCACATTTGAAATGTCTATATTCTTTCAACATTTTTGTGAGTGTAATGTTTACTGTTAAGTTTCCCATGCCAATAAAGCCCATTCAATTTTTTATTTGAATTGAGAGAGAGAAAGGGAGAGAGAGAGAGATGAGAGAGAAACATATGGTAGAGCAAGAGAGGGAGAGAGAAGGGGAGAGAGAAAGAGAGAGGGAGGTTAACAAAGTGTGAAAGAGGGAGGAGAAGGAGGAGGAGGAGCACAGCTCTTGACAAAAGGAGCCGGATAATGATCAGTGCTGGGCGTCACATGCAGAGACTCAGTCCGCCGGGGAACGGCCTAGCCTCTGTGCTCTCAGTGTGATTACAGCCAGCCACATCACGAGCAGGCCTGCCTGCCTGCCTGCCTGCGCCATTCAAGGTTAACGCTCAGAGGCTTATGGCTCTTTCATTACACACACAATCATCAACCTACACTTAACATGAACAGGAAGACAAACACAGCACCCAACACACGCAATCTAAAACCACCCTTCTTAGTATGAACACATGCGAGATCTCAACAAACAATGCGGTGGGCTGCTCATTTCCCTCAATGCAGTGTGTGTGTGTGTGTGTGTGTGTGTGTGTGTGTGTGTGTGTGTGTGTGTGTGTGTGCGTGTGCGTGTGCCAGAGAGAAAAAAGGGAAGCAAAGGAGTTGTGTGTGGGTGAGCAGTGTGTTTGAGTAAAGGGGAGCAGAAGAGGGGTCTTTTCTCCTGAGTCTGTGTGTGTGTGTGTGAGCAGTTTGTGTGTGTGTATGTGTAAGTGCTAGCAGCACAATTATCACAACAGCTACAAGGCGAGCCATGGAATTAATCCAAATCACTGCACTAACAGTCTGACAGAGATCCTCGTAATTATTTAGGATTCTAATCGGACTGTGTGGCGCATCAGAACCCTCCTCCTTTTCCTTCTCCCTCCATCACATGCGATGGTCTGGTGTGGTGTTATTCATCATCAGCGGGCTGAGAGACAGAGTGCGATGGTCTGGTGTGGTGTTATTCATCATCAGCTGGCTGAGAGACAGAGTGCGATGGTCTGGTGTGGTGTTATTCATCATCAGCTGGCTGAGAGACAGAGTGTGATGGTGTGCTGCTTCCGGGTCTGACTGATCTGGCTGTGTCTCTGTGAGGAGAGAGAGCTCTTGTTCAGGACGGACTGGCCCACTGCCGCCGGGTTACAGGGGTCACCTGGCATGGCCCCGAGGAAACAATCAGGCACAATACCACTGCTGGGGGAGCAGGAGGGATCCAAACCTCCCCGAAACCTCCCAAGAGTCGCAGAGCCCATAGAGAGGGTTGGCTGGCCGGACTAGCCCCCTTTCCTCTCCTGCAGCCCACAAAAGGAGAAATCTGCCTCCCATTTTCTAAGGAGCAGCCTTCACAAAAAGAGAGTGAGGGAAATACCATTTTATGTTCTCCCTCTCCACAGCTTATTATTTATTTTGTGATCAAATGTTTTCTTATTTCGGAATTGTTTCGTTGGGGGGGGGGGGGGGTTACAGATACAATCTTCAAATTAATATATTTTCATATATTCAGTTCAAGAGGCGATGAGGGGATATAAGCAAACAGCTAAGCAAACAGCTGGAGGCAGGGCTTTCTCCTATAGAGCTCCATTTTTATGGAATGGTCTGCCTATCCATGTGAGAAACGCAGACTCGGACTCAACCTTTAAGTCTTTATAGAAGACTCATCTCTTCAGTAGGTCCTATGATTGAGTGTAGTCTGGCCCAGGAGTGTGAAGGTGAACGGAAAGGCACTGGAGCAACGAACTGCCCTTGCTGTCTCTGCCTGGCCGATTCCCCTCTCTCCACTGGGATTCTCTGCCTCAAACCCTATTAAAGGGGCTGAGTCACTGGCTTACTGGTGCTCTTCCATGCCGTCCCTAGGTGGGATGCGTCACTTGAGTGGGTTGAGTCACTGACGTGATCTTCCTGTCTGGGTTGGCGCCTCCCCTTGGGTTGTGCCGTGGCGGAGATCTTTGTGGGCTATACTCGGCCTTGTCTCAGGATGGTAAGTTGGTGATAGAAGAAAAATAGTTGTGTGGGGGCTGTGCTTTGGCAAAGTGGGTGGGGTTATATCCTGCCTGTTTGGCCCTGTCCGGGAGTATTGTCGGATGGGGCCACAGTGTCTCCCGACCCCTCCTGTCTAAGCCTTCAGTATTTATGCAGCAGTAGTTTATGTGTCGGGGGGCTAGGGTCAGTCTGTTATATCTGGAGTATTTCTCCTGTCTTATCCGGTGACCTGTGTGAATTTAAGTATGCTCTCTCTAATTCTCTCTCTTTCTCTCTTTCTCTCGGAGGACCTGAGCCCTAGGACCATGCCTCAGGACTACCTGGCCTGATGTCTCCTTGCTGTCCCCAGTCCACCTGGCCATGCTGCTGCTCCAGTTTCAACTGTTTTGCCTGCGGCTATGGAACCCTGACCTGTTCACCGGACGTGCTACCTGTCCCAGACCTGCTGTTTTCAACTCTCTAGAGACAGCAGGGGCTGTAGAGATACTCTGAATGATCGGCTATGAAAAGCCAACTGACATTTACTCCTGAGGTGCTTACCTGTTGCACCCTCGACAACCACTGGGATTGTTATTATTTGACACTGCTGGTCATCTATGAACATTTGAACATCTTGGCCATGTTCTGTTATAATCTCCACCCGGTACAGCCAGAAGAGGACTGGCCACCCCTCATAGCCTGGTTCCTCTCAATGTTTCTTCCTGGGTTCTAGCCTTTCTAGGGAGTTTTTCCTAGCCACTGTGCTTCTACACCTGCATTGCTTGCTGTTTGGGGTTTTAGGCTGGGTTTCTGTACAGCACTTTGAGATATCAGCTGATGTAAGAAGGGCTTTATAAATACATTTGATTTGATTTAGAGAGCAGCTGTTGCTTCACGAGGTATCTCTACCTGAAAATACATGATCTCAGTGATTGATAGTTGGTATTCAGCAGTCATAAAAGTATGCCTTATTTACTTTGAAGAACTACTCAAATAGTGATTTTGTTAGACAGCATTGGCAGCAGCTCTATAGAGATGAAATAATAAAGTCATCAAATAAAACATGTAATGTAACATACACAACAGTAAAATAATGTGAATAAATTATGGTTAATACTGTAAGTGATAAGCAGTAATGGGCACTCACTACCATCATTGGATTTTAATCAATTGTTTTATTCTGTGTTCTTACAGCATTCAACCCAAATAATCTGAACCGAAATCGAAAACCGTGATTCTTTTTTAATAATCGAACCAAAACCAAACCAACTTCAAAAACCAGTAATCACTCAGCAGTACAGTCCCCCCAACCCACCCACCACCATCTTGCCCCCCACATCCCTATCTGACCCCTCATCTCCAGACCTGAAAAAGACTGTGTCCCACGCTTTCCTCACCCAACCAAGCAACTGAGGTCGGTATCCTGCCCACTCCATGGCTTACTCTGAATGAAAGGAAAACAGCATGGAAGCTCCCATTTCCATCTGGAATCTTGTGAGATATGAAACTGTTTAGGCCTAATAAGGCGGCTTATCCTGCTGTTACCTTGATCAGCAACACACAGACTAACCAATCCACTGTTCAGAGTCTCTTTAAGGCCAATACTCAATACAAAACATATTTCTCCTTAAAATCCAAACAAGCATTTAGCAGCCTTGAGCACACATATCAGGTATTTCAAAGGGAATGGGAGTCAGTGTGTGTATCTGGGCTGGATTATCTTGTTCCATGACACTTTTCCCCAAATCGTGCCCACCAGGAGGTCTGCTGGAGGATGCGCCAAGCTCCGTAATTAAAAAAACAAGCAGGGGCCACTCTATCCCCCCACAATAAGCTCCTCGGTGTCTAACTCTGCTTCCTGGGGTGAAGATAAGAAGAGCAGATAAGCCTGTAGCCTTGCCTCTCTCTGCCACAGCCATAAATTACAGAGGATAAGTGAGACAGTCAAGTTGTGTGACGTTAATGTGTTTCCTCCCGGAATAGAGCGTGTTTTTCCCCCACCGTTTATGGTTCATTTCAACAAGCTGCTTTAGGGCATTGGAGGCTGTCTCTCTGGGTGGGATTATGAAACTGTGAGCTGTCAAAACTGTGGATAACCCTTCTCTCCTCTCGCTCGTTCCTTCCTTAAAGTCTCTTTCCACTGGTTGAGCCAGGATCATAACACTGAGCCAGCCCCCCCCTCCCCTCCAACTCCCAAGGAAGGCCACTGTCCTCTGCCCTGCCTGCTCCTGTCAGTCAAAGGCCAGGGCAGCCCAGGCTGCGCTGTGCTCGATGAATGGGAGGGGCCTGGGCTGGCACCATTGTGTCAGGGTCATTCAGTGTCAGTTGTGACATTCAGTGCTGCTGGAGGAGGGACTGAGGGGACCTGACTAGCACTATCCCAAAGAGCAGAGAGGGAAAGGAGAGGAGCTGCCTGCCTGGCTGGGAGAGCTGCTGCTCTAACCACTGAGCCTCGGGCTTCAGCCTTCCTGAGCCCTTACCTGTTAGCCTGCATGAGCCGAGCCTAATACGCTCTGGTTAGGGATTAGCAATGTGGCTTCCCTGCTTTCTCTCCCTGGGACTGCAGTCAGTGGAAACCGTTAGTCGGTGTTTAATCAGGCTAAGAATCAAGTACCAGCATTGTGTTATTATGCATTTACAACACAATCCACTATTACTGTAGTTATTCCACTGCTATTTTCTCATTGCATGATAACATAGGATGCTACTGTAGGTTTATCAACCACTTACATGCATTTGTTCTGTGTTACATTTCAAAGAGATGCTTCAAAACATAGGGCTGAGTAAATGATTGGCCGAGTGACAAGCATAAAAGTAGAGGATGAATAAAAAAAAATAAACAGTGACATAAATACAATCTTCCCCTAAATGGAACATGTCATTTTGAAACCATGTCATGGAGCCCTCCAGAAGTATGCTGCCAGCTGAACTTGTGTTAACAATGCAGCTGTGTCCGTGACGTGACCCCTGACCTCCACCCTTTAGCTCCCCCGGGGAGGGGAGCATTATACCAACAGCATTATACCACCTATCCAAGATGTTGCCAAGGCCCTAGTAATATAAATATAGAAAATGATGATGACACTAGCATATGTGTGAGTGAAATGTGCGTGCAGGCATGTGTCATGACACTATGGGGCTTCCAAGCATTTCCTGCAAGGGTTGAAAGACTAATTGCGTGCAGCACAGTTAGTACCAGAGGTGTGGACTCGAGTCACATGACTTGGACTCGAGTCAGACTCGAGTCACAAATATGATGACTTGCAACTCGACTTTGACTTTAACACCAATGACTCGTGACTTGACTTGGACTTGAGCCTTATGACGCGGACCTGACTTGATACCCTCCCCAAGCCCAAATATAAAAAATTATGCTATTAAAAAAAGTGTGCAGTGCATCAACTGTTCATTTAACGGATTACAGTTTGAATCGGACAGCAGCCAATCAAATTGTGCCAACTGAGAAAAAGTTGCGCGTGGCAGTGCAGAGGAACGTCGGTGGGTGAATTCAGATGAAGCCCTTGGAAAGATGATACCCAAAATTATTATTTTCGGATATAAAGACGACGCTGTATCAACAAAAACGGATTGCAACTTGCAAAACATGCGGGAAGAAAATTACAGACGGAGGCGCAACAATTTCCAACTTTGTTCGACATTTGAAGCTGCACAAAGAACAGTAAGTCGTGGCTAATATAGCCGACAGCTATATAATTTATAACTTTGCTAGTGTATCATGTAGGCTAACGTAACGTTAAATCAATGAGCCTCCACAGTCAGTCAGTGCGGGAACGTGATCATTGCACCCAAGATTGAGCTACAACTGGCTAGGCAGTTGGTAGCCTAAATCCTGCCTGATGCTCCTAAAACAAGGTTGGGCGACTGTGTACATGCCTACATTGCCCGGTTGCGCCCCATAGCAATCCTCGATAGTCGATCACTATTGGGTGGGGGCGTCTACCTCATGGCTACCCATGTATTTCCATGGAAATATAATGTTTATTTGGAAAGTAATAAATATATATATATATTTTTAAAAGCATTCATGATTTGCGTAAACGTAATATAATAACTATTACTCTGGTTAAAAATATGAAATGGTATTACATTTGGTGAAGAGCACATTATGACTTGTTTAGGACTCGAAACTCAAAGTTTAGGACTTGATACTTGATGGTCTTGACTTGAGACTTGACTCGGACTTGCCTGTCTTGACTTGGGACTTGACTTGGGACTTGAGTGCTAAGACTTGAGATGTACTTGTGACTTGTAAATCAATGACTTGGTCCCACCTCTGCTTAGTACACTTAAGGAAGTAAAGCATCGTTAAGACACATTGTTGCAATTTGCCCAGTTCCTCTGTTTTCAGCACAATCAGACAAAAGGCTGGGGACTCAAGGTCAAGCAGGCACATTGTTGATACATCTTATTTGACTGCATGGTGGGCTGAACAACACACAAAAACAGTGAGGTTACTGGACGGAGACAGCTTATGCAAATCTACTGCTCCTGTTGTTTTAGTATACTACACAGATGTGATTTCCTTTATTTTCTCACAGTAGCAGAAACCTAAACTATGCCTAAACTTAAGTCTGAACTAAAATAATATAATAATATATCCAAAGCAACTTACAGTCATGTGTGCATACATTTAACATATGGGTGGTCCTGGGAAACGAACCCACAATCCTGGCAAGCGCCATGCTCTACCAAATGAGCTACAGAGGACCACAAAATGGAGGTCTAATGTTAGAGGTCTGAAATGAAAAGGAATTTAGCATTGGGCATGGCATTAAAAAGGGAAAATCCTCCAGCTTCAACTGATTTTTTAGGAATAAGGAAGTAAACATCTTGTGCTTTTGTGTGTCAGGCAGAAGGAAGCGACTCGTTCTTTTTGAATGACTCTTTTTACTGACTCGGGAGTCATGATTCGTTTTTCTGAGTGAATCGTTCATTATAGTTGTTTGTTTTACCAGCTGTCCAAAAACTGTCTGTCATATTGTCAGGTAAAATAGATCATGCTGCAAGAAGCATAAGGAATAAAAATACGTGTTCAGAACTGATAATTGATCACATGGTGCAAGAATGAATGCAATGAATTCATTATTGAACGTTATGATGGACACAGCTTTGTAGAACCAAAACATACACAGCCTCTGCTCAACAAACTCGAACTTGAAAACTAATCGTTTCTGCAGTTCAGGAAAGATATTGTACTTATCACCCTGATGGCAGTCAAGTAAGGCATTCCATCAAGAGTCGTTCACAATCTAGTCCGGTTGCAGCCACAACTAGACCTAGTTTCAAATGTACCAAGAAATAATCGTATTTATATGCCAAGCAATCAACAAATGTACATTTTACAAGTCTTTTACAAGTCTCAGTCACAAATGACAGCTCCAATAAGCAGGGTCGGACTTATTAATTCAGAGGCCCCAGGCAGGAGCCAGTATGATGTCATGATGTTTTCATCAGATTGTCAAACAAATCAACAAAAAAACTAGGTTACCTTTGCACGCTCATCCCAAATAATTCCAGCATCCGGACAGTGCACTATGCACCCGTCATTCATTCTTTCTTTTTCTTTTCTCTGCCTCGCTCTGAAAGCATCGCATTGCTGCTACTTAATTCAAATCAAATCACATTTTATTTGTGACATGCTTTGTAAACAACAGATGTAGACTAACAGTGAAATGCTCACAGGCCCTTCCCAACAATGCAGAGAAAGAATAATAATAATAATAATAATAGAAGGAATAAATACACAATGAGTATATATACAGTTGAAGTCGGAAGTTTACATACACTTAGGTTGGAGTCATTAAAACTTGTTTTTCAACCACTCCACAAATTTCTTGTTAACAAATTATAGTTTTGGCAAGTTGGTTAGGACAAGTTGTTTAGGACAAATTTTAGGACAAATTTTTCCAACAATTCTTTACAGACAGATTATTTCACTTATAATTCACTGCATCACAATTCCAGTGGGTCAGAAGTTTACATACACTAAGTTGACTGTGCCTTGAAACAGCTTGGAAAATTCCAGAAGATTATGTCATTGCTTTAGAAGCTTCGGATTGGGTAATTTACATAAATTGAGTCAATTGGAGATGTACCTGTGGATTTATTTCAAGGCCTACCTTCAAACTCAGTGCCTCTTTGCTTGACATCATGGGAAAATCAAAAGAAATCAGCCAAGACCTAAGAAACAAATTGTACACCTCCACAAGTCTGGTTCATCCTTGGGAGCAATTTCCAAACGCCTGAAGGTACCATGTTCATCTGTACAAACAATAGCATGCAAGTATAAACCCCATGGGACCACGCAGGCGTCATACCACTGAGGAAGGAGACGCGTTCTGTCTCCTAGAGATGAACGTACTTTAGTGCGAAAAGTGCAAATCAATCCTAGAACAACAGCAAAGGACCTTGTGAAGATGGTGGAGGATTACAGGTACAAAAGTATCTATATCCACAGTAAAACGAGTCCTATATCGACATAACCTGAAAGGCCGCTCAGCAAGGAAGAAGCCACTGCTCCAAAACTGCCATAAAAAAGCTAGACTATGGTTTGCAACTGCACATAGGGACAAAGGTCGTACTTTTTGGAGAAATGTCCTCTGTTCTGATGAAACAAAAATAGAACTGTTTGGCCATAACGACCATCGTTATGTTTGGAGGAAAAAGGGGGAGGCTTGCAAGCCGAAGAACACCATCCCAACCATGAAGCACAGGGGTGGCAGCATCATGTTGTGGGGGTGCTTTGATGCAGGAGGGACTGGTGTACTTCTCAAAATAGATGGCATCATGAGATAGGAAAAGTATGTGGATATATTGAAGCAGCATCTCAAGACATCAGTCAGGAAGTTAAAGCTTAGTCGCAAATGGGTCTTCCAAATGGACACTGACCCCAAGCATACTTCAAAATTTGTGGCAAAATGGCTTAAGGACAACAAAGTCAATGTATTGGAGTGGCCATCACAAAGCCCTGGCCTCAATTCTATAGAAAATTTGTGGGCAGAACTGAAAAAGCGTGTGCGAGCAAGGAGGCCTACAAACCTGACTCAGTTACACCAGCTCTGTCAGGAGGAATGGGCCAAAATTCACCCAACTTATTGTGGGAAGCTTGTGGAAGGCTACCTGAAACATTTGACCCAAGTAAAACAATTTAAAGGCAATGGTACCAAATACAAATTGAGTGTATGTAAACTTCTGACCTAGTGGGAATGTGATGAAAGAAATAAAAGCTGAAATAAATCATTCTCTCTACTATTATTCTGACATTTCACATTCTTAAAATAAAGTGGTGATCCTAACTGACCTAAGACAGAGAATTTTTACTAGAATTAAATGTCAGGAATTGTGAAAAACTAAGTTTAAATGTATTTGGCTAAGGTGTATGTAAACTTCCGACTTCAACTGTATATACGGGGTACCAGTACCGAGTCGATGTGCAGGGGTACGAGGTAATGGAGGTAGATATGTACATACTGTACATGTTGGGGTAAAGTGACTAGGCAACAGCATAGATAATAATAAGTAGCAGCAGCATATGTGATGAGTCGTAGGAGTTAGAGCAAAAATGGTCAATGCAGATAGTCCGGGTAGCTATTTGGTTATTTGGTCTTATGGCTTGGGGGTTCAGGGTCCTGTTGGTTCCAAACCTTGTGCATTGGTACCATTTGCCGTGCGGTAGCAGAGAGAACAGTCTATGACTTGGGTGGCTGGAGTCATTTTTGGGGCCTTCCTCTGACACTGCCTGGTATAGAAGTCCTGGATGGCAGGGAGCTCAGCCCCAGTGATGTACTGGGCCGTACGCACTATCCTCTGCAGTGTCTTGCAGTTGGGTGCCAAGCAGTTGCCATACCAAGAGGTGATGTAGTCAGTCAAGAGACTCTCAATGGTGCAGCTTTAGAACTTTTTGAGGATCTGAGGGCCCATACCAAATCTTTTCAGCCTCCTGAGAAGGAAGAGGTGTTGTCGTGTCTTCTTCACGACAAAGTTGGTGTGTGTGGACCATGTTAATTCCTTAGTGATGTGGACACCAAGGAATTTGAAGCTCTCGACCCACTCCATTACAGCCCCGTCGATGTGGATCTGGGCATGCTCGGCCCTCTGTTTCCTGTGATCCATGATCAGATCCTTCATCTTGCTGATGTTGAGAGAGAGTTGTTGGCCTGGCATCACAATGCCAGGTCACTGATCTCCTCCCTATAGGCTGCATCATCGTCGTCGGTGATAAGGCCTACCACCGTTATGTCGTCGACAACCTTGATGGTGTTGGAGTCATGTGCGGCCATGCAGTCGTGGATGAATAGGGAGTACAGGAGGGGACTAAGCACACACCCCTGAGGGGCTCCCGTGTTGAGGGTCAGCATGGTGGATGTGTTGTTGCCTACCCTCACCACCTGGGGACGGCCCGTCAGGAAGTCCAGGATCCAGTTGTCAAAGGAGTTGTTCAGTCCCAGGGTCTTGAGCTTAGTGACGAGCTTGGAGGGCACTATGGTGTTGAATGTTGAGCTGTTGTCAATGAACAGCATTCTCACGAAAGTGGTCTTCTTGTCCAGTTGGGAGAGGGCAGTGTGGAGCTCAATAGAGATTAAGTCCTCTGTGGATCTGTTGGGGCGGTATGCGAATTGTAGGGGTTCACTGTGTCTCGGATGATGGTGTTGATGTGAGTACTGACCAGCCTTTCATAGCATTTCATGGCTACAGACGTGAATGCTATGGGGCGATAGTCATTTAGACAGGTTATCTTGGCATTATTGGGCACAGGGATAATGGTGGTCTGCTTGAGAAATGTAGGTATTACAGACTGGGTCAGGGAGAGGTTGAAAATGTCAGTGAAGACACTTGCCAGCTGGTCAGCGAATGCTCTGAGTACATGTCCTGGTAATACATCTGGTTCTGTGTCCTTGTGAATGTTAACCTGTTTAAAGGTCGTACTCACATTGGCTATGGAGAGCGAAATTACACTCTGGAACAGCTGGTGCTCTCATGCATGGTTCAGTGTTGCTTGCCTTGAAGCGGGCATAGAGAGCATTTAGCTCATCTGGTAGGCTTGCCTCACCGGCAGCTCGTAGCTGGGTTTCCCTTTGTAATCTATGATAGTTTGCAAGCCCTGCCACGACCGACGAGCGCCAGAGCTGGCGCCAGATGTTGCCTGTAATCCATGGCTTTTGGTTGGGATATGTACGTACAGTGTGGGGATGACATCGTCAATGCACTTATTAAGCCGGTAACTGATGTGGTAAACTCCCAAATGTTAACCAGGAACATATTCCAGTCTGTGCTAGTGAAACAGTCCTGTATCTTAGAATCCGCTTCATTGGACCACTTGAGCGCATCACTGGTACTTCTAGTTTGAGTTTTTGCTTGTAAGCAGGAATCAAGGAAGATAGAGTTATGGTCAGATTTGCCAAAGGGAGGGTGAGGGAGAGTGTTGTATGTGTTTCTGTGTGTGGAGTATAGAGCATTGATTTGTGGTGATAAATAGACAGCTACGAAAAACATAGATGAAAACTTGGTAAATAGTATGGTCTGCAGCTCATCATGAGGTATTCAAAAACTAAAGACTACCTTAACAGTAGAGATCACGCACCAGCTTTTTTTAATAAACAGACACACTCCTACCCCCTTCGATGCATGGAAAACCCAGCAAGATGTATAATATCCATGTCCTTGTACAGCCACAACTACGAGAAACATAGAATATTGCAGTTTTTCAGGTCCCGTTGATAAGATAGTCTCGAACGGAGCTCGTCCAGTTTGTTCTCTAGTGACTGTACGTTCGCCAATAGAACAGAGGGTAGAGGCGGTTTATTTGCTCGCCAACGTATTCTCGTCAGGATGCCGGCTTGTCTGCCTCTCTTGTGCCGTCGCTTCCTCGAATCGAGTCCCGGAGAATTAGGGCCTGGTCCGGACTAAGCAGAACATGCAGAGCTGCCGACTCATTGAAGTAGAAACTGTCATCCAAATCGAGGTTACTGTTCTGATGTCCAGAAGCTGTTTTCAGTCATTGGAAATTACGGCGGAGACATTATGTACAAAAAAGTTAAGATCAGTGTAAAAAACACAAAATTGGTCAGGAGCCTGTAAAACGGCTGTTATCCACTGCCGTCCCATCTAAGATCCCTCCCAATGTCAGTGGCCTCGAGCAGAGCATGGGGTTGCCTCAAGCAGAGAAATGATGTATACGGAAGAAAAATATAAATGCAACATACAACAATTTCAAAGATTTTACTGAGGTACAGTTCATATGAGGAAATCAGTCAATTGAAATAAATGCAATAGGCCCTAATCTATGGATTTCACATGACTGGAAATACAGACATGCATCTGTTGGTCACAGATACTTTACCTTAAAAACACGTAGGGGTGTGGATCAGGAAACCAGTCATTATCTGATGTGATCACCTTTTGCCTCATGCAGTGCAACACATCTCCTTTGCATAGAGTTGATCAGGCTGTTGATTGTGGTCTGTGGAATGTTGTCCCACTCCTCTTCAATGGCTTTGTGAAGTTGCTGGATATTGGCAGGAACTGGAACACACTGTCGTACACGTCAATCCAGAGCATCCCAAACATGCTCAATGGGTGACATGTCTGGTGAGTACAGTATGCAGGCCATGGAAGAACTGGGACATTTTCAGCTTCCAGGTAGCTGAAACATGAGGTGATGAATTGTCCCTAGCTTATTCCTGCCCATACCATAACCCCTCCGCCACCATGGGCCACTCTGTTCACAACGTTGACATCAGAAAACTGCACGCCCACACAACGCCATACACACTGACTGCAATCTGCCCGGTACAGTTGAAACTGGGATTAATCCGTGAAGAGCACACTTCTCCAGCGTGCCAGTGGTCATCGAAGGTGAGCATTTGCCCAATGAGGTCGGTTACGACGCCAAACTGCAGTCAGGTCAAGACCCTGGTGAGGACGATGAGCACGCAGATTAACTTTTCTGAGACGGTTTCTAACAGTTTGTGCAGAAATTCTTTGCTTGTGCAAACCCACAGTTTTATCAGCTGTCCGGGTGGCTGGTCTCAGACAATCCCACAGGTGAAGAAGCTGGATGTGGAGGTCCTGGGCTGGCGTGGTTACACGTGGTCTGCGGTTGTGAGGCAGGTTGGATGTACCACCATTTTTTTCTAAATGATGTTGGAGGCGATTTATGGTAGAGAAATGAACATTCACTTATCTGGCAAAAGTTCTGGTGGACATTCCTGCAGTCAGCATTCCAATTGCACACTCACACAAAACTTGACACATCTGTGGCATTGTGTTGTGTGACAAAATTGCACATTTTAGAATGGCCTTTTATCATCCCCAGCACAAGGAGCACTTGTGTAATGATCATGCTGTTTAATCAGCTTCTTGATATGCCACACCTGCCAGGTAGATGGATTATCTTGGCAAAGGAGAAATGCTCACTAACAGGGATGTAAACAAATGTGTGCACAACATTTGAGAGAAATAAGCTTTTTGTGCGTATGGAACATTTCTGGGATCTTTTATTTCAGCACCTAAAACATTGGACCAACTCTTTACATGTTGCATTTATATTTTTGTTCAGTGTATATATAAGAAAAATATTATTTGTTTTATTTACTTTTATAATGCCCAGCTCTGGAGGCCCCTTGATTTGTATTTTAGCTAAACCTTACCCTAACCTTAACCCTTTTCCTAACCTTAACATGTTTATCCTAACCTGCTGCATAAGTTCTCCTAACCTGCTACGAAAAAAAATTCTGACAAAAGCTGTATCCAGTCTAGCAAAAAACTTTTAACTTTATCGTTTGCTGGTATCGGGTCCTTTGTGCTCTGGGCATTACTGACTCAAATGAACGAAATGAGTCGAAGGTATTGTTATTTTGACTGAACAAGTCGAAAAGATCTGAGTCAGTAAAAAAAAGAGCTGAACTTTCCATCACTACTGCACATGTTGTTGAAGGTAAGTGCAACACTCTGCCCCCCATAAGCTAGCAAGCTACCTTGGTGGTTAACACAGAAACACAAACAGTGTGAAGGCTATCTCACAGCAGCATCACAACTTTACAAGTTTGCTTGAGCAGGATGCGGTTAACCATCATGTGGGCTTCCAAGTGTAAAGTTTCCAATTACTCTGCTGCCGAGAATAACGTTTTGACTATAGGCGTGGGTGAGAGTGCAGAGTTTTAGCTTAACGCTATGGTTAGAGAATAGAGACCCCACAGTCAGACAGTGAAAACAGGCACTAACTACTTCCATTCACTGCTTCCATATGTAGGAGGACAGATTATTTTCCTGAGCGGATGTTCAGGGGGCCGGAACATAGTTATAAATAATTTGTACACTGCAAATTGACCGCAAGAAGCCCAAACAGATATAATATTTAACAAAAACAGAATAATTTTAAACCTTGATTTCATTGGGATACGATCACATATGCCACTGTATTTATGCGTGGGAATACTTGGAAATAGATTTTCTCAATTACAATCACTTTGAGCTGATTTCCTGGTGGTTTTTATGTCCAACAACAAGAGGGGGGGTAAAATCACCCAGGGGCCGGCTATTGGGGAGCCATGGTCTATGACCTGCTACATCACATACATACTTCATATCAGGATGAATGAATGGCCCAGATATAGCCTGGCTATAGCAGCATTAAGTCTTACCATAACCATCACCAGCTCCAGCTCCAACACCACCACCTCCCCACCACCTCCACCACCACCACCACCAGCTCCAACACCACCACCTCCCCACCACCTCCACCACCACCAGCTCCAACACCACCACCTCCCCACCACCTCCACCACCACCAGCTCCAACACCACCACCTCCCCACAACCTCCACCACCACCAGCTCCAACACCACCACCTCCCCACCACCTCCACCAACACCACCACCAGCTCCAACACCACCACCTCCCCACCACCTCCACCACCACCAGCTCTAACACCACCACCTCCCCACCACCTCCCCACCACCACCAGCTCCAGCTCCAACACCACCACCTCCCCACCCCCTCCACCACCACCAGCTCCAACACCACCCCCTCCACCACCACCAGCTCCAACACCACCACCTCCCCACCACCTCCACCACCACCAGCTCCAACACCACCACCTCCCCACCACCACCACCAGCTCCAACACCACCACCTCCCCACCACCTCCACCACCACCAGCTCCAACACCACCACCTCCCCACCACCACCACCAGCTCCAACACCACCACCTCCCCACCACCTCCACCACCACCAGCTCCAACACCACCAGCTCCAGCTCCAACACCACCACCTCCCCACCACCTCCACCACCACCAGCTCCAGCTCCAACACCACCACCTCCCCACCACCTCCACCACCACCAGCTCCAACCCAGCAGCAGCAGAGCACTGTAATAGCCAGCCACCCCTGACGCATAGCCGCCCATCACAGACCAACAGAGTGATCTGTCACTCACTTCAGACCCGTTGCTAGGTTACTGACATTCCTCGACACACAGAGTACTATCAGCCATTTTGCTGCTGGCCAGGAGAGCCTTTCAGGTCTGGGGAGTGTCAACTATAGAGGGAAAATGATACAGGAGCATATGACCAGGCTTGAGAGAAAGGGATAAGTGTGTGAGCCGTGTATGTGTGTGTGTGTGCGTGCAAGGGACACTGGGTGGCTTCAGGATGCCTGCTGGCCCTCGACAGAGTTAAAGAGAGAGAGAGAGAGAGAGTGAGAGGGTGAGATAGTGAGTAGAAAGAGAGAGAGCGAGAGCGAGAGAGAGAGAGAGACATAAAAATTACCAGGAAATCAGCTCAAAGTGATTGTAATTGAGAAAATCTGTTCCCAAGTATTCCCACGCATAAATACAGTGGCATATGTGATCGTATCCCAATGAAATCAAGGATAGAGATAGATAAAGAGAGAGAGAGAGTGAGTGTGCATGTTACCATGGTGGCCCATTGCGCCAGTCATTAGTTATCCCTGGGTACAGACAGTGAACCCCCTGTACTGGCAGCCAGCTAGACAATACAGGCCCATGTTCAGAGTGGATTAGAGACGCCGCTGCTACAACATGATTGCTGCACCTGTGCCCCCGCACATTGACTCTGTACCAGTACCCCCAGTATATAGCCTCATTAGTGTTATTTTACTGCTGCTCTTTAATTATTTGTTCTTTTTATTTTATTTAACTATATTTACTTAACACTTATTTTTCTTAAAACTGCATTGTTGGTTAAGGGCTTGAAAGTAAGCATTTCACTGTAAGGTCTACCTGCTGCATTCGACGGATGTGACAAAGTGCATTCGGAAAAACGAGGACCGCCACATGAAAGGAAGACGCAGAGTTACTTCTGCTGCGGAGGATAAGTTCATTAGAGTTACCAGCCTCAGAAACTGCAGCCCAAATAAATGCTTCACAGAATTCAAGTAACAGACACATGTCAACATCAACTGTTCAGAGGAGACCGTGACTTTTTGTATAGATTTTTTTTTATTTAACATTTATTTAACTAGGCAAGTCAGTTAAGAACAAATGTTTTTTTACAATGACGGCCTACCAAAAGGCCTCCTGTGGGGATGGGGGCTGGGATAAAAAATAAATATAAATATAGGACAAAATCAGGCCTTCATGGTCGAATTGCTGCAAAGAAACCACTACTAAAGGACACCAATAAGAAGAAGAGACTTGCTTGGGCCAAGAAAAACATGAGCAATGTACATTAGATCGGTGGAAATCTGTCCTTTGGTCTGATGAGTCCAAATTTGAGATTTTTGGTTCCAACCGCCTTGTCTTTGTGAGATGCAGAGAAGGTGAACGGATGATCTCCGCATGTGTGGTTCCCACTTCCCACCGTGAAGCATGGAGGAGAAGGTGTGATGGTGTGGTGGTGCTTTGCTGGTGACACTGTCTGTGATTTATTTAGAATTCAAGGCACCCTTAACCAGCATGGCTACCACAACATTCTGCAGCGATACGCCATTTCATCTGGTTTGCGCTTAGAGGGACTATCATTTGTTTTTCAACAGGACAATGACCCAACACAACTCCAGGCTGTGTAAGGAGAGTGATGGAGTGCTGTATCAGATGACTTGGCCTCCACAATCACTCAACCTCAACCCAATTGAGATGGTTTGGAATGAGTTGGACAGCAGAGTGAAGGAAAAGCAGCCAACAAGTGCTCAGCATATGTGGAAACTCCTTCAAGACTTTTGGAAAAGCATTCCAGGTGAAGCTGGTTGAGAGATTGCCAAGAGTGTTTTAAGCTGTCATCAAGGCAAAGGGTGGCTACTTTGAAGAATCTCAAATATAAAATATACTTTGATTTGTTTAACAATTTTGGTTACTAAAGTTTTGATGTCTTCACTATTATTCTACAATGTAGAAAATAGTAATAATAAAGAAAAACCCTTGAATGAGTAGGTGTCCAAACTTTTGACTGGTACTGTATATATATTTGCGATTGCACGATTAAAAAAATCTTGGTCGACCAACAACCTATCGACCGAACAATCGACCAGTTGACTAAATGGGGTCAGCCCTAGGAAGGTGTTTCTAATTTGTACACTAAGTGTATACATGATCAATGGTGTGAACTGGTGCAGAACTGAACAGGAACTGTCCTCGTCATTACTGTTCTGTTGACTGCAGAAGCCTGTTCTATCATCAGTTGGTGTGGTAGGCAGTGTCCACTGAACCAGCAACGGCAATTGGTTAACCCGGTCTATATGAAACACGGTTACTCTAATAGGATTGTCTGAATGTTCCCACATTCATTTTCATTTCTGACCAACACTCTGTTAACACCCTGAGAAAGATGGTACATTAAGATATTTTGCCAAACCACAGCCAATGCTCCACTTGTTCTCTTTTGCACCTGAGCATGCAGTAGTCACTAGAGATAAGTATGTTATTCACAATGGTCTGATCTGATTTGGCTCAAAGGATCTTTCGCCTCACATTTCTCAAGGCTTTTGGCATTGCTCAGCGGGTGGTTTCCATTAGGATCAATCAACAGATAATGTAAGAATACCTCAAAGAGATGCAGTACCACAGTGCAGTACAGTAGTATTTTTGCTTATGTTGCAGTACCGCTGTGTTGACAACTTCCTGTGTGACTACAAACAGAGAGTGCTGAGACTGAGAGCACTGAGACTGGGAGCTTATGAAATTCCATGTAATGGAGAACTCACGAAATGAGTATGATTTCATAGCAGAAACGAAATTAAAGCTTAGATGTCAGCTGGTAAATTACTGTCACAGATGTATTGTACATGAGAGGTTTCAGCCTTAAATTCATGACAGCAAGGGGTGGGGTGCATTTAAAAGAAGAAAAAGTGCTCTTAATTTCCTTTCCCCGTCCAGATCGGCCAACTGTGGGAGCCTCAGTACTAATCAGAACGGCACGCAGAGTTAAAACCCAACCTCATAGACCTACTATCCCGGCCCAGGCTGAAGCACTGCCACGTGGCCAACACCATGCCCACTCTAAGCCAACACTGCACCCACTTAGCCACACAAGCTCTGCCAGCACGTTTATATGAAGCCTATTGCCGCCAATCACCCAAATAGCCATTCTTATAGGTTTGCGTCCCAAATAGCACCCTATTACCTTAATAGTGCAATCATTTCGACCAGAGCACTATGGAACCTGGTCAAAAGTAGTGCACTATATAGGCCGTATTACAAGAAACAGGATGGCATTTGTGACGCAAGCATATGCATGTCTTTCTCTTGTGTATAAAAGGAGTCATTCCCGGTGCCAACATTGGGTAATAGAGTTTCTTTATGATGAATAAGGATAAGGAACTGGATATGAACTCCCTGATGAAGTCTCGCTGCTCAACCTGTAACCACAGGTTCCTCTTTTCATGTTTCCTCAATCACTAGATGATGGGTCAACCTCAGTCAGATCTCATTCATCTGGTTTATGACATTTACATGTGTGTCCTGAATAGGTCAGTGATTTGGGTTCCCCCTTTATGGTACAGTACACATGCATATTCCCTCCTCTCCCTCTGAAACACCTCCCTCTCTTAATGCCTTAAATCAGTTTAGAGTTCAGATGGGCCACTCCACTTCGACCTGACACAACACTGGTGCAGCAGCAGCATAACAGTGAGTAGTAGGCTAGAGAACCCACTGGGACCACAGAGCGGCCATATGTCCAGAGCTCAACAGTTGTCTCCCTCCATTATAATTAAAAGGACATCGCCATTGTCAACAAACCAAACCTCCAACAAGTGGAGTGGTGCTTATGTAAGCTTATGGACAACATGGGGTCCGCCTGGAGCAGAGGAAGCAAACAGAACATCAAAGAGCCCCTCCTACTCTAGCACTACACTATGCTAGGTCTGGGCACTGTTTAATGGGACTGACCAGCCTGTCCACAACATTCACTAGATTGATTCCAAATTTCCCCCTCTGCCCTGCAGAGAAAGAAGGTGGTACTGTAGATCAAGTGTATGGCTAGCTACGGAATCATCCTTAAGCAACATTAATATCAGAGATTTGGTCTGATGTTTTGCAAAACCTTTTTCTTTTATCGAATCAGACTCTTGAGTTGAATTTGAGTTCACTAGCAAAAGCATTCTAAATGGGTCTCAACCCCTGATACAGAGGGAATTAAAGGATCTTGGTGTCAGCGGCCATCTTGACTGGGTAGAATTTGGCAAATTTGCATCCCAGCGACAGATGTTCCATAAAGGAGTGTCCGACGCATTACGGTCAAGTGAAACAGACCATTGTCACCGTCCACCCAAGTCCATAATATGCCCATCTATGTGTGAAGCCTTTAGTTGGCCTGGTCCAGACGTCCTCCAGCGATTATTTTTTCTTTCACTGTTGAAAAGCGATATCCCAAGTATAAATACAGTAAAGTACACACACTAAAGGGTAAAAAAATATTTTTGAGCAAAATAGTATTTTTTTAGACACAACTGCGAACTTTCAAAGAGTTGGTCTGATGGGAATCGGTGATGTCATCAGCCTCCCCCTTGCTTGAGGAACAATAGAGGCGCAATAGAGAACAAACATTGCTCTTCTATCGCGCGTGCAATGATGCCCGAGGGGAAAAAACTGTGGTCGCTGTTTGCAGTAACTTCTTTGTTGTAATATCGCAAACGGACATGGCCGTTTCACCATTAAGGATTACAGCTTTAAGTAAGGTTAAAAGGAGTTAAATTGGGTGAAAAGGAGACCGCAGTGCCACTTTAAGGCTTTCTCAGCTCCTCTCACAACATACCTGTCACACCTCTCAACAGGGGGAGCATTAAGTCTAACCTTAACAATGAAGAAAAGGCAGCGATCATTGTCCCTGGGGTCTCTGATTCCTGCGTCAATGCCTTTTCATATTGGCCAATAAAATCTGCGCAGAGTGACGCTCAGGTCAGCTCAACTCCACTTGTAATAAGCACATTGGGTTCAGTAAGGCAATATGGCCGCCTGAAGCCTACAGCCCTCCCTCTCATACATATAAACTAACAACCCAGAGTGTGACGTGTCCCCATCAGTCAGAGAGGTCACACAATCATTGAGGGTTAACATTTACCAAAGTGCAATTTGCAGGAAAACACCATTCTGAACAGTGCACCTGGGATAACACCGTTGTAAACAGTGCACCTGGGATAACACCGTTGTAAACAGTGCACCTGGGATAACACCGTTGTAAACAGTGCACCTGGGATAACACCGTTGTAAACAGTGCACCTGGGATAACACCGTTGTAAACAGTGCACCTGGGATAACACCGTTGTAAACAGTGCACCTGGGATAACACCGTTGAAAACAGTGCACCTGGGATAACACCGTTGTAAACAGTGCACCTGGGATAACACCGTTGTAAACAGTGCACCTGGGATAACACCGTTGTAAACAGTGCACCTGGGATAACACCGTTGTAAACAGTGCACCTGGGATAACACCGTTGTAAACAGTGCACCTGGGATAACACCGTTGTAAACAGTGCACCTGGGATAACACCGTTGTAAACAGTGCACCTGGGATAACACCGTTGTAAACAGTGCACCTGGGATAACACCGTTGTAAACAGTGCACCTGGGATAACACTGTTGTAAACAGTGCACCTGGGATAACACCGTTGTAAACAGTGCACCTGGGATAACACCGTTGTAAACAGTGCACCTGGGATAACACCGTTGTAAACAGTGCACCTGGGATAACACCGTTGTAAACAGTGCACCTGGGATAAAACCGTTGTAAACAGTGCACCTGGGATAACACCGTTGTAAACAGTGCACCTGGGATAACACCGTTGTAAACAGTGCACCTGGGATAACACCGTTGTAAACAGTGCACCTGGGATAACACCGTTGTAAACAGTGCACCTGGGATAACACCGTTGTAAACAGTGCACCTGGGATAACACCGTTGTAAACAGTGCACCTGGGATAACACCGTTGTAAACAGTGCACCTGATAGCGGTTCCCTGTTAGAAACTTAGAAAGAGGGGTAATCTAAAGATGCAACAACTAGGATAGGTTGCTAAAATGACTAGGACTGTGCCTTTTGCTTCTGGACAACGAAATAAAATGTATATGAAAACCAATAGAACAGGAGAGAAAACGCGTAGCTGTGAGTCCTATAGGGAAATAACTAAAAATACACAATTACTCCTGTGTTTACATAAATCAATAAAATACATTTTAATACTTGACTTAGCCACAGAGGAATCGAGAACCATTAGCTACATTAAAAAATAGCTGTGGATTGTTTAAAATCGCAAGGTCATAGGCCTATGACTATTTGGGAAACCCGCAATTTAGGCAGCGCACGTGGCAATAGGCCTAGTTGATTATTGAGTTGCGGATGTCAGTGAAATGCATCTAAAATATGTATGAAGATAACGTGTCTCGAGTATAATTGAAAATGTTGAGACAAGAATAAGGGGATGTTTCACCTGTCTTTGTACTTGTCTCCACCCCCCCAGGTGTCGCCCATCTTCTCATTATCCCCAGTGTATTTATACCTGTGTTCTCTGTTTGTCTGTTGCCAGTTCATTTGTTTCGTCAAGTCTACCAGTGTTTTTTCCCGTGCTCCTGTCTGTCTCTAATTCCTGTTTTCTAGCTTTCCTGGTTTTTGACCATTCTGACCCCGAGCCTGCCTGCCGTTCTGTACCTTGTCACATCACCCTGGATTACTGACCTCTGCCTGCCCTGACTCAGAGCGTGCCTGCCGTTCTGTACCTTTCGGACTCTGCTCTGGACTACTGACCTCTGCCTGCAATTGACTTGTCGTTAGCCTGCCCCCGTGTTTTTGTTACTTCGGAACTGTCTGCATCTGGGTCTTCTCCTGAGCCTTGACAGGAGGGGTGTGTGGCGAAGATATAGGCAAGTCTCTCTCCAGAATGGCTCAGGTGTCTTTGTTTCATTATGTGAATTGTATGCCCTTTGATCTAGATAAAAAAAAAAAATCCCCATTACATATGCCACCTGTGGTAAATGTAGCGTTAATCCGTGTCATTTCGTTAATTTATGTTAATGCATGTATTAATTACAGTCATTTACCATTCTCAGAGTGGAAACGTTGTTTGCAGAGTTCCCAACCTGCTACACTTGTGAGAAACAAGTTTTGGTTGAACCATCATTTATGAGATTTGTCATTTTTTTCAATGACTTTTGAGTAGAGTGCTCCATGTGGGCAATGAGCATGTGTCTGGTTGCTCTGTGCTGATAATGTTGAGGGAGCGCGCTCAGCTGAGTACGTATAGAGTACCTGGCCTAATTATTGTATATAAAAACTAAAGTTCCTCACAGTATGCTATTTGAAAAATCTTTCCAACAATCTCTTTTGGGTTGTAGAACCCTCTGTGTAAAGGATTTCATATGGAACTCAAAAGGGTTCTACCTGGAACCAAAAATGGTTCTTCAAAGGGTTCTCCTGTGGGGACAGCCGAAGGACCCTTTTAGGTTCTGGATAGCACTTTTTTCTAAGAGTGTACTGCTGCATTGGTTTATAGGCTATGAGTTCCATCGGCTCATTTCTTTAGCCGCCAATGGATCACGGTGTATCAATGTGTCCATATCGCAGAGGCTGGTGTTCTCGCATTAGTTGACTTTTAACTTTTAAATTTTTATGATTAACCACATGATAATGATTTTGAGAAACAAAAACTTTATTATTGAAATGAAACTGTTCCACGAAAATGCACATATGATTTGGCTGCTTTGAAGCAAGGTAAGACATGCCTTATAATTTATAATAAAGCACGCAGGTTTCCAACAACGAAGTATGTTTTCAAAATGCTTACTGTCTCCAGCTCACAAAGTGGTGGGTGATGCGCTGATAGCCTATTGCCTGTACTTGAATGGTGAATGGGAAGCGCGCTTCAATTACCAGTTGAGAAAATAAAAATAGTAGCCATTTTTAATCATGCACCAAAACAACCAGCTGAGGAGCTGCAGGAGAAATCCTGCTCAAAATAGTCTCTGTATGCTGTGCACGTGTGATAGTTGTGTTGGATAAATCAGATACATGATGACTAACAAAACACACACAGGCCAATTTAATTCCACTAAATTATGCAAATTAACCTATAGCATGACGGTCAAATGTAAACTCAGCAAAAAAAGAAACGTCCTCTCACTGGCAACTGCGTTTATTTTCAGCAAACTTAACATGTAAATATTGTAAATATTTGTATGAACATAACAAGATTCAACAACTGAGACATAAACTGAACAAGTTCCACAGACATGTGACTAACAGAAATGGAATAATGTGTCCCTGAACAAAGGCGGGGTCAAAATCAAAAGTAACAGTCAGTATCTGGTGTGGCCACCAGCTGCATTAAGTACTGCAGTGCATCTCCTCCTCATGGACGGCACCAGATTTGCCAGTTCTTGCTGTGAGATGTTACCCCACTCTTTGACCAAGGCACCTGCAAGTTCCCGGACATTTCTGGGTGGAATGGCCCTAGCCCTCACCTCCGATCCAACAGATCCCAGACGTGCTCAATGGGATTGAGATCCGGGCTCTTCGCTGGCCATGGCAGAACACTGACATTCCTGTCTTGCAGGAAATCACGCACAGAACAAGCAGTATGGCTGGTGGCATTGCCATGCTGGAGGGTCATGTCAGTATGAGCCTGCAGGAAGGGTACCACATGGGGGAGGAGGATGTCTTCCCTGTAACGCACAGCGTTGAGATTGCCTGCAATGACAACAAGCTCAGTCCGATGATGCTGTGACACATCGCCCCAGACCATGACGGACCCTCCACCTCCAAATCAATCCCGCTCCAGAGTACAGGCCTCAGTGCAACGTTCATTCCTTTGGCGATATACGCGAATCCGACCATCACCCCTGGTGAGACAAAACTGCGACTCGTCAGTGAAGAGCACTTTTTTGCCAGTCCTGTCTGGTCCAGCGACGGTGGGTTTGTGCCCATAGACAATGTTGTTGCCGGTGATGTCTGGTGAGTACCTGCCTTACAACAGGCCTACAAGTTCTCAGTCCAGCCTCTCTCAGCCTATTGCAGACAGTCTGAGCACTGATGGAGGGATTGTGCGTTCCTGGTGTAACTCGGGCAGTTGTTGTTGTCATCCTGTACCTGTACCACAGGCGTGATGTTCGGATGTACCGATCCTGTGCAGGTGTTGTTACACGTGGTCTGCCACTGCGAGGACGATCAGCTGTCTGTCCTGTCTCCCTGTAGCGCTGTCTTAGGCGTCTCACAGAACGGACATTGCAATTTATTGCCCTGGCCACATCTGCAGTCCTCATGCCTCTTGCAGCATGCCTAAGGCACATTCACGCAGATGAGCAGGGACCCTGGGCATCTTTCTTTTGGTGTTTTTCAGAGTCAGTAGAAAGGCCTCTTTAGTGTCCTTAGTTTTCATAACTGTGACCTTAATTGCCTACCGTCTGTAAGCTGTTAGTGTCTTAACAACAATTCCACAGCTGCATGTTCATTAATTGTTTGTTTATGGTTCATTGAACAAGCATGGGAAACAGTGTTTAAACCCTTTAAAATGAGTTTATTTCCTTCGACTGGTATTTGGGATGGGATTTTATTTTTGGGGTAATTTTGTCCGGCAACAGTTTTATTTATTAGCTTAAATTTTTTTCCAGAAATCCCTGACACACACACACACACACACACACACACACACACACACACACACACACACACACACACACACACACACACACACACACACACACACACACACACACACACACACACACACACACACACACACACACACACACACACACACACACACACACACACACACACACACACACAAAGATGAGGGGGCTGCTCCTGCCCCAGCCCCACACATCCTGCAGCAGAGCAGAGCACTCCCCCATCATAGTCAGCATCTAAGTGCAGCAACAGCAGCTACAGAGACAGTTCCTAAACTCTAAACCATGTTAACTTCAAACAAACAAACAGACAAATCCAGAGTAAACAGAGACACACAGCATAAATAACCAAGTTCCCTTGGAGCCAAACACACATGCCCTGCACATGTGTGCGTGTTTGTGTGTATGCATGTGCATGTATGCATGTGCATGTATGCATGTGTGTGTGTGTGTGTGTGCTCCTCCAGCAGACCTGCCTCCACAAAATAAGATGGATAGACTGAGGAATAGTAAGGAGAGGTTGAATGAGTCTGAGATCATTAAGCTGCCTCTGCTAAACTCCTCTCCTTCTCCCTCTTTCTTCTCTTTCATCCGCAGAGAGAGAGAGAGAGAGAGAAAGAGCGAGAGAGACAGAGAGTGATGTCTCATGTTTCTTTAACACCGCTGCACCTCGACAGAGCGATAGCGATGCAACTAGAAGGAGATGAGCTTTAAACGTCAGCACACCGACGTCATTGTAAATAAGAATTTGTTCTTAACTGACTTGTCTAGTTAAATAAAGGTTAAATAAAGGTTAAAAATGTGGAGGTAAAATGTCAACAGATGTGCCAACATAATGGAGCGCAGCTAAAATAGGTTAGCAGTTACCACCACAGCCCAGCCTGCTGTGTCTCAGGCTAATCTGATTTCCAGTCAACCCCAGTGAAACAACAACTGTTTGAGGGTTACTCGGACAATTCAGAAACATTGTTCCAAGCCCACACCACAGCTATTCATTGAGGGTGAAATAAAGGGGTGTAAGAAAGTAGCTAATTTAAACAGATAATTGATACTCATCGTTAAGAGCCTAAAGACATAGTGATGCAATTATGAAAAACCAAGCATACTGAAGAACAGTGTTCAGTTAGGTTCGACAAAAGAAATAAAAATTAGACCATGAAAAAGACACAAGGAAAGAAAATGGAACAACCTCACTGGAATGACTGATTCATTTTCAGCTCTCACTAACCATCACATACACACACGACACCCACCATAAACTCCCACTGTCTATAGTTCCACTGACAGTGTGCCAGTGAGGGTGACTTTGTACCTCTCTATGTTCAGCCACAACAGCCATGATGTCACCACTGCAGAGCTCCTGATGACTCCAGCATGTCATGACTCACCAGGCAGACAGGCACCACTACTTCATACACACCATCTGTTTCCCAAATGGCACCCTATTCCCTACATAGTGCACTCCTTTTGATCACTATGTAGGGAATAAGGTGCTATTTGGGACGTAGACACTCTCCAGAGCCTGAGTCACAGGGTTGGCCCACCATGTTGCCTTGTTTCTCTCCACAATCTCAACTCAGACCACAAGCGTTACAGTCACATCCACACACAACTCTCTCTGCTTCATCAACTTCATTACAAACCATCTGCCATGGCTCAACCAGATCATGGGATTACTGTATGTGTATGAGAGACAGCATACATACAGTATGTAACAGAACAGAGGCATACAGCTGTGCATCTGCCTGCATAATGTATGCAACTGCTAAGCCTGTTGAATACTCAGCTGGCTCGATAGAAGCTTCAAGCTGGTTCTTGGAAGAAGAAACCCTTGTGCACCAACTGGTTTCCACTCTGCTAAGTGGAAACCGGTTGCCCCCCAAAAAACGGCCTTTCTATTTATAGCTTGTTGTATTGTTGCTTCGGACTGGCCGGCGGGGTTCCTACCACAATCCATCCCCTTTGTCTGCCTGCTTGCCTATGCTGCGCTCCAGTCTTCACACAGGAAGAAGAAACTGCAGAGTGCAGGTCTTTTGACAGGGCCAAAGCATGGCTTGAGCGCTATGCTGATTGCTCTATGTTGATTTTCACAAAACAAGTGAGCTCACTGCAAAGCAGAAGAAAGCCACTTACGCTGCTGTGCGTTTTTGTTGCCGATCTTACTTTGCTACCTAACGGTTTTTACTTTTTCATTACCGTATATTTTTACTTTTTACCCTCACTCAACTTTTTTCATTCAACTTTCTTACCCCGGAGGTTTTATCTGGACATGGTTCGTCAGGACTTCAAACAGCCGAAGCTAAGTAACATTAACATGATGCCTTCTAATTGCAGTCGTTGTACTTATAATATACAGGAGAACGATCGCCTTACGGTAAGGATAGCTGTGCTGCAAGCCCAGCTTCAGACGCAATCGTTAGGCAAGGGTAATTTCAGTGTAGGAAAGGATGAAACAGCGTCTGTGCCACCAGCAAGTACAGATAGTAACGTTAGTATAAACCCCCTCGCACGGTCCCCGCAGCCGGACAACTTTCTCATGGCTTCTGGAGGGAAACGCTGTAGGAATGCTCAACCGGTGTCGCTTATTCAGCCGACAGAAACTTTCAACCGGTTCTCCCCATTAAGTGAGTCGGAGTCGGAGGCCGAGACTTCTCTGGTCTCTACTCCTGCCGCTGTGGGGTCTGAGACGCCGACGGCTCCCATCATTAGCTCTGACAAATTGAAAACCCTAGTCATTGGCGACTCCATTACCCGCAGTATTAGACTTAAAACGAATCATCCAGCGATCATACACTGTTTACCAGGGGGCAGGGCTACCGACGTTAAGGCTAATCTAAAGACGGTGCTGGCTAAAGCTAAAACTGACGAGTGTAGAGAGTATAGAGATATTGTTATCCACGTCGGCACCAACAATGTTAGGATGAAACAGTCAGAGGTCACCAAGCGCAAATCAGCTAGAAAGATGTGTCGGCATCGAGTAATTGTCTCTGGCCCCCTCCCAGTTAGGGGGAGTGATGAGCTCTACAGCAGAGTCTCACAACTCAATCGCTGGATGAAAACTGTGTTCTGCCCCTCCCAAAATATAGAATTTGTAGATAACTGGCCCTCTTTCTGGGACTCACCCACAAACAAGACCAAGCCTGGCCTGTTGAGGAGTGACGGACTCCATCCTAGCTGGAGGGGTGCTCTCATCTTATCTACGAACATAGACAGGGCTCTAACTCCTCTAGCTCCAGAATGAAATAGGGTGCAGGCCAGGCAGCAGGCTGTTAGCCAGCCTGCCAGCTTAGTGGAGTCTGCCATTAGCACAGTCAGCATAGTCAGCTCAGCTTTCCCCATTGAGACCGTGTCTGTGCCTCGATCTAGGTTGGGCAAAATTAAAAATGGCGGTGTTCGCTTTAGTAATCTCACTAGTATAAAGACCTCCTCCATTCCTGCCATTATTGAAAGAGATTGTGATACTTCACATCTCAAAATTGGGTTACTTAATGTTAGATCCCTCACTTCCAAGGCAGTTATAGTCAATGAACTAATCACTGATCATAATCTTGATGTGATTGGCCTGACTGAAACATGGCTTAAGCCTGATGAATTTACTGTGTTAAATGAGGCCTCACCCCCTGGTTACACTAGTGACCATACCCCCCGTGCATCTGGCAAAGGCGGAGGTGTTGCTAACATCTACGATAGCAAATTTCAATTTACAAAAAAAAAAACAATGACGTTTTCGTCTTTTGAGCTTCTAGTCATGAAATCTATGCAGCCTACTCACTCACTTTTTATAGCTACTGTTTACAGGCCTCCTGGGCCATATGCAGTGTTCCTCACTGAGTTCCCTGAATTCCTATCGGATCTTGTAGTCATAGCAGATAATATTCTAATTTTTGGTGACTCCACAGACCCACTCCAAAAGGCTTTCGGAGCCATCATCGACTCAGTGGGTTTTGTCCAACATGTCTCTGGACCTACTCACTGCCACAGTCATACTCTGGACCTAGTTTTGTCCCATGGAATAAATGTTGTGGATCTTAATGTTTTTCCTCATAATCCTGGATTATCGGTCCACCATTTTATTGCGTTTGCAATTGCAACAAATAATCTGCTCAGACCCCAACCAAGGAGCATTAAAAGTCGTGCTATAAATTCTCAGACAACCCAAAGATTCCTTGATGCCCTTCCAGACTCCCTCTGCCTACCCAAGGACGTCAGAGGACAAAAATCAGTTAACCACCTAACCGAGGAACTCAATTTAACCTTGCGCAATACCCTAGATGCAGTTGCACCCCTAAAAATTAAAAACTTCTGTCATAAGAAACTAGCTCCCTGGTATACAGAAAATACACGAGCTCTGAAGCAAGCTTCCAGAAAATTGGAACGGAAATGGCGCCACACCAAACTGGAAGTCTTCCGACTAGCTTGGAAAGACAGTACCGTGCTGCTGCTCGATCATCCTATTTTTCCAACTTAATTGAGGAAAATAAGAACAATCCGAAATTTCTTTTTGATACTGTCGCAAAGCTAACTAAAAAGCAGCATTCGCAAATGGAGGATGGCTTTCACTTCAGCAGCAATACATTTATGAACTTCTTTGAGGAAAAGATCATGATCATTAGAAAGCAAATTACGGACTCCTCTTTAAATCTGGGTATTCCTCCAAAGCTCCATTGTCCTGAGTCTGCACAACTCTGCCAGGACCTTGGCTCAAGGGAGATACTAAAGTGTTTTAGTACTATATCTCTTGACACAATGATGAAAATAATCATGGCCTCCAAACCCTCAAGCTGCATACTGGACCCTATTCCAACTAAACTACTGAAAGAGCTGCTTCCTATGCTTGGCCCTCCTATGTTGAACATAATAAACGGCTCTCTATCCACCGGATGTGTACCAAGCTCACTAAAAGTGGCAGTAATAAAGCCTCTCTTGAAAAAGCCGAATCTTGACCCAGAAATTATAAAAAACTATCGGCCTATATCGAATCTTCCATTCCTCTCAAAAAATTTTGAAAAAGCTGTTGCACAGCAACTCACTGCCTTCATGAAGACAAACAATGTATACGAAACGCTTCAGTCTGGTTTTAGACCCCATCATAGCACTGAGACTGCACTTGTGAAGGTGGTAAATGACCTTTTAATGACGTCAGACCGAGGCTCTGCATCTGTCCTCGTGCTCCTAGATCTTAGTGCCGCTTTTGATACCATCGATCACCACATTCTTTTGGAGAGATTGGAAACCCAAATTGGTTTACATGGACAAGTTCTGGCCTGGTTTAGATCTTATCTGTCGGAAAGATAGCAGTTTGTCTCTGTGAATGGTTTGTCCTCTGACAAATCAATTGTAAATTTCGGTGTTCCTCAAGGTTCCGTTTTAGGACCACTATTGTTTCCACTATATATTTTACCTCTTGGGGATGTCATTCGAAAACATAATGTTAAATTTCACTGCTATGCGGACGACACACAGCTGTACATTTCAATGAAACATGGTGAAGCTCCAAAATTGCCCTCGCTAGAAGCCTGTGTTTCAGACATAAGGAAGTGGATGGCTGCAAACTTTCTACTTTTAAACTCGGACAAACCAGAGATGCTTGTTCTAGGTCCCAAGAAACAAAGAGATCTTCTGTTCAATCTGACAATTAATCTGGATGGTTGTACAGTCGTCTCAAATAAAACTGTGAAGGACCTCGGTGTTACCCTGGACCCTGATCTCTCTTTTGAAGAACATATCAAGACTGTTTCAAGGACAGCTTTTTTCCATCTACGTAACATTGCAAAAATCAGAAACTTTCTGTCCAAAAATGACGCAGAAAAATTAATCCATGCTTTTGTTACTTCTAGGCTGGACTACTGCAATGCTCTACTTTCCGGCTACCCGGATAAAGCACTAAACAAACTTCAGTTAGTGCTAAATACGGCTGCTAGAATCCTGACTAGAACCAAAAAATTTGATCATATTACTCCAGTGCTAGCCTCCCTACACTGGCTTCCTGTTAAGGCAAGGGCTGATTTCAAGGTTTTACTGCTAACCTACAAAGCATTACATGGGCTTGCTCCTACCTATCTTTCCGATTTGGTCCTGCCGTACATACCTACACGTACGCTACGGTCACAAGACGCAGGCCTCCTAATTGTCCCTAGAATTTCTAAGCAAACGGCGGGAGGTAGGGCTTTCTCCTATAGAGCTCCATTTTTATGGAATGGTCTGCCTACCCATGTGAGAGACGCAGACTCAGTCTCAACCTTTAAGTCTTTACTGAAGACTTATCTCTTCAGTAGGTCCTATGATTAAGTGTAGTCTGGCCCAGGAGTGTGAAGGTGAACGGAAAGGCTGGAGCAACGAACCGCCCTTGCTGTCTCTGCCTTGCCGGTTCCCCTCTTTCCACTGGGATTCTCTGCCTCTAACCCTATTACAGGGGCTGAGTCACTGACTTACTGGTGTTCTTCCATGCCGTCCATGGGAGGGGTGCGTCACTTGAGTGGGTTGAGTCACTGACGTGGTCTTCCTGTCTGGGTTGGCGCCCCCCCTTGGGTTGTGCCATGGCGGAGATTTTTGTGGGCTATACTCGGCCTTGTCTTCGGACGGTAAGTTGGTGGTTGTAGACATCCCTCTAGTGGTGTGGGGGCTGTGCTTTGGCAAAGTGGGTGGGGTTATATCCTGCCTGTTTGGCCCTGTCCGGGGGTATCATCGGATGGGGCCACAGTGTCTTCTGATCCCTCCTGTCTCAGCCTCCAGTATTTATGCTGCAGTAGTTTATGTGCCGGGGGGCTAGGGTCAGTCTGTTTCATCTGGAGTATTCTCCTGTCTTATCCGGTGACCTGTGTGAATTTAAGTATGCTCTCTCTAATTCTCTCTCTTTCTCTCTTTCTTTCTTTCTCTCGGAGGACCTGAGCCCTAGGACCATGCCTCGGGACTACCTGGCATGATGACTCCTTGCTGTCCCCAGTCCACCTGGCCATGCTGCTGCTCCAGTTTCAACTGTTCTGCCTGCGGCTACGGAACCCTGACCTGTTCACCGGACGTGCTTGTTGCACCCTCGACAACTACAATGATTATTATTATTTGACCATGCTGGTCATTTATGAACATTTTAACATCTTGACCATGTTCTGTTATAATATCCACCCGGCACAGCCAGAAGAGGACTGGCCACCCCTCATAGCCTGGTTCCTCTCTAGGTTTCTTCCTAGGCTTTTGGCCTTTGTAGGAAGTTTTTCCTAGGGAGTTTTTCCTAGCCACCGTGCCTCTATCACATGCATTGCTTGCTGTTTGGGCTTTTAGGCTGGGTTTCTGTACAGCACTTTGAGATTTCAGCTGATATACGAAGGGCTATATAAATAAATTTGATTTGATTTGATTGCAGTCACTATTTAGTGCACTATCAAAAGTAGTGAATACTATAGGATATCAATTGGGATGCATCCATAGACTTGCCTCAGGAGGAGAGAACAGAGTGCTGTTGGATGTTGATAAGTAATTTAGCATCGAAGTCACTGTCTGGTCCTCCGTGACAGGAACCGCCCAGCATGCAAAGACAAGGATTATGATAAAATAGAAAACATGTCACTAGTGAAGAAGAAACAGAAAGATAGTGAGAAAGCTGGATGGATAACTGCTCAGAACAGTTGCATGTACAGTTGAAGTCGGAAGTTTACATACACCTTAGCCAAATACATTTAAACTCAGTTTTTCACAATTCCTGACATTTAATCCTAGTAAAAATTCCCTGTCTTAGGTCAGTTAGGATCACCACTTTATTTTAAGAATGTGAAATGTCAGAATAATAGTAGAGAGAATGATTTATTTCAGCTTTTATTTCTTTCAGCACATTCCCAGTGGGTCAGAAGACTACATACACTCATTTTGTATTTGGTAGCATTGCCTTTAAATTGTTTAACTTGGGTCAAACGTTTCAGGTAGCCTTCCACAAGCTTCCCACAATAAGTTGGGTGAATTTTAGCCCATTCCTCCTGACAGAGCTGGTGTAACTGAGTCAGGTTTGTAGGCCTCCTTGCTCGCACACACTTTTTCAGTTCTGCCCACAAATTTTCTATAGAATTGAGGCCAGGGCTTTGTGATGGCCACTCCAAAACCTTGACTTTGTTGTCCTTAAGCCATTTTGCCAAAACTTTTGAAGTATGATTGGGGTCATTGTCCATTTGGAAGACCCATTTGTGACCAAGCCTGACTGATGTCTTGAGATATTGCTTTAATATATCCACATAATTTTCCTATCTCATGATGCCATCTATTTTGTGAAGTGCACCAGTCCCTCCTGCAGCAAAGCACCCCCACAACATGGCCAATGGCCAAACAGTTATGGCCAAACAGTTCTATTTTTGTTTCATCAGAACAGAGGACATTTCTACAAAAAGTATGATCTTTGTCCCCATGTGCAGTTGCAAACCATAGTCTGGCTTTTTTATTGCGGTTTTGGAGCAATGGCTTCTTCCTTGCTGAGCGGTCTTTCAGGTTATGTCGATATAGGACTCATTTTACTGTGGATATAGATACTTTTGTACCTGTTTCCTCCAGCATCTTCACAAGGTCCTTTGCTGTTATTTTGGGATTGATTTGCACGTTTTGCACCAAAGTATGTTCATCTCTGGGAGACAGAACACGTCGCCTTCCTGAGCGGTATGACGCCTGCGTGGTCCCATGGTGTTTATACTTGCATACTATTGTTTGTACAGATGAACGTGGTACCTTCAGGCGTTTGGAAATTGCTCCCAAGGACGAACCAGACTTCTGGAGGTCTACAATTTGTTTCTGAGGTATTGGCTGATTTCTTTAGATTTTCCCATGATGTCAAGCAAAGAGGCACTGAGTTGAAAGGTATGCCTTGAAATACATCCACAGGTACACCTCCAATCGACTCAAATGATGTCAATTAGCCTATCAGAAGCTTCTAAAGCCATGACATAATTTTCTGGAATTTTCCAAGCTGTTTAAAGGCACAGTCAACTTAGTGTATGTAAACTTTTGACCCACTGGAATTGTGATACATGAATTATAAGTGAAATAATTTAAATCTCATAATGTCATGCAGAAAGTAGATGTCCTAACTGACTTGCCAAAACTATAGTTTGTTAAAAAAGACATTTGTGGAGTGGTTGAAAAACGAGTTTTAATGATTCCAACCTAAGTGTATGTAAACTTCTGACTTCAACTGTATACACAGGAAGAATCACCCTACTGGTAGGGTGATTTTCTGGGCTGACCTGCACAGAGCTTTAGCTTGCAGCATGGAGAAAGAGAGAGAGAGAGGGACAGAGAGAAAGCGATAGAGGACTGTGGGAGGGAGAGCGAGAGAAGAGAGAGCGAGCGACAGAGAGAGAGAGATCCCATTAAGTCAAAACATCCTATGCCTTTTTCACCCTTTTTCACAGCCCAGACAGTGAGAGAGTGACACAATTGGGACGCTACTGAATATTCTCGTCCTGACTTGGTCACCTGAGATTTGAGCTAGTGTAGGGGCACTAGGGCCCTGCTGCCTAGCTGGGAGACACCTACTGTACAGGAGAAACAATAAACACACACATTTGCTATGAGTATCATCCTACTTGTAGAGGTAGAAAGACAGACAGTGTAGCTGTGGACAGCAGGAGTGCCTGTAGCACAAACTCCAGACCAGCGGTGGCCAGCTGGTGTGTGTGTGTGTGTGTGTGTGTGTGTGTGTGTGTGTGTGTGTGTGTGTGTGTGTGTGTGTGTGTGTGTGTGTGTGTGAGAGCCCGTCTGCTGTGTGAGCTGTAATTATTGTGGCAGGCAGCGCTGAGGTACGTACCTCTGGTTTCAGTGTATCAGGATCTTTATTTGCTCCACATTGCTTTGTGTACTGCGAAAACAGAGGCCCTGTGGGGAGAAAAAAGCATTTAATTATTCATTTATAGTGTTCAATAAAACATGACTATCAACTGTGTGCCAGCCAATTTTCATTTACCGTAAGCGTCACTCCAAAAATGGGTCTTGCAATTTCATTTTCCGCCCCAGCCCTCAGAGCTAATGCCTTGGGAAGTTGTGACAGGCTGTGCTCTGTTGAACCGTGACCTCAATATCTGTCCATTGGTAAACAACAGGTTGCAGTGTGGGACATACTCTAGGTGCCAGGCTTAATAAAACAATCCGTCTGTATGATGGCCTCATTTCTCTCTGTATATTTCCTGTACCAGGTAGGTGGATTTGGGGGGCTTAATTCATTCAATGTTCTGAGCTGAAATAGTATTACCTAAAATTGCTTGAATGAGAGTGTTTTTCATCAAGTATCCTTCAATCAAGAGCCTCATACAGGTGTTACAGAGCTTTGCCTCCTGATACTTGGAATAACTACAGACGATATGCATGAAGCAAAGTGTGCTTTAAGCAATTATTAACCTATTTACTGAGTAACTTCCAACAACTTAAGTATCTAGTAATCCTTCATCCAGCAAGTGGAAATATCGGCTTCATAACAGAGACAGAGTCCACTGCAGCCTGTCAGTAGAAATCACAGCAATAATTGATAAAAGCACCCCAAAAACATAAAGCTAAGACAATTCATTCAAACTGCGATGACAAGGTTTGAAGGACCACAACCTTTTAAACAACATTAAACATTTAAGTCATTTAGCAGACACTCTTATCCAGAGCAACTTACAAAGTGATGCTCAAAAACGTTTGTATAACTTCAGCCAGTAGTTTTGAAAGTGGTGCTCACGACCCAAATGAGGTCCCCGTTCTCTGTGTACTACGTCATCCAATTGTGTACTACGACCCCCCCCCCCCCCCCAAAAAAAAGATAAGTGTAATGATATGTTAGGAATCCAATTCATACAGTATGTTTGTATGAATTTGTTGTGCATAAGATCCTAAACTGCATTTAACCAAACATCTACTACCGGCAAATACAACAGCTGAACTTGCACACAAATCTCCACTTAAAACAGCACACAACAAATGCACCATGCCCTGCCAGCACTTTGAAACGAGGAGACACTAAGGCTTCACAGTGGAGTCATCGTGCCCATAGGGACAGGGGTTAGATACATGGAAAATTGACTAAATGTACTTTATCTACGACAGAATCCGATTTTCCACAGACAAATCTGTTATAACTCATTGCACACAAAGTCGACTTCTGAGCAGAGAACTGTTCATCAAATGCATGTATTTCTATCTGAATCTGTAAACTGTTTTTGACTTTGTTGTAACCGGTATAAGAATAAGCATGAGATAATATTTTATCTTTTAGTTTGGTCTTCTGTGTGTAATTCTCCAGTTTGTATATAGTCTAAATAGTCTGGCAGTCAAATCAAATCGTACTTGTCACATGCTTGGTAAACAACCGGTGTAGACTAACAGTGAAATGCTTACAGGCCCTTCCCAACAATGCAGAGAGAAACAATAGAAATAATAGGAAAATAATATCACGAGGAATAAAAACACAATGAGTAAGATTAACTTGGCTATACACACGGGGTACCAGTAGCGAGTCTATGTGCAGGGGTACGAGGCAACTGAGGCAGTCATTATGTAGCTTGCACATACAAATTGACTTGAATCGCACCCCCCATTTTGTACTACAAATACTGTAGACACAGGGTTTTTCTAATGAAAACTCACAATCAGACTAAATGGAATATATCTTGATTTAGATACTGAGGCCAGAGGAAATTGGTGGGTAAGATATATGAGAGGCAGTTTCAGTAGTTGATTACCTCTCTCTGACTGCGGCTGGTCAGACAGATAGACAGAAATTGCTGGCAGAGAACAGAGAATGGGCCAGTAGAGACAAGCAATAATCAGGTTTGACATTCTCCCTCATTCAGACTTTCCTTGACACATTGTTCTCTACTGTTGTTCTGGGTGATGCATGACATCACATTTTGGAGCCATCCTGTTATAGTGTAGAAATCACAGGCAGATGGCTGAGATAGCTATTAATAGGCTGGTATACAATATAAAGGATAAAATGGCACGCAAATGTAAAAGGATATAATTTTGGCAAAATCGGCAAACAATTAAAAGTCTCATTTGGAGACAAAGGGACAAAAAAGCAAGTCGCCTCATTCAGAAGTATTCTGCTCTGCCAGACACCACTCTAAAAATGACATTTTTTTTTCAAATTGAGAGGTTTGCTGAGCTATCCTATTTTGGGCGTATATCTGGATGAAACTGAGAGCGAGTCCCAAAAATACACTGCTCTATGTGTGGAAGTAAAACGTGATTTTCAGCACCCTACACCAGCAGAAAGTTGTCATTTAGCCATTCCTCATGTCTGTGTCCACTCTGTGGTCTCTCCCTCTTTCTCTCTCTCTCCATTCTGCTCTCCCTCCCTCTGTCTTTCGCTCTGTCTCTGTCTGTCTGGGCACTGGGCAGCCATGGCGACGAGCTCCCAGCAGGCCGTGCTCTCTGAGTGAGTGAAGCCGCAGTCCAGGGACCAGGGGCAGAGCTGGCTCTCTTTTCATCCCCAGCCCCTCCAATAAAACATAATGGCACTGGGGCTGAGGCCTGCGGGGGGAGCCATTCAGCCACACACAGATCACATGACTGTCAGGGCACAACGAGCTCAGTCATTCTTACTGTCGCTCTTTACTGGGCCAGATGAGTGGAAAGCAGAGCACAAAGCTAGGGCTGATAGACTGGCTCCCCAGAGGGGGAGTAGCTCTCCCTGCACAGCCTGCTGGGGAGGCACTAAGCAGGGGCACGCCATATGCCGCCTGAGGGACAGTAGCCACAGCCCTGGTCGATCTCATACTCCTACATCTACCATCTCTAACGCACACCAAGTTAATTTCAGGGCTTACCTCTAAAGACCAAGGGACTAGTCACTTTGCCATTTCAATAGCAGCAGTATCTACAGTACATCCTGTGCAATAATTGCATGTCTTGCATAGACATAATAATCACACAGCAGTATCTCATATATGGTATTGGCACTAAACACGAGAAAAGACCACCACTCCCCAGCCAGTCCCCACAACACAGACAGGGCTTTGGTTGACAGGTCAGGATTGTATATGAGCAGACAGCCTTCACGCAGAGGCTCTCTGTGAGCGTCCCAAATGGCACCCTATTCCTTATATAGTGCACTACTTTTGACCGGGGCAGTAGTGCACTATATAGGGAATGTGGTGCCATTTGGGACTCAACATCTGACTGACAGAGCCAGGGTGGATTAACATGGACAAACATCCTCACTGTAAATATCTGCTCTGGCTCCATGGATGACGTGTATGGGCAGGATGCCTCAAATGTACAGTGCAGGAGGATTTCACCAACATAGTGGAGGCAATGGATCACAATGAATGAAAGGTTAGAGTTGAATGGTAGTTTGGATGAAGACTCACTGTAGCCTACTACAATGAGACCTCACATGAACCTAGACCAGGGGAACTTTGCAAATGTCAACACTGAATACACAACACAATTATGAGAAAATTAGATTCCTTCAAAATAACTTGCAGAGGAAGCATGTGTGAAATAAACCCTTATTACTTTGAGCTCTGTTGCTGCTCTCCCACTACACTAATTAAAGAGAAATACATTTACATTAACAATGGCCCCTTTGATGTTTATCAGGGCTTCCTAAAAGGTAAAGCTCTATAATTCGGTCAATATTGCTTTATCCCCTGGCAATGAGGGGGGATTTGAATGGGGCATAGTGAGGAACTAGGCCTGGTGTGCCAGCCAGGAGGCTTTCGTGATTCCAGGATGAGCAAACATCTCCTTTGTCAGCCCCCCAGCCAGCAGCAGCTGCATCAGCATTGCAGAAAAATGACACTGTAGAGGCAACAGAGAGGAGCAGGGAGCATGGCTGGCAGACAGGCACCACTCAGAATCAACTTTATTCACCAAATACATTTGCATGTACAGGAATTTGACTCTGTGAAGTGGTGCTACCACAATAAACAGAATATACCAACAACATATGTAGACTCAGAATTTACACTCAGAGACACAGTATAACTGCTACCTCTTATACTGTTCTACTGTAAACCAGTATATCACTATACAGTATTATTGGAGTGATACAGTATGGAGGGCAGACAGGCACTGCTAAGACACTGTATAACTGACTGCAATTAAGCTGTCTGCCATACAGTTCTGCTGTACTACTACTGTATATCACAACTTATGTTGACATGGGAGAGTATTGCTTCATATTACTGCAGTCCAATGGGTAAGCCTAAAAGGCTATCTGCTTATATCCCAATCGTTCCCGGTTAACTAGCCTATATCTTGGTTGAAAATCTGCTCAAATGTGGCATGAACAACATTCTCACTGAAATTCATAAATGCATAATGGCTTCTTTGTAATGCAGTGTAGCATTGCTTTTGATACAGCAGAAGTAGTAGCTTAGAGCACAGGGACATATTTTGACAGAAAAGAACAGAGCCTTTGTGACAAAAATGTATAATGTATGACATCAAACACAAATAAAGACGCATAAAATCTCCCGGGACACAATCATACAGCAAACAAACAGACCAATTTTGTTTCCCCTGAAAATGCAGACGCTTGACATAAGGGCAATTTATCGTTAATAAATTAGCAAACATACTGTTCTGTAAACTCTTTTCATACTCATATTGGGGATAGCACCAGCACATGATTCATACTTTTTTCTGGCGGGGGAAATGCATTAAACCAGCTCAAATGTTTACCATTTATCAGTGTTTAAAGGCAGACTCGGCGAAATGACGTTGCCACGAGCAGCACTGAAGATATTGAGATGAGCGAGATGCAACGCTTCGCTCTCACGCAGTCGCACACAGCATTTGCGCATGTGCACGGATTCGCTTCAGGCTTTTACAGCGTGGTAGCCACGGGACCAAAACAGCGGACAAGTTGAGCCTCGCGCTTCAACACTCTTAAATTATTACGGGAATTGACCCACTGTACTGTTTACTTTCTGCATCTATGCCATATCGCTGAGTCTACCTTTAAACTTATGAAAAAACATTGAGTCATACATATCACAACGTACACGATCACCCAATCTCACCACATGTTATACTGATATTCTTTCATATGCAGGTAGGGAGGGACCGAGAGAGAAAACGGCCTGCCATTCAACTAAGAATGAAGCACAACAATATAGTACAGTATCCTTGAAGATCCACGTTCGGCATCGTGGACCTTCTAGTTGCTGCCGAACCTCCTGCTGGAAAACGCCTTTCACTCATCAACCCCGGACTGGTCTCGTCATCATTACACTCACCTGGTCCCAATCCTCACTATCGCTGTATATATACTCCCTCTGCCATTTGTCTTTGTCGGTCATTGTACATGTTACTTGTTTTCTCCTACTATTTCCTGATTATTTTATATTTTGCACTTTGGGTTCGCCCTGTGCCTTTATGTTTATGAATATATATTTTGAGCACAACAATGTTTGGGATCCGCTTTGTTCTATGGTGCTTAAATAAATTCAGTAGTTCAAAACCTGCGACTGCCTACTCCTCTCTGCACCTGTGACACCTAGCGCCTGCAGGTTTTTGTTTTTCCTTTCATTTAACACCTAGACAACCAGGTGAGGGGAGCTCTTTACTAATTAGTGACCTTCATTCATCAATCAAGTACAAGGGAGGAGCGAAAACATGCAGACACTGCCCTCAGTGGAATGAGTTTGACACGTGACCTAGATCATAGTATGGAGATTTGGCTTGTTCTGCAGACAGCAGCATATGGCGGAAATCTGTTACGAGAACTCTACCATTGCTGCCTCAGTACGTGTGCATTGGTAAGAATATGTGGGTTGGTGGTTGGTAGAATCCATGTACTTATATAGCAATATAATTTTAAATATAGTCTTGTCTGTTTGCACAGAAGAGTGCCATTACACTGCAAAGCTCCTGAATACTGGCCTTTATTGAAGATGAAAGGTACATTGGAGTTCGAGATTAAATGTAGAGAAATATTAAAATAGAAACCGTTGAGGACCATATTAGGAGAGGCCCTGCTGCTGTGCTGATGCTCTCAACCACACACACACACACAGGTAGAAGTGATGTGTAGAAGTGATGTGTGTGTTGATAAGGAGAGTGTGTGATACAATCTGCCTCTGGATCTGGGGACTTGATGTTAGACAAACAGTTGCAGCTAATTGAATTCCTTTGAAGGAATATTCCCAAGATGGCCATCTCTATAGGCCTGAGCCAACCTTGTTTTGACAGGCTTTCATGCAAGCATATTGTTTTCATACATCATTTAATCCCATGATATTGCTGCAACAATGGCCAAGCGGCAGTGATTTTGGGGTGGAGTCTACGAGATTTATAGAAGTGAACACACAGGCCTTTCACTTTCATAGCACTAAAGTGAAAATGCTACAGCACAAACAACACAAAGATGCTTGGGGGATTCACCTGATCGCTTAGCTTCACATGTCAACATAAACTCAGCAAACAAATAAATGTCCCATTTTCAGGACCTGTTTTTCAAAGATAATTCTTAAAAATCCAAATAACTTCATAGATCTTTATTGTAAAGGATTTAAACACTGTTTCCCATGCTTGTTCAATGAACCATAAACAATTAATGAACATGCCCCGTGTGGAATTGTCGTTAAGACACTAACAGCTTACAGACGGTAGGCAATTAAGGTCACAGTTATGAAAACTTAGGACACTAAAGAGGCCTTTCTACTGACTCTGAAAAACACCAAAAGAAAGATGCCCAGGGACTCTGCTCATCTGTGTGAACGTGCCTTAGGCATGCTGCAAGGAGGCATGAGGACTGCAGATGTGGCCAGGGCAATAAATTGCAATGTCCGTACTGTGAGACGCCTAAGACAGCGCTACAGGGAGACAGGACGGACAACTGATCGCCCTCGCAGTGGCAGACCACGTGTAACAACACCTGCACAGGATCGGTACATCTGAACATCACACCTGCAGGACATGTACAGGATGACAACAACAACTGCCCGAGTTACACCAGGAAAGCACAATCCCTCCATCAGTGCTGACTGTCCGCAATAGGCTGAGAGAGGCTGGACTGAGGGTGCCGTCCATGAGGAGGAGATACACTGCAGTACTTAATGCAGCTGGTGGCCACACCAGATACTGACTGTTACTTTTGATTTTGCTCCCCCCCTTTGTTCAGGGACAAATTATTCAATTTCTGTTAGTCACATGTTTGTGGAACTTGTTCTATTTATGTCTCAGTTGTTTAATCTTATGTTCATGCAAATGAAATGTAGTTTATGTCCATGCTGTGGAGATACAACAGTGATGTTTCAATCAATACAGCTAGTGCCATCTAGACAAATCCATTACATTAGCTACCTAAAATGTACAGGATGGCAACAACAACTGCCCAAGTTACACCAGGAATGCACAATCCCTCCATCAGTGCTCAGACTGTCCGCAATAGGCTGAGAGAGGCTGGACTGAGGGCTTGTAGGCCTGTTGTAAGGCAGGTCCTCACCAGATATCACCGGCAACAATGTCGCCTATGGGCACAAACCCACCATCGCTGGACCAGACAGGACTGGAAAAAAGTGCTCTTCACTGACGAGTCGCGGTTTTGTCTCACCAGGGGTGATGGTCGGATTCGCGTTTATCGTCGAAGGAATGAGCGTTGCACTGAGGCCTGTACTCTGGAGCGGGATCAATTTGGAGGTGGAGGGTCCGCCATGGTCTGGGGCGGTGTGTCAAAGCATCATCGGACTGAGCTTTTTGTCCTTGCAGGCAATCTCAATGCTGTTCGTTACAGGGAAGACATCCTCCCTCATGTGGTACCCTTCCTGCAGGCTCATCCTGACATGACCCTCCAGCATGACAATGCCACCAGCCATACTGCTCGTTCTGTGCGTGATTTGCTGCAAGACAGGAATGTAAGTGTTCTGCCATGGCCAGCGAAGAGCCCAGATCTCAATCCCATTGAGCACGTCTGGGACCTGTTGAATCGCAGGGTGAGGGCTAGGGCCATTCCCCCCCCCAGAAATGTCCATGAGGATGCATGAGATGCACTGCAGTACTTTATGCAGCTGGTGGCCACACCAGATACTGACTGTAACTTTGATTTTGACCCCCCCCCCCCTTTGTTCAGGGACACATTATTCAGTTTCTGTTAGTCACATGTCTGTGGAACATGTTCAGTTTATGTCTCAGTTGTTGAATCTTGTTATGTTCATAATACAAATATTTACAATATTTACATGTTAAGATTGCTGAAAATAAACGCAGTTGACAGTGAGAGGACATTTATTTTTTTCCTGAGTTTACATCCCTCGTGGCTCTGTCATACTTTGCATTCATCCATGGGTAAACATTTACTCATCTGTAAAAAGCAGTTAATTTGAGCCTGTCAGTGTGTCAGTGTTAACCACACAAACTGAACAAAAACAGTCAAATACACACAGAGATACGTTTCATTTCCCCACACTGTATTTGTGACAAAGGGCATCGTTGTTGTGTGTGACTACGGAGCATTGGGCTGATGCTAAGCATTGGGCTGATGCTGAGCACAGAGCGGCTGCTGAGCACAGAGTGGCTGCTGAGCACAGAGCGGCTGCTGAGGACAGAGCGGCTGCTGAGCTCTGAGGCTAGGAGGACGACAACCCACGTGTGAGCCCCACATCGGACTGATAGTGGGCTCAGAACAGGAGCTATGTGATTACATCAGCACTGAACACAACACACACCTGGTCATGGCCAGTTCAAAATGGCCTCTGCTGTCAGAGAAGAGGGTGAGGGGACAGGGGATGTCACACAGAAGAGTGTAACTACAGCGGCCCCCACTTAACCAGATTGCCAAACTGGAGCACAAAGTAGTTGGAGTGTACTATACACATTCAACAAGCCTACATCCAATCAACCCTCAAAATGCCCATACAAAGTTCTGGATTGATTAAGCTCACACATGTGGTGATGTTTGGGGCGAGATATGAACCAAAGCATCCCAGCTCAAATGAAATCACCTGATGGACAAAAGCCAGTCCGAAGTACCTACTGTATAGTATGATATACTGCATTTCAGAGCAGTTTTGTCTCTCTGTAGTGTGACAGCAGAGAGTAGCAGCATGCCATGCTGTCACAGGATCAGCAGTGAGCAGCAACATGGGTGTCTGGCAGCTCTCTCTTCAGCAGAAGAATGGGACTGATTGGGAGGAAGAGCACAGTGCTGTCTTTCTGACTGGGCTTACATACTGTATGCGGACTGACTGGGCTTATACACTGTATGCAGACTGACTGGGCTTACATACTGTATGCAGACTGACTGGGCTTACATACTGTATGCAGACTGACTGGGCTTACATACTGTATGCGGACTGACTGGGCTTACATACTGTATGCAGACTGACTGGGCTTACACACTGTATGCAGACTGACTGGGCTTACATACTGTATGCAGACTGACTGGGCTTACATACTGTATGCAGACTGACTGGGCTTACACACTGTATGCAGACTGACTGGGCTTACATACTGTATGCAGACTGACTGGGCTTACATACTGTATGCAGACTGACTGGGCTTACACACTGTATGCAGACTGACTGGGCTTACATACTGTATGCGGACTGACTGGGCTTACATACTGTATGCGGACTGACTGGGCTTACATACTGTATGCAGACTGACTGGGCTTACATACTGTATGCGGACTGACTGGGCTTACATACTGTATGCGGACTGACTGGGCTTACATACTGTATGCAGACTGACTGGGCTTACATACTGTATGCGGACTGACTGGGCTTACATACTGTATGCGGACTGACTGGGCTTACACACTGTATGCAGACTGACTGGGCTTACATACTGTATGCCGACTGACTGGGCTTACATACTGTATGCGGACTGACTGGGCTTACACACTGTATGCAGACTGACTGGGCTTACACACTGTATGCAGACTGACTGGGCTTACACACTGTATGCGGACTGACTGGGCTTACATACTGTATGCAGACTGATTGGGCTTACACACTGTATGCAGACTGACTGGGCTTACATACTGTATGCGGACTGACTGGGTTTACATACTGTATGCAGACTGACTGGGCTTACACACTGTATGCAGACTGACTGGGCTTACACACTGTATGCAGACTGACTAGGCTTACACACTGTATGCAGACTGACTGGGCTTACACACTGTATGCAGACTGACTGGGCTTACATACTGTATGCAGACTGACTGGGCTTACATACTGTATGCAGACTGACTGGGCTTACACACTGTATGCAGACTGACTGGGCTTACATACTGTATGCTGACTGACTGGGCTTACATACTGTATGCAGACTGACTGGGCTTACATACTGTATGCAGACTGACTGGGCTGTGGTGAATTACACAGAAAAAAATACTTTCCATGGATCTTCAATATCAGGTTAAATTACGCAACATTTCTTGAAATCAATGGCGGACATTATTTGAGCTGAAGCGAGAGAAAATAAACTCAGACTTCGGAATGTTGGCTATTTTATCTTGACACGTTAATAAATACATGTTGTGTTAATTTTGGCTTGTTTACATAATAAGTCAATAGGGCTGGCTAGCTACTATTAACAGTAGGTAGGGCGGCAGGTAGCCTAGTGGTTAGAGTGTTGGACTAGTAAACGAAAAGTTGCAAGATCATATCCCCGAGCTGACAAGGTAAAAATCTGTTGTTCTGCCCCTGAACAAGGCAGTTAACCCACTGTTCCTAGGCTGTTATTGAAAATAAGAATTTGTTCTTAACTGACTTGCCTAGTTAAATAAAGATAAATAAAAAATAGTACTGCCAGATAGTCACAAATAATTGGTAGCTAGCTACCCACAAATAATTGACATCTATGTTGCATAATAATAGTTTTAGGAAATCTTTGCCTGGTAAACTATCTGGTTAGCTACATTATCACAATTCATGGCTAGCTGATAGTTATGAAGTAAAACGGTTACTTTGTGTATATCTTGTTTAGTCTCTATTGTCACTGTTGTCCTGGCTGGAAGATAATTCAGTGAATGGGTGCTGTAAGTCCATAGTAAGTCAATAGGGCTAACTGGCTAGCTAGATAGCCACATAAAATGAGTAGCTACCCACGGGAAATGTACATCTACATTGCATAACATTAGTTTTAGGTCACTTTTGCCTGTTTAACTAGCTGGTTAGCTAGATTATTACAATTCACATATCTCGCTGATAATTATGAAGTGAAACGTTTGCTTTGTGTATATCTTGTTTCGTCTATTGTTGCCATTTTCCTGGCTGGAAGAAGGTTCAGTGAATGGGGAGGTGAAGCGTGAGGTGTGCCAGTGTTTCTCAAATGTATTGTTTTATGCATTCTCCACACTCTTGTCCTCACAAGAACGTACTCGAGAGAACGTGGTCGGAGAATGCACTCGGAGCATGACAGTGTGCAGCACGGTATTATGCATATTGAGAAACACCCTCAGTTTATCATATATCCTGATGCCTAGTCCCCTTACCCCTATACATATCTACCTCTATCACTCCAGTATCCCTGCACATTGTAAATATGGTATTAGAACTGACCCTGTATATAGCTTCTTACTTTATCGTGTTCTTATTTCTTCTGTTTTTGTTCTACCTTATGTTATTGTTAGTGCTACATTGATGTTGATTACTGCATTGCTGGGTTTAGAGTTTGCAAGAAAGGCATTTCACTCTACTTGTGCACGTGACATTAAAACTTGAATCTTGAAACTATTCATGCACTTCCTCAAGGACTAAACAATTAGAACAAGACCGTACATGGACCGTAACCCATAACGTTGTGAACCATGTTGAGTTGGTGTATTTGTGTGACTTCTATGGAAGATTATACTTCAGGATGACCAGGGCTTTCTGTGGTTTTCAAGGTTACCTTTGTGGATCCTACAAAAACTGTAGGAGATTTTTGCAAACATCTTTTCACACCAAACAATCATACTATGCATCCATACCTGATACATGAAATCAACATTACTGGCCCATATTCTGCAATTGTAATACAAGCAACTTTTCTGTGAAAGACTTAGAGTAAGTCGAATCAGCAGGTTTCACTGCCATTCCGAGTCATTGGTCAAAAAGCAACGGAAAATAGGAATAACAGTACAAGCCTAGGCCGATGTCTTAATATTCTTAGCTATAGGAGAAGAAAACGATCACAAATTACACCTTTTCTATTTGTGAGAGTTATTCACATCAATAATAAAGAGCAAGCAAATATGATATGAAGCCCAAGTGCAGGATGATTCTGAAGCAGTAAGCAACTTGAAGAGGAAACCAAGATGATGGAGAGACAAGATAGTACCGGCATCAGCTACTGTACCGGAAAACTTACTCTATTCAAACCAGTAACCTACATCAAGAAAAATTGCATTGTGCAATAAAATACACAAAAAGAAAAACAGAAAACATTTCTGACCTGTTTTTGACCAAACTTTCCTACAGGGTATAAAGGAAATGTACCAAATATACACTACATGACCAAAAGTATGTGGACACCTGCTCGTCGAACATCTCATTCCCAAATCATGGGCATTAATATGGAGTTGGTCCACCCTTTCCTGCTATAACAGCCTCCACTCTTCTGGGAAGGCTTTCCACTAGATGTTGGAACATTGCTGCGGGGAAGATTCATACCAAAGTTGTTCGATGGGGTTGCGGTCAGGGCTCTGTGCAGGCCAGTCAAGTTCTTCCACACCGATCTCAACAAACCATTTCTGTAAGGACCTCGCTTTTTAAACGGGGGAATTGTCATGCTGAAAGAGGAAAGGGCTTCCCCAAACTGTTTCCACAAAGTTGGAAGCACAGAATTGTCTAGAATGTCATTGTATGCTTCACTGGAACTAAGGGGCCTAGCCCGAACAATGAAAAACAGCCCCAGACCATTATTCCTCCGCCACCAAATTTTACAGTTGGCACTATGCATTGGGGGAGGTATTGTTCTCCTGGCATCTGCCTAACCCAGATTTGTCTGTCGGACTGCCAGATGATGAAGCATGATTCTTTTCACTCCAGAGAATGCGTTTCCACTGCTCCAGAGTCCAATAAAGGCGAGCTTTACACCACTCCAACTGACGCTTGGCATTGCGCATGTTGATCTTCGGCTTGTGCGCTGTCACGTCCTGACCAGTAAAAGGGGTTGTTTGTTATTGTAGTTTGGTCAGGGCGTGGCAGGGGGTGTTTGTTTAGTGTGTTTCGGGTTTTTTTGGGCAATGTTCTATGTTAGTGTCTATTTAGTCTATTTCTATGTTCAGGGTTTTTTGGTTTGGCCTTCAATTAGAAGCAGCTGTTCTTCGTTGCTTTTAATTGGAGGCCATATTTAAGTAAGGGGTTTTGTCACTGTGTTTGTGGGTAGTTGTTCCGTGTATAGCGTGTTGCCTTACAGGACTGTATTCGTCAATTGTTTGTTATTTTGTTAAGTGTTCAAGTTTCCTTCTAAATAAAAGAAGATGAGTATACACATTCCCGCTGCGTTTTGGTCTACTCCATACGCCGAATGTGACAGAACTACCCACCAACAAAGGACCAAGCAACGGGGTAAGGAGCACTGTGAAGAAGGATGGACATGGGAGGAGATGAGGATGAGTATATCCAGGGCTATGAAGGATTTAAGGAAGACCGAGAGGCATCCCCCCCCAAAAAAATTTGTGGGGGGGGGCACACGGGAAGTTTGGCAGAGTCATGATGGAGACCTGAGCCTACGCCGCGTGCTTATTATGGGGAGAGACGAATGAAGAAGGCACCGAGTTATGCAGAAATGCGCACTGTATTGTGAAGAAGCATTCAACGGCTGGTGCGATCGATGGAAGCTCCTCAGCGTGGCCAGGCTATATTGAGCACTCAGCCAGGAAGGGTTGTGCAGGCCGTGCTCTCCAGACCTCCAATACGTCTTCAGGGTCCAGTTTACCCTGTTCCTGCTCCTCGCACTAGCCTTGAGGTGCGTGTCTCCAGTCTGGCACCTCCAAAGCCAGCCCAACGCACCAGGCCTGTAGTGTGTCAGCCCAGTCCAGTACGTCCTGTTCTTGCTCCTTGCACTAGCCTTGAGGTGCGTGTCCCTAGTATGGCACCTCCAAAGCCAGCCCCATGCACTAGGCCTTTAGTGCGCCTGTACAGTCCGGAGCCGCCAGAGACGGCCTCCAATCCGGAGCCGCCAGAGTCGCCCGCCGCGAGGGTCCCCAGTCCGGGGTTGGCGGCAAGGGACCTCGCTCTAGCGGCGCCACGAAAGTGGGGTGAGCCAGTGGTGGAGCGGGGTCTGCGTCCCGCTCCTGAGCCACCTCCGTAGGGGGGAGGATTGGGGAGGGGGGGGTGTAGCACAAGAACCGTCGGTGACGGTGGCCACCCTCCCTTCCCTCCCTTTAGTTTGGGATTATTTTTGTTTTGGGGTTTATTTTTGTGTTTTTTTTGTTTGAGGTACATCCGGGGTCTGCACCTTTTGGGGGGGGGGGGTACTGTCACGTCCTGACCAGTAAAAGGGGTTGTTTGTTATTGTAGTTTGGTCAGGGCGTGGCAGGGGGTGTGTGTTTAGTGTGTTTCGGGGTTTTTTGGGCAATGTTCTATGTTAGTATATTTCTATGTCTGTGTCTATTTAGTCTATTTCTATGTTCAGGGTTTTTTGGTTTGGCCTTCAATTAGAAGCAGCTGTTCTTCGTTGCTTTTAATTGGAGGCCATATTTAAGTAAGGGGTTTTGTCACTGTGTTTGTGGGTAGTTGTTCCGTGTATAGTGTGTAGCCTTACAGGACTGTATTTGTCAATTGTTTGTTATTTTGTTAAGTGTTTAAGTTTCCTTCTAAATAAAAGAAGATGAGCATACACATTCCCGCTGTGTTTTTTGGTCTACTCCATACGATGAACGTTACATGCGCGGCTGCTTGGCCATGGAAACCCATTTCATGAAGCTCCCGACGAACAGCTCCTGACGAACAGCTCCTGTGCTGATGTTGCTTCCAGAGGTAGTTTGGAACTTGGTAAACATGTGTTTCCTAAGACAAATCCTTAGACATGCTCTCTGTACTCCTATTTGTGACAGTAAGCATAATGCAACAATGATAATGTATAGACCTATGTAATAACAACCAGTTAGTATTTTTCTGACCTGCACAGAGGAAAAAGAGCATGTGCATTCAGCATGAGTAGACTTTGGGAAGGATAACTAGTATTGTATTGAAGGATGTGAAGGTCAACCAGTGCAATTTACCCCAATTATCAAAGGAACGTGGCAACAAATTTCACAACAATGGGTTGGTTTATTCTCAAATACTGCATATTCTCAGGAGTATCTACTTGAGTAGGTTATCTAACTTACTTGATGTAATTAAGATTATTTTAAATATTCACAAATAGCAGTGTTATTCTGAATGACCGTTCCTCAAAAGGTTCTACAGCTGCACCATCGAGAGCATCCGGACTGGTTGCATCACTGCCTGGTATGGCAACTGCTCAGCCTCCGACCACAAGCCGCTACAGAGGGTAGTGCGTACGGCCCTGTACATCACTGGGGCCAAGCTCCCTGCCATCCAGGACCTCTATACCAGGCGGTGTCAGAGGAAGGCCCTAAAACTTGTCAAAGACTCCAGCCACCCTAGTCAAAGATTGCTCTCTCTGCTACCGCACGGCAAGCGATACCAGAGCGCCAAGTCTAGGTCCAAGAGGCTTCTAAACAGCTTCTACCCCCAAGCCATAAGACTCCTGAAGATCTAATGAAATGGCTACCCAGACTAGTTGCATTTCCCCCCCTCTTTTATGCCGCTGCTACTCTTTGTTATTATCTATGCATAAGTCACTTTAATAACTCTACCTACATGTATATATTACCTCAATTACCTCTACTAACCGGTGCCCTGGCACATTGACTTTGTACCGGTACCCTGTATATAGCCTCGCTATTGTTATTTTACTGCTGCTCTTTAATTATTTGTTACATTATTTCTTTTTTTAAAGGTATTTTTCTTAAAACTGCATTTTTGGTTAAGGGCTTGTAAGTAAGCATTTCACTGTAAGGTCTACTACACCTGTTGTATTTGGTGCATGTGACAAATACCATTTATTTGATTTCATATTTCTGACTTAATGCAATGGAAATAGTGTGTCATCAACAAATGCCGTGATGAACACATAGCAAAGGAAAGAATACAAGTTGACAACATATATTGGGAGCATATGATCATGGTCTTCACAACCAAGTTATTGGAAGCTTGTTGACTGGCTGAATATGTCCGCCATATAAAATAGAAATCAATAGAAACCAATCAACAAAAATCTATATAGCCTACCCTACATAATACTCTTAGAAAAATGTGTTCCAAAAGGGTTATTTTGGGTTCCATGTAGAACCTTCTGTGGATATGTTCTCCCATGGGGACAGACGAAGCACCCTTTAAGGTTCTAGACAGCACCTTTCTAAGTGTAGGAGCATTTGCTACATTGAATCCGTCATCATGATGCCATCTTTTAAGAATGAATGAGATAACCCTCTCCGTCAACATGCAATCACTACTATATCACGGTAAACAAATTCACCAAGCCTCTGAATGCGACAAGGCACTCAAGAAGGTTGAATGTTTTTGCAGACACAGCACATAGATTTGATTTCTAATGAATAGGCCTACACATGACATAACGGCGATCGAGGCCAGGATACTTGTAATTGGCCAATGCAATTTGTCTGTTCTCATGGCAAAGGCAGTCTATAAAGATATTTATGAAAAATCTGCTTTGTAACATCTCAGCTAGCCTACAGACATGAGAGCAAATGCGTTATCCATAAGAACACACTAAGTAGATCCATTATGCCATCCAATAAAGATAAAATCAAAGTAATTCATTTCGCATTGGTATAGGTGCGATTCAACAGAAACAGGATAGTAAGGACAAATGGTTCCTTACCGATTCGAAGGCGTCTAATTAACCGGACGAATGTATTCCATTGCAGTTGAAGATGAGACGCTTGATGTTTTTGTGACAATAATAACCTAATAGCCTACATAAATCCTATGTGATATTCGAGCTGCCCCACTCGCTATAGCTGCTGAGTATGGGGTATGATGGCGTTGTCTTTGCAGGACCACAATGAAACTAACGGGACCAGTGGAGTGATTGACAACACCACCAGCCAATAGAATGGGAGGATGCTACTAGTAGTGAGGAACAGGGGATCGTAAACAGGTTCGGTAGCCATAAAGTCAGTAGGCTTGGCATTTTGAAGATTATTAAGGTTGCGAGACTATTGCGTTAGAGGTATTTCCAGGACATGAGATTCATTTTGGGTCTAGACTAGGTGAAGACATGGCTGCCCATAATGAATGTTCATCAGTAGATGGAGGGATGAAGTAGGTCTACTTCACATGACAGGGATGGGAAAATGTGATGTTTTAATTGACAACTGCATCAGTTCTTTAGAAAAGTGTGTGACCAATTAACATACATGCCTTCACGAATACCAAATGTTCGATACTTCTATTGTTTAGACGATAGCCTAATGGAAAATAACTGCTCAATACAGGGAAAATGTGTACATTGTATTGTGGGACAAAGTGTTGTGAAGATCATCATCACCATCATCATCATCATCAGTGCGATTGAATCAAAGATTTTGGAATTCAATCAATGATTTCTCGCGTTGACACTGCGCTCTAATAATCATTGCGTTGTGGCGCCCTCTGCTGCCAACAATTACCAGTTCGTATTACTCAAACTGCTCCCTAGTTATCACTCATTATACTTTCATAGAATTCAGGAAATTAGATCTGGATTATTCAAATACCAGTGAGATCAGATATAGAAACATAGTCACACTTATGAAACGTCTGTTTTTCAATTTGATGCCAATGCCAATGAAATAGGCACTCAGGTCTATACTCTAGAAACAGAGCTCTGGCAAGTAATTGCATAGTCCTAGTGGAATGAAAACAACTCCTAATAATTCACTTCACTGTAATTCCACACTGTAAAAAACACCTTTAAAAAATGACAAACGAGCCTAGGACAATGTTGATACATTCTCAGCATAGTACCAGAACAAATGTCAGTGCAGGCATGATAAGGAGATGTGTGCCTACAGCTGTACCCTTGTTTCACACTAGCATCTCTGTAATTTTTTACAATGCATCTTTTCACATCTGGGCTGTACAATGACAGTAAGCCTAATGTACATTCCACAACATAGACAATGTGTCACGTCCTGACCAGCAGAGGGAGTATTGTATTAGTATTTTGGTCAGGACGTGGCAGAAGGTTTGTGTTGTATGGTTTTTCTAGTATGTCTGTTTCTTTGTTGGTTTGTGTGGCTCCCAATCAGGAACAGCTGGTTATCGTTGTTCCTGATTGGGAGTCATATATTAGGAGTGTGTTTTTCACCTGGGGTTTGTGGGTTGTTGATTTTGCACTGCTAGTATTCATTATAGCCTGTGAAACTGTCACCTGTCGTTCTTCGTTTTCTGTGTTCACTTTATTCAAATTAAATATAAAGATGAGCATTCATATCCCGTCTGCGTTTTGGTCATCTCTTCACGAAGACAGCCGTTACACAATGCCACTACAACCGTTAAATATTTAGTCAAAGCTTTCACAGACAAAATACTGTACAATAGCTCTCCCTGGCTGTAGTGTGGTGGCGGGATGGGCAGTGGGTACTTGCAGCTGTTCTTGGATCCTCTGCTGTAGTCTAATTGAAATAACAGTTGTTGCTAATGTCCCCTGGGCAGCGACTCATTGACAGCCATGCTGCATTTATGTGCCAGCTACTCAGTCAGTCAGACAGCACCAAACCTGCAGTTGATCCCCAAAAACAAGTCTATTAACACCGGCATCTTATCAGCCCCGGTGCTGCCCCTCAACATTGACTATAGGCCTTTTTGAAATGACACACAGCATAGCAAACATTGTGTAAACAGAACTATATTGTACAAATGAAATGTGTTAGTATATATATTTTTTTATCACATCATGGATAACTTCCCAATTTTACTTTGATTTTGTAAATTTGTTATACATTTGTATAAAAGTACTGATTCTACAGAATCAGGAAATGCACATGTTGTAACACAATCTCTGTGGTCATCATGCTTGTGCCCCATTACAGTACTTACCGTATATACAGAGATGTCAGAGATGTCAGACAAGAAGCAAGTACCACTTTCATCCAGAGAGTGGCAGTGATCACTAACACAACACATCGAACTTCTGTTGACTACTTTTACTAAACATATAGGCCTATTACAGTCGTTTGGTTACATGACCGTAAGGCAAACCCTGTGTTTCATCCAAAGCAAGAATGTGCGGCTTTGCTCTCCTAAGCCTTACAATGACAGGGGAACAATTGATGCCTGTCAAATCATCCACTGCCATAAAAATAATAAGATCCACCCAAAGTACCACAGAGAGAGCATGTCATCACATCAGTCTTCTATTCTTCTCCACCCGATGTGAAAGATCTCAAACTCGGATCTGTCTCTCTGGTGTTACTGCTGCGGTTCAGTTAAGCAATAAGGCACGAGGGAGTGTGGTATATGGCCAATATTCCACGGCTCAGGGCTGTTCATATGCAGGATGCATCGAGGAGTGCCTGGATACAGCCCTTAGCCGGGATATATTGGCCATATACCACAAACCCCCGAGGTACCTTATTGCTATTATAAACTGGTTACCAATGTAATTAGAGCAGTAAACATGTTTTGTCATACCCGTGGTATACGATCTGATATACCACAGCTGTCAGACAATCAGCATTCAGGGCTCGAACCACCCAGTTTATAATGTACTTTATATACTGACTGTAAGCACTCAGAATGAAAGCCTTTAGCTGAAATGTTAATAATGTAATGTAAATGTGGAATGTAAACTTCATGTTTGAAGAGAGGGCTTCCTAACTTGGAGTAATACTGTCATAACTGTTTATCATTCAGTTCATCCATCTTTGTCTTGTATAAGGGCATCCTTGTCTTGTATAAGGGCATCGTTGTCTTGTGTAAAGGCTGATTACAGATACCACAGCTCATCTGCTGACCCTAGAGACCTTTAACTGGGTAATCTTGGAGCGGACACTGGCTGTACTGGGGGTCAGTGTGCTGCTAACAGCTTAGCTTCCTCCAGTGTCTGACTGCCCCATACTGGGCTTGAACCAGTGATCCTCTGCTTCGCAACACATGTCACCATCCTCCTTGACAACGTTCCACCGGAAAAGATCTTATTCTATAGCTCCCATCGCCGACATTTCATGTTTGCCGTGGAGTGAACAGAACATTCTTAACTCCGTTACATGGGCACTTGAGATTCCATGGCTGTTTTCACAACCTGGCTGGTAGGAGGCTGCCAGCAGATGGCTAGTATATCAGCATGATTTTCTAACAAGCATTCTGTGGAGCAGTTGTCCTATAGCCTGCTGTTCTGGAGAGTGCACACTTTAAAAAAAATCACCATGATCACAGACCGACATCAACTTCAAACACATTCACTTCTAAATTCAGAGTTAGGAATGTCTAACACAGAACCCACCAAGTAAACAACATTCTATTATAAAATAGAAAACAATATTTAGCTTTTCATCTTGCATATGTGTGATAGTTTGCAAAAGTTGTTATCTATGCTCGTTGAAAGTGTGGTCACTTTAGACAAAATCCCAATGCATGATGAACAGTACGGCATTCGTTGGCTGAAACTGAGCTAACATCTTAAGGTGAACCTGTTAGGTATGAACAGTACTGTAGGGGTGCCTAGTCAGACAAGACAGGCATTCAGGAAGACCTACTAGTTAACAGACAGGGACAGGATGGGAGTGAGTTCCGTTTCAGGAAGAGGGATGCACCATTAAAGAAATGTGGATAAAAAGAGCACAAGGCTATTGGCACCAAACAATGGTGTGTCCTTGACAGTATTTACAGAATCTGATAAATGGGTATTTGATGCATAAATAAACTGTTACTAATGTACTTCATTATCAATCTAAATGTGAACTGATAGTCACTATAAAACATCAATATATAAGTACATATTTTCAAAACAAAAGAAAAACGTTTAAATATAAAATAAAACGGTATAAAATGTCAGTTCAGTGACATCAATGTCTTATGTACAAAACAGGAAATAGCTTTACAAGCTACACATTTGTTCAAACACTCTTACCAGATATCTTACAATGCACAGTTGAGTTCCTTGGAGGAATGGTATTTTCCCTTAGAAGTTCTCCAGATGACAGGACCACAGGTCTCAAAGTATCAGTGGACTGGTGCCTTGTCCCACTCCTGGTTCTTCAGATTATGATGTCTGGGTTCCTTGTTGGACATTCCTCATAGAGGGCTGGCTTCATGTTCCCTTCCTCTGAATCCTCACTAGACGAGACAAGCGGATATCTTTGGATTACTATTAACATTACATGAACCTACAGTTAACCCCAGTTCAGCACCGTAATAACAGTTATACTACAATCAGAAAGGTTGAAATGGCTGTTAACCCAAGCTAAGATGTTCACTCCTGGTTTTAATTGAAATACTATTTAATACAATCTTCTCACTGTCTTCCCCTTCAATGGATAGAGATGGGATTCAGACCTCATGCTGGATCCCTCCACATCCTCAATGGTGTCAGCCAGGGGCTGGTGGGCTGTCTCAGGCAGCAGCAGGGTGAGGGCTGCACCTAGCAGAGTACACAGGCCAAACAGCACCATGGGAGCATTCTTACTGACACCCCTCAGCAGGTAGATGATGGGAGCCAGGACTCCCCCTGCCCTGGCACACATGGAGCCCATACCAATTCCACTCTGCCTGTGGAGCACAGAGGAGGCGTGTTCAGCCAAAATAACTCCACATTGTTGCAGTACTGTAATTAAGAATGTGCATTAAGACCCGTGCCGCCACATCTCCAAACAATTAACAACAGCTGCTCAGCTAGTCTGCTGCCTCCCTTCTTATTGAGGTTGTTTGGGTCAGATAAATGTACACTAGGCAAATCACGGGAAACATCAGAATCTGATTTAAATGTTATGAATAGTATGAATGGTTAGACACCGGGCAGGACACTTCCTGAAAGTGAGAGATATACACTACCGTTCAAAAGTTTGGATAGAAATGTCTTTGTTTTTGAAAGAAAAGCTCATTTTTTGTCCATTAAAATAACATCAAATTGATCAGAAATACAGTGTAGACATTGTTAATGTTGTAAATTACTATTGTAGCTGGAAATGGCAGATTTGTTATGGAATATCTACATAGGCGTACAGAGGCCCATTATCTGCAACCATCACTCCTGTGTTCCAATGGCACGTTGTGTTAGCTAATTCAAGTTTATAATTTTAAAAGGCTAATTGATCATTAGAAAACCCTTTTGCAATTATGTTAGCACAGCTAAAAACTGTTGTTCTGATTAAAGAAACTGGCCTTCTTTAGACTAGTTGAGTATCTGGAGCATCAGCATTTGTTGTTTTGATTACAGGCTCAAAATGGCCAGAAACAAATAACTTTTTTCTGAAACTCGTCAGTCTGTTCTTGTTCTGAGAAATGAAGGCTATTCCATGCGTGAAATTGCCAAGAAACTGAAAATCTTGTACAACACTGTGTACTACTCCCTTCACAGAACAGCACAAACTGGCTCTAACCAGAATAGAAGAGGAGTGGGAGGAGGACAAGTACATTAGAGTGTGTAGTTTGAGAAACAGATGCCTCACAAGTCCTCAACAGGCAGCTTCATTAAATAGCACCCGCAAAACAACAGTCTCAATGTATACAGTGTAGAGGTGACTCCAGGATGCTGAGGTTAGAGGTTCTTGAGGTTAGACCCACAGAGAACTGCTCATTAAAGTAACTAACTTTAGCCTTCCGGATAGCCTGAGTGCACTTATTTCTCATTTGCCTGAACGACAGCCAGACAGTCTAAATATTTGTGTGCCGAGCCTTTCGCCAAATGGTATTCTTGAGGTGGAGTAACTCTGCCAGATCACGGTCGAACCAGGGGCTGAACCTGTTTTGAATACACATTTTCTTTATGAGGGCGTGCTTGTTAACAATACCACTGAAATATAAATATAAAAAAAGAAGGTTCAAGCATCTTCGACAGATAATATTGCTGATAGTATACCAATTTACAGAGACCAGGTAATGAAGGAAGGCTTGCTCATTAAAGTTTTTTAGCAAGAGTCTATGACAAATCAGGACAGGTAATTTAACTGAGCAGCCATTCAGAATACTCTTGTGACGTCACGCAACAGTTGTTTCAGCCCTTATCAGAAGTTCAAAAGTTAGGGTTAGGAATTAACAGACCTTTATACACCTATTGAGTCAGTGTTGACTATTGCAATGAGGAAAGACGTTATTGGCATTGGTAGGTAAAAGATGTGTCCACATAAAAAAAGAACACACGCAACATTTACTTATCGATGTAAAATGCAATCAATAAGTATTACGAAACTTAGCTTCACGTATATCAATCATTTTTGTTGACTGAAATAGTAACAGTTCTATTTCAAATACTTGTTTTGATGTCTCACTATGGATACACCTGGACATGTCCACAAGCTCGAAGAAACCAATCACACAGCGTCTGTTCGAGACAGACAGGTCGAATGGTGAATGAGGTGAGCCTCTCTCCTCCATAAAAGGAGCCACTCGCCTGCCAAATTAGTCATTCTTGCCTGTCTTCCTTGTGGAAGTGACTGTGTTCACTAAAGCTCTCCTCAGCGCGACTGGATTTCTGTTTTGCTACTGAACTGTTTTCAGGCGAACCATGAAGTTAACACTGCAGAACATAGTATTTCAGCTCCTGTCGATAGTGTTGAGTACCGAGCAAATACATTTTATACCCGTCAGTCTCTAGCCCTCGAGATTTGGTTAGCTATCGCTGCAAGGCTTTAGCTAACTTGGCTAACTAGCTGCAAGGCTAGCCAACCATGCTAACAAAGGACTAGCACAGATACTTCCCGATGAGCCCTGGCAACTACCGTTACACAGGGATCTTTTGACCCAGATGCAGAAACCATGGCCCTCTGACATGGCCTGTGAGGAGGAGAATCTGAATGCGACTTGCCTCTTGGAGTCTTCTAGAGTACCCAGGAGCCCCTTCTACACGCTCACTGTATGAAACAATGGCGCGTTATCGTTCTTATGGCATACCTTGTCTCAGCCCTCAACAACAGAATTAAGGTCACAGAGATATTGATAGTGTCAGGTAGAGGATTAACTCCAAGGATGGTTAGACTCATGTTGTGATCTAATGCTCTATTACTGAATGATCCTGATGGAAACCTGCCCAGACATCAGCAGTCCACATTAGTCAGCAGAACACTCCAAATGTGTGTCCCAAATGGCACCCCATTACCTATGTAAAGGAATACTTTTGACCAGGGCCCATAGGGCTCTTGTTAAAACTAGTGCACTATAAAGGGAATAGGGTGCCATTTGAGTCAGACGCTCACCTTATGACGGTAGGGAAGACCTCTGCTGAGTAGACGTAGACGATGGACAAGGAGGCGGTGATCCCAAACTTCCCCACCATAGCCAGGACAGTTCTAATAATGGAGAGATCTATGTACAGTGGGGGAAAAAAGTATTTGATCCCCTGCTGATTTTGTACATTTGCCCACTGACAAAGAAAGGATCAGTCTATAATTTTAATGGTAGGCTTATTTGACCAGTGAGAGACAGAATAACAAGAAAAATATCCAGAAAAACGCATGTCAGAAATGTTATAAATTGATTTGCATTTTAATGAGGGAAATAAGTATTTGACCCCCTCTCAATCAGAAAGATTTCTGGCTCCCAGGTGTCTTTTATACAGGTTACGAGCTGAGATTAGGAGCACACTCTTAAAGGGAGTGCTCCTAACCGCAGCTTGCTACCTGTAAAAAAGACACCTGTCCACAGAAGCAATCAATCATTTTACATTTTAGTCATTTAGCAGATGCTCTTATCCAGAGCAACTTGCAGTAGTGAATGCATACATTTCATATATATATATTTATTTTTCCATACTGGTCCCCCGTGGGAATCGAACCCACAACCCCAGCATTGCAAACACCATGCTCTACCAACTGAGCCACACGGGACTATCAATCAGATTCCAAACTCTCCACCATGGCCAAGACCAAAGAGCTCTCCAAGGATGTCAGAGACAAGATTGTAGACCTACACAAGGCTGGAATGGGCTACAATACCATCGCCAAGCAGCTTGGTGAGAAGGTGACGGTGACGGGGCCATGTACCATCAAATCTTGGGTGAGAACCTCCTTCCCTCAGGCAGGGCATTGAAAATGGGTCGTGGATGGGTATTCCAGCATGATAATGACCCAAAACACACGGCCAAGGCAACAAAGGAGTGGCTCAAGAAGAAGCACATTAAGGTCCTGGAGTGGCCTAGCCAGTCTCCAGACCTTAATCCCATAGAAAATCTGTGGAGGGAGCTGAAGGTTCGAGTTGCCAAACGTCAGCCTCGAAACCTTAATGACTTGGAGAAGATCTGCAAAGAGGAGTGGGACAAAATCCCTCCTGAGATGTGTGCAAACCTGGTGGCCAACTACAAGAAACGTCTGACCTCTGTGATTGCCAACAAGGGTTTTGCCACCAAGTACTAAGTCATGTTTTGCAGAGGGGTCACATACTTATTTCCCTCATTAAAATGCAAATAATTTTATAACATTTTTGACATGTGTTTTTCTGGATTTTTTCTTGTTGTTATTCTGTCTCTCACTGTTCAAATAAATCTACTATTAAAATTATAGACTGATCATTTCTTTGTAAGTGGGCAAACGTACAAAATCAGCAGGGGATCAAGTACTTTTTTCCCCCACTGTATGTGTGTGTGGGGGGGGGGTGAAGTAATGGGGATAGAGATTAAACGGGGGTTTCTGGGAGAGAGAGAAGTGATGGGGTTAGAGATTAAACGGGGGGGGGTATTGGGGGAGAGAAGTGATGGGGTTAGAGATTAAACAGGGGGTATGGGGAGGAGAGAAGTGATGGAGTTAGAGATTAAACTGGGGGTATGGGGGAGAGAGAAGTGATGGGGTTAGAGATTAAACGCGGGGTATGGGGGTGAAGTGATGGGGATAGAGATTAAACAGGGGTATGGGGGAGAGAGAGAAGTGATGGGGTTAGAGATTAAACGGGGGGGTATTGGGGGAGAGAAGTGATGGGGTTAGAGATTAAACAGGGGGTATGGGAGGGAGAAGTGATGGGGTTAGAGATTAAACAGGGGGTATGGGGAGGAGAGAAGTGATGGGTTAGAGATTAAACTGGGGTATGGGGGGGAGAGAAGTGATGGGGTTAGAGATTAAACAGGGGGTATGGGGAGGAGAGAAGTGATGGGTTAGAGATTAAACTGGGGGTATGGGGAGGAGAGAAGTGATGGGGTTAGAGATTAAACAGGGGGTATGGGGAGGAGAGAAGTGATGGGGTTAGAGATTAAACTGGGGGTATGGGGGAGAGAGAAGTGATGGGGTTAGAGATTAAACGCGGGGTATGGGGGTGAAGTGATGGGGATAGAGATTAAACGGGTGTATGGGGAGTGAGAGAAGTGATGGGGTTAGAGATTAAACGGGGGGGTATTGGGGGAGAGAAGTGATGGGGTTAGAGATTAAACAGGGGGTATGGGAGGGAGAAGTGATGGGGTTAGAGATTAAACAGGGGGTATGGGGAGGAGAGAAGTGATGGGGTTAGAGATTAAACTGGGGTATGGGGGGGAGAGAAGTGATGGGGTTAGAGATTAAACTGGGGGTATGGGGGGAGAAAAGTGATGGGGTTAGAGATTAAACAGGGGGTATTGGGGGGAGAGAGATGTGATGGGGTTAGAGATTTAACAGGGGGTATGGGGGAGAAGTGATGGGGTGTATGGGGGGAGAAAAGTGATGGGGTTAGAGATTAAACGGGGGTCAGAAGTGATGGGGTTAGAGATTAAACAGGGGGTATGGGGAGGAGAGAAGTGATGGGGTTAGAGATTAAACTGGGGGTATGGGGGAGAGAGAAGTGATGGGGTTAGAGATTAAACGCGGGGTATGGGGGTGAAGTGATGGGGATAGAGATTAAACGGGTGTATGGGGAGTGAGAGAAGTGATGGGGTTAGAGATTAAACGGGGGGGTATTGGGGGAGAGAAGTGATGGGGTTAGAGATTAAACAGGGGGTATGGGAGGGAGAAGTGATGGGTTAGAGATTAAACAGGGGGTATGGGGAGGAGAGAAGTGATGGGGTTAGAGATTAAACTGGGGTATGGGGGGGAGAGAAGTGATGGGGTTAGAGATTAAACTGGGGGTATGGGGGGAGAAAAGTGATGGGGTTAGAGATTAAACAGGGGGTATTGGGGGGAGAGAGATGTGATGGGGTTAGAGATTTAACAGGGGGTATGGGGGAGAAGTGATGGGGTGTATGGGGGGAGAAAAGTGATGGGGTTAGAGATTAAACGGGGGTCAGAAGTGATGGGGTTAGAGATGAAATGGGGGGGCACGGGGGAAGAGAGAAGTGATGGGGTTAGAGATTAAACAGGGGGAGAGAGAAGTGATGGGGTTAGGCTTAAACAAGGGGGGGTGAAATTATGGGGTTAGAGATTAAACGGGGGGGTATGGGGGAGAGAGAAGTGATGGGGTTCGAGATTAAACGGGTAAATAGCTGGGCTATGTGTGTATAGCATCTGAAACTCTAGGTTACATCACTGTGAATCACTCTCCAGCATCCCTACTGGAGACCGTAACCACCTAAGGTAGTGTAGATCCTAATGGAGACCGTAACCACCTAAGGTAGTGTAGATCCTAATGGAGACCGTAACCACCTAAGGTAGTGTAGATCCTAATGGAGACCGTAACCACCTAAGGTAGTGTAGATTCTACTGGAGACCGTAACCACCTAAGGTAGTGTAGATCCTAATGGACACCGTAACCACCTAAGGTAGTGTAGATCCTAATGGATACCGTAACCACCTAAGGTAGTGTAGATCCTAATGGAGACCGTAACCACCTAAGGTAGTGTAGATCCTAATGGAGACCGTAACCACCTAAGGTAGTGTAGATCCTAATGGATACCGTAACCACCTAAGGTAGTGTAGATCCTACTGGAGACCGTAACCACCTAAGGTAGTGTAGATCCTAATGGATACTGTAACCACCTAAGGTAGTGTAGATCCTACTGGAGACCGTAACCACCTAAGGTAGTGTAGAACTTAATGGAGACCGTAACCACCTAAGGTAGTGTAGATCCTAATGGATACCGTAACCACCTAAGGTAGTGTAGATCCTAATGGATACCGTAACCACCTAAGGTAGTGTAGATCCTAATGGAGACCGTAACCACCTAAGGTAGTGTAGAACTTAATGGAGACCGTAACCAAGGTAACCAAGGTCTTCAAGTGTACGGCTGACATGACTTCCATGAGGGCCCCGGTGGGAGTTAATAACAACTCTACACCCAGGAGGTCACGTCAGTGACAAACTCTGGTTATTACAAAAGGAAGCTAGTTATATAACGTTTAAATGTGGCTTGCATAAGTTTTTCAGTTTCGAACAAAAGCCAAGTTCCAAGCCACAAAGACTTTCCATTGACTACTAGCTAAGTCCTTATAAACAAGGCTATAAAACTACACAACTATGACATCATTCAAGGACTGCCATGGTTTAATTACACTGGTAAACAACTTAATTCAAGTCAACTGAATTCTTTTCAGGGCCAGGAGGATACTGTAACTCGTCATGTAGCTCAGGGTGTGTATAAACGTCTGAAAGACGTATTGACACCCAGCAGAGGGTTCTATGGAATGGTCCATACCATCAGGAATGAAGATGGTTAGCAGGCAGGCCAGGCCTCCCACAGCGAGGAAGGCTAGCTGGGATATCCTCCTGGAGCGGTTCAGGGTAAAGAGGGTGATGGTCCTGGCAGGCATCTCCACCAGGCCAAAGATCAGCTGGGTCAGGTAGATGTTCATCCCAAAGTCAGAGATGTTCAGAGACAGGCCGTAGTAGACCAGCACGTTGACAAACCTGGACAGACACAGAGATGGAATGGTGGAGGAAACACTGGCGAGGAAAGGGAAGGATTAATAACATCGCTGTCACTGCAGTGAAACAAGGACTCCCTTCTTTTGCTGGTTTGACACAAGTCTATCATGCAGAGTGGAAAGATGTCTGGGAAGCAGAAATGTCTCTCTAGCCACAGACAGGATAATTGAACCAAAATCAAGGTACTTTCTAACAGAGTAATATTACAGTATATACCTCTTGTAAACTGTATTTGACACGGAATATAGTGCAACATTTTACAGTAGTGATATCTATTGACAATGTTTTCTACATTAACACTCACTTCTCAGTGCCTGGGAAGCTACGTAAAGTATTCCCATTCAAATAATAACTTTCAGTGTTGCCTCAGTGAGTGTTACGCTGCAATTCAAATGGCTTACACAGCAAGCATAGTGACCTGAGGCCTCAAGAAGCCTGTGCAGTGAACAGTTCTGAGAACTCCATTGGCGTACCACGTCAAGGGAATCCACCCATAATGAAAAGAGTTAATAATTCATCATTAGTGTGAATGATACATGAATGTTATGAATGTTTGGCAGAAACAGAAATCTCAATGAAATAGTAGTTGATACAGTAGATTTGATTAATTCTTGTTCGCCCCACAACAGGATGTGTCCTGACAAAGTTCTACTGCCAACATCACACGGAATGCTGGGAAAGGAGCGGTATGACACTCACCACAGGTAAAACATGATACATGAATTCCTCCTCATTTTTGGGGTACGGACCAGGTCAATTACTGTGTCCTTTTTCCTCTCCTCCATCTTCACCATATCGTTGTACCCCTGAAAAATAACAAGAGCAGATGAGCCCTGAGCATTTCGCCTGATGCTTCTCAGAAAAGGAATGACCTCATCAATGCAAAAAGCACACCAATGCAACTCATATAATTTGCATGTCCCGCATGCCTACACAGCATAGAGGATAGCATGCAAAGCACTTTAATATGCTCAGGTTTTAGCAGTATTGCGCTCAACATTGCCTGTACATAGAAACGTTGTTTGGCAAGTGCTTTAATCAAGGTTGTTGAATTTCATAATGATCAATGATAGCTTAATCTCGTCCACCAGCTGGCTATTTCGCTCTATAACAATTAGCCTTGGGACAAGGTTAATGATACTGTGCTAGCTTCACAACAACAAAAAACACACCTGATCCACAATGTCCTCCTGAGTCCAGTTATATGTGTGTGTGTGTGTGTGTGTGTGTGTGTGTCTCTGTGTGTGTGTGTGTGTGTGTGTGTGTGTGTGTGTATGTGGGTGTGCACATGCGTAACCACACCTGACATATCTCTATGTCCTCCTGCAGGGGTTTGCCGTTCATCAGAGCAGCTTTCCTGATCAGATCCATGGCCTCCTCATTCCTCTGGTTGGCCAATAGCCACCGAGCCGACTTGGGTAGGACCCTAAGAATGTAGAGGAGAGGTGTTTTACTGACCCACACACATAAACAACTACATATGACACTCCGCATAAGTTTGGCACCATGGGAACAAGAGATATAAACATGAAGATACATTTAGTCATGAGGCAGGATATAGGCCAATACTAGTACTAAAATATTAGAAAAAGAAAAGAAAATCATTTGGTACTATGCACACAATTTTGCAACTTAGATATACTTTAGGTATTCCCAAATGACATTCAATGACCCATCTGGTTTTGATTATTGATGAAAAAAGAGAGTTCCTCTACATTCTCTTGAATTTTTCTTTTAGTGAGTTGGCTTGCTAGCCTGGAATCCAAACTGAATGATCTTTTCACTTCACGGAAGATATTGAAAGTGAGTGATATTCCGTTTGTATTTAAGGCTACAGGCGTGCTGTGGCTGGCCAGTGACTCACCAGATGTAGAAGATGAAGAGGAAGCCTGGTGCTGAGATGGCCAGCTGGAGCTTGCGCCAGTCTCTGATGAGGTAGGCCAGGCCCGCCAGGGTGATGTAGCCGAACCCAAAGAAGTAGTCTGTGATGATCCCAGCTAGCATCCGGTGCTTTGATCCTGTCCACTCTGTGCCTGGGGGCAACAACAGAACAGTATAGAGAGTAGAAAACTAACACCTTATCATCTGTTTTTTTTCTCAGATCACAAGTCAAAAACCTTATTAATGTTTCATGTGTGTGTGTATGTGTGTGGTGTGTTTGAGAGAGAGAGTGAGAGGGAGCAAGAGAGAGACTAACCTAAAACAAATGCGTTCATGATGACAGCTGAAATAGTGGTTCCAACCACAAAGCGCAGAAAGACATAAATGTAGAAATTTGGGGCAAAAGCAGCACCAACCCCAAAGGTTGACTGGATAGTCAGACCAACCAGGATTATGTTCCTGCGTCCAAACCTGAAACAAGAAAGGTTGACTGGATAGTCAGACCAACCAGGATTATGTTCCTGCGTCCAAACCTGAAACAAGAAAGAGGTAGCAGCTACTCTTCCTGGGGTCTGGCAAAATTAAGGCAGTTATACCATTTTAAAAACATTACATTCATTACAGAATTCAAAACACACTAAGTGTGTTGAGAATTAATTAGACTGTTAGGGAGTGGGAGGTGCTGCAAATTAGATGCACTCTTTAAAATACCCAGTGTTAAATGCTTCAAATGCTTTTGACATTTGACTTTGGCCAACAAGAGTGCATTTCAAATAAAATCACTGCCGCCTATAAATATCAATGAATGAGACAGCTAGTACTGAAATAGTCTGTACAGACATTTTGTTTGTGTACTTTCTATGAATAATCCTAGATACACAAATAAAATATACTAGCAAATGTACATAGCAATACAAGCTGCAAAGTGTTCATTGAGCTCAATTTTAGTTTTACTTCACCTAAAGTGTGACTGACCTCTCTCTTTATATTTGTTTAGCATGACCTTCTATTAAGTTTGTGATCTACCTACAATACATGTTCCATGGATCCTCAGGCTCTTTAATGTATCTGAGCCAAGCGAATTATAAATTAGATTAAAAATACATAAGTATCACTGGTGGAAGACGCATGGTTGTTTTATACATACTTATCAGCTAAGGAACCAAACAGCACGGCGCCGACCAGAAGACCAAACATGTAGATTGAGGAACCAATGTTGTTCAGATTGGCATTATCACACACCAGATCCCACTGTCAAGGACAGAGGGTTCAAATGAGATGAAATGCTACATCATATTGACAAGCCCATCTGTATTTTCACCTGCATTCTTTATAAACCATGTACTAGGTATAACATTTCAGATTTCAAATTATACTATATCCCTGTTACCAGGCTTTTGTCCTTAATTGACTATACATAGCCTATTACACTGTGAAGGTTCACAGTCGCACAACACGGTAACTGTATTTTGACTGTGGTGTCCTACTCCTTTGCCCATGAGCAATAGAAGCCTGTGAGCACCTTGCTTCTCAAATAATTCTAATAGAAGCCTGTGAGCACCTTGCTTCTCAAATAATTCTAATAGAAGCCTGTGAGCACATTACTTCTCAACAGATTCCAATAGAAGCCTGTGAGCACCTTGCCATGCAACAGATTCCATCTAAACATCCTTCAGGGCTCTGACATCAATCAGGGTGGAATGTGACAGAAAATATGAGTTATTATAGATCATACAGACAGCCTCCAACAGTGGGCCTCACAGTGAAGGTCTGATCCTAGTGTTTATAAATCATAACAGGTTCTGCTGGCTGGGACCATTCCACTACGGCCACTGTCACTGTGTGAGGGCCGTCACGTGGCAAACCCAAGCAGCACGAGACCCACCACTACACTGTTAGATGATCATGTTTGAGCCCCCCAGACAGACAGACAGACAGACAGACAGACAGACAGACAGACAGACAGACTGACTGACTGACTGACTGACTGACTGACTGACTGACTGACTGACTGACTGACTGACTGACTGACTGACTGACAGATTGACTGACAGATTGACTGACAGAGAGACTGACAGAGACTGACAGACAGACAGACAGAGAGGTTGCCCTGCCCGTCTGTTTTACTGCACCACCACGAACTCACCTCGGTTGCCACGGTGCTGTGGAAGGTTTCTTTGCTGAATTCCCATCCGCCTTGACAAACCCCGGTGACGTGGTCATCGCTAAGGGCCAGGGCGGTGCTGTGATTCAACTGGGCTAGCGGGCTGCTAGGGACCCCCCCAGGGGCAGAGCAGGACAGGCCAGGGTCACCGTCTGGGCCCGTCACCAGGCTGAAGTTGAATGCGTCTGAGCTGGCGGGCAAGGCCCAGGTGGTGTTGTTGGAGCGACAGAGATGAGGGGGGACGGCCCCTGTGAAGACCGATATCAGCATGTGGAACGCCAGCAGGATCTGGGGGAGGCAAATCCACACATACAAGATCTTCTGGAACTTGCCAAAGCCTCCGATATGGGAAAGAATATCGTCAAAATTCATGCTTCTTTCCATAGCTGCTATTCCAATGTAGACGCTACCCTAATGTATCATCACAGATACAAGAGGTCCAACAGAATAGTGCTCTCTCAAGTTGCCAACAAAGATTTTAAACTTCTGAATGGACTGAGAGTGGAGTGGAACAGAAGGCGGAGAGGCAGCTGACACCTCACAGAGCTCAGGATAAACTACACAGGCTGGTTTGTGTAATTCTCATTCAGTCCTCATTCAGATGAAGTCACACCTGTCTGTGGTGTAGTGAACCCTGAGCGCAGGCAGGCTGCTGCCGCTGTCTGCAGTGTTGTGAACTTGAAGCACTGCATTTGCAGGGTAATATAACCATTCTGTACGGGGAGGGAGGGCCCTAGATCCTGCGGGTGGAGTCTCAGCTCAGAGGGAGGAACTGCTCTTCGTGCTGGCTGAGTGACTGCATTTGTTAAAATCTCTCTATACTGTATATCCCTCTTGCTCCCCATCTCTCTGTTTTTTCGCATGGTGAGAGTCAGAAATGGTGGAATAAGTCATGTGTGTGTGTGTGTGTACAGGTGTGTATGTGTGTTGTTGCAACAACGATGAAAGCTATAAATCCACTTGACTGCCTCCTGGGACACTTCAGTTGCAAAACACTATAAGTGGAAAACTAATACAGTTCTAAAGAAATGCAGATTCCATCTGGTATCCAATGATTCATCTGACATAGGGATGCCAACAGCGGAGAGCTGGCTAAACTGGCCAGACTAAAGCAACAGATTAATGCCATGGGAAGAAGGGATTAAGGTTTGTCCCCTTGACACCAATGAAAGAGCTGTATTCTGGCAACTCCATAATTATCCATCATCCTGGCTCCCGTTCCTCAGTCTTATCATTTTATCCTTTCCCCTGTTGTGGTGTCCCATGTCTGAATATGGCGAGCGCTCTTTTCTCTTAGTGAGCTGCAGCCCATTGCTCTCATCTCAAATCACAACCATTCATCAAAATGGAACGGAACACCGAAGAGGGGCTGACGTTCTGCATTCTTTTGAGAGGTGTGGGGCTCCAGTTCCGGGTTCTCGTACTATGCAAGGACAATACACAAAACACAAATGCCAACATCTACAGTATATGACCTCTCCTAAATGACAACTTTAAATGAATAAATGACAACATTGCAGCTAGGAAAGGACATTAAAGTCGGGATGTTGAAATGGCTGCAACTGACTATCATTATCATATTCCTCAGACTCACATGTGAAACTCAGCATGTGAAGTTTTCCTGTGTCTAAAGTGACATAAGCTGCGTTTAGACAGAGAGATTAATCATTATATTTTTTCCACTAATTGGTCTTTTGATAAATCACATCAGATCTTTTAAATTTCATTGAAATGACGTTGAAACAACATTGATTCAACCAGTGTGTGCCTAGTGGGTATGCATTAGATCCTGTAAATGGCTGCGTTGTAGTGAATAGGCAACATAAGGTGCATTGCTTTTTTATCTGGAGAGGAGAACAGGAATCCAATTGTTTCTCCTTGATACAGATGTGGAGTGCCATAAAAGGCAAATGCCTTCTTCATAAAGATGACCACAAACAAATATGAAGTCAATCAATGACAAGGACAGCAAAATACTGAACAAAAACATTTACCCAAACATGCAGCAATTTCTAAGATTTTACTGAGTTACAGTTCATAAAAGGAAATCAGTCAATTTAAATACATTCATTAGGCCCTAATCTATGAATTTCAAATGACTGGGAATACAGATATGGATCTGTTGGTCACAGATATCTTCAAAAAAAGGTAGGGGTGTGGATCAGAAAACTAGTTAGTATCTGGTGTGACCACCACTTGCCACATGCAGCGTAACACCGCCTTTGCATAGAGATGATCAGGCTGTTGATTGTGGCCTGTGGAATGTTGTCCGACTCCTCTTCAATGCCTGTGTGAAGTTGCTGGATGTTGGCGGGAACTGGAACATGCTGTTGTACATGTCAATTCCAGAGCATTCTAAGCATGCTCAATGGGTGGCATGTCTGGTGACTATACAGGCCATGGAATAACTGGGACATTTCCAGGTTTCAGGAACTGTGTACAGATTCTTGCGACATGGGACCGTTCATTATCATGCTGAAACATGAGGTGATGGTGACGGATGAATGGCACGACAATGGGCCTCAGGATCTCGTTGTGGTGTCTCTGTGCATTCAAATTGCCATTGAATTCATCAGATGGCGCCAGAGAGATGGCGGACGTTTTACGTGCTCCTAACAGATTGTGTTTTTATGTTCGTTTTTTTTGCTTTGTTTGCAACTTAATTTTTTACTTATTTTGTACATAACGCTGCTGATACCGTCTCTTATAACCGAAAATAACTTCTGGACAGTGAACTGGCGTCGTGGTAAGACACACGGTGGCGGACTATGCATATATGTAAACAACAGCTGTTGCACAATATCTAAGGAAGTCTCGAGGTTTTGCTCGTCTGAGGTAGAGTATCTCATGATAAGCTGTAGACCACACTATCTACCTAGAGAGTTTTCATCTGTATTTTTCGTAGCTGTCTACATACCACCACAGACCGATGCTGGCATTAAGACTGCACTCAATGAGCTGTATTCCGCCATAAGCAAACAGGAAAATGCTCATCCAGAGGCGGCGCTCCTAGTGACTGGGGACTTTAATGCAGGGAAACTGAAATCTGTTTTACGAAACTTCTATCAGCATGTTAAATGTGCAACCAGAGGGAAAGAACTCTAGACCACCTTTACTCCACACACAGAGACACGTACAAAGCTCTCCCTCACCCTCCATTTGGCAAATCTATCCTCCTGATTCCCGCTTACAAGCAAAAACTAAAGCAGGAAGCACCAGTGACTCGGTCAATAAAAAAGTGGTAAGATGAAGCAGATGCTAAGTTAAAGGACTGTTTTGCTAGCACAGACTGGAATATGTTCCGGGAATCTTCCTATGGCATTGAGGAGTACACCACATCAGTCATTGGCTTCATCAATAAGTGCATCGATGACGTCGTCCCCACAGTGACCGTACGTACATACCCCAACCAGAAGCCATGGATTACAGGCAACATCTGCACTGAGCTAAAGGCTAGGGCTGCTGCTTTCAAGGAGTGGGACTGTAACCCGGAAGATCATAAGAAATCCCGCTATGCCCTCCGACAAACCACCAAACAGGCCAAGCGTCAATACAGGACTAAGATCGAATTGTACTACACCGGCTCCGACGCTCGTCGGATGTGGCAGGGCTTGCAAACCATTACAGACTATAAAGGGAAGCACAGCTGAAGGCTGCCCAGTGACACGAGCCTACCAGACGAGCTAAACTACTTCTATGCTTGCTTCGAGGCAAATCACCCTGAAACATGCATTAGAGCACCAGCTGTTTCGGACGACTGTGTGATCACGCTCTCCATAGTCAATGTGAGTATGACCTTTAAACAGGTAAACATTCACAAGACCGCAGGGCCAGACGGATTACCAGGACATGTACTCCGAACATGCGCTGACCAACTGGCAAGTGTCTTCACTGACATTTTCAACCTCTCCCTGTCCGAGTCTGTAAAAACAACATGTTTCAAGCAGACCACCATAGTCCCTGTGCCCAAGAGCACTAAGGTAACCTGCCTAAATGACTACTGACCCATAGCACTCTGTCTGTAGCCATGAAGTGCTTTGAAAGGCTGGTCATGGCTCACATCAACACCATCATCCCAGAAACCCTAGACCCACTCCAATTTGCATACCGGCCTAACAGATCCACAGATGATGCAATCTCTATTGCACTCCACACTGCCCTTTCCCACCTGGACAAAAGGAACACCTATGTGAGAATGCTATTCATTGACTACAGCTCAGTGTTCAACACCATAGTGCCCTCAAAGCTCATCAATAAGCTAAGGACCCTGGGACTAAACACCTCACTGTGGAACTGGATCCTGGACTTCCTGACAGGCCACCCCCAGGTGGTAAGTCTAGGTAAAAGTAGGTAACAACACATCCGTCACACTGATCTTCAACACAGGGGCCCCTCAGGGGTGCGTGCTCAGTCCCCTCCTGTACTCCCTATTCACTCATGACTGCATGGCCAGGCACAACTACAACACCATCATTAACTTTGCCGATGACACAACAGTGGTAGGCCTAATCACTGACAACGACGAGACAGCAAGGCACTACAGAGGGTAGTGCGTACAGACCAGTACATCACTGTCTCTGCCTGGCCGGTTACCCTTTCTCCACTAGGATTCTCTGCCTCTAACCCTATTACGGGGGCTGAGTCACTGGCTTACTGGTGTTCTTCCATGCCGTCCCTAGGAGGGGTACGTCACTTGAGTCACTGACATGATCTTCCTGTCCGTGTTGGCGCCCCCCTCGGGTTCGTGTTGTGGGGGAGATCTTCGTGGGCTATACTCAGCCTTGTCTCAGGGCAGTGGGTTGGTGGTTGAAGATATCACTCTAGTGGTGTGGGGGCTGTGCTTTGGCAAAGTGGGTGGGGTTATATCCTGCCTGTTTGGCCCTGTCCAGGGGTATCATCGGACAGGGCCACAGTGTCTCCCGACCCCTCCGGTCTCAGCCTCCAGTATTTATGCTGCAATAGTTTATGTGTCGGGGGGCAGGGTCAGTCTGTTATATCTGGAGTATTTCTCCTATCTTATCCGGTGTCCTGTGTGAATTTGAGTATGCTCCTGTAACGACTGTCGTGCAAGAGAGTGGACCAAAACGCAGCGGAGTTAGTGTTCATCATATTTAATTATTAAACGGAACACTATACAACTACAAAATAAGAAACTGACAGCCAAACAGTCCTGCCAGGTGAAACACAATGACAGAAACAATTACCCACAAAACCCCAACGGAAAAATATGCACTTATGTGTGACTCCCAATCAACAACAACGAACTTCAGCTGTGCCTGATTGGGAGCCACACACGGCCCAAAACAAAGAAATACAAAAACATAGAAACAGAACATAGAACGCCCACCCAATGTAACACCCTGGCCTAACCAAAATAAAGAACAAAACCCCTCTCTATGGCCAGGGCGTTACAGTACCCCCCCCCCAAGGTGCGGACTCCGGCCGTAAAACCTGACACTGAAGGGGAGGGTCTGGGTGGGCCTTCTTACGGCGGCGGCTCAGGTGCGGGACGTGGCCTCTGTTGCACCCTTGGCGTTGCCCTCTTAGGTGGCGCACCTGGCCGCGCCGAAGGTCTGGTGGGCGACCCTGACTTCGCCCGGCGAGCGGGCGACCCTGGTTGCGCCCGGCTGGCGGACGACCCTGGCTGCGCCCCGGCTGGCGGGCGGCGATGGCTGCGCCCGGCTGACGGGTGTCCCTTGCTGTGCCCGGCTGGTGGGCGGCGATGGCTGTGCCCGGCTGGCGGATGTCCCTGGCTGCGCCCGGCTGGCGGGCAGCAATGGCTGCGCCCGACTGGCGGACGACCCTGGCTGCGCCCGACTGGCGGACGACCCTGGCTGCGCCCGGCTGGCGGACGACCCTGGCTGCGCCCGGCTGGCAGGCCACTCTGGCAGCTCCGGACAGGCGCGCCACTCTGGCAGCTCCGGACAGGCGGGCCACTCTGGCAGCTCCGGACAGGCGGGCCACTCTGGCAGCTCCGGACAGGCGGGCCACTCTGGCAGCTCCGGACAGGCGGGCCACTCTGGCAGCTCCGGACAGGCGGGCCACTCTGGCAGATCCGGACAGGCGGGCCAGTCTGGCAGATCCGGACAGGCGGGCCACTCTGGCAGCTCCGAACAGGCGTTCCACTCTGGAGGCCTAGTCCTGGGAAGTGGCACAGGACGGACCAGGATGTGGAGACCCACTGGAGGCCTGGTCCGTGGAGCAGGCACAGGACAGACCAGGATGGGGAGACCCACTGGAGGCCTGGTCCGAGGAGGAGGCACGGGCTTAACCAGGATGGGGAGACCCACTGGAGGCCTGGTCCGTGGAGCAGGCACAAGACAGACCAGGATGGGGAGACCCACTGGAGGCCTGGTCCGAGGAGGAGGCACGGGCTTGACCAGGATGGGAAGACATGCAGGAGGCCTGGTTCTGGGCATAGGCACAGGACGTGCAGGGCTGGGAAGACATGCAGGAGGCCTGTTTCTGGGCGCAGGCACAGTCTTCAACAGACGGCCAGCATGCACCTCAGGACGAGTATGGAGAACTGACTCAGGTGACATCAATACACTGACACGCTCCATAGGGTGAATGCCGTGCATTATGCACCAAACCAGCAGCTCTCTCATCTCTCTCTCCTCCAATCTCCCCATCAACTCCTTCACTGTCTCTGCTTCGCACCCTTCGCTCACCTCCAACGTCAACCCGACTGGCTCTGGTTCCGACCTCGGCACCGCCGACTGTCCCGTGTGCCCCCCCCCAAAAAAATATTGGGGCTGCCTCTCGTGCCTGTTGCGCTCTCTCTCCTCATACATCGCCTCTCCGCTCTCGCCGCGTCGATCTCCCACTGCGGGAGGCGATACTCCCCAGCCTGAGTCCATGGTCCCTCTCCGTCCAGTATTTGTTCCCACGTCCATGAGTCCATCATGCTGCTCCCCTGGTGCTGCTTCTTCCTCCGCTGCTTGGTCCTTGTTTGGTGGGTAATTCTGTAACGACTGTCGTGCGAGAGAGTGGACCAAAACGCAGCGGAGTTAGTGTTCATCATATTTAATTATTAAACGGAACACTATACAACTACAAAATAAGAAACTGACAGCCAAACAGTCCTGTCAGGTGAAACACAATGACAGAAACAATTACCCACAAAACTCCAAAGGAAAAACATGCACTTATGTGTGACTCCCAATCAACAACAACGAACTTCAGCTGTGCCTGATTGGGAGCCACACACGGCCCAAAACAAAGAAATACAAAACATAGAAACAGAACATAGAACGCCCACCCAATGTAACACCCTGGCCTAACCAAAATAAAGAACAAAAACCCCTCTCTATGGCCAGGGCGTTACAGCTCCCCCTAATTTTCTCTCTTTCTCTTTCTCTCTCTTTCTCGCTCTCTCTCTTTTCTCGGAGGACCTGAGCCCTAGGACCATGCCTCAGGACTACCTGGCCTGATGACTCCTTGCTGTCCCCAGTCCACCTGGTCATGCTGCTGCTCCAGTTTCAACTGTTCTGCCTGCGGCTATGGAAACCTGACCTGTTCACTGGACGTGCTACCTTGTCCTGGACCTGCTATTTTGGACTCTCTCTCTACCGCACCTGCTGTCTCTAACTCTGAATGATCTGCTATGAAAAGCCAACTGACATTTACTTCTGAGGTGCTGACCTGTTGCACCCTCTACAACCACTGTGATTATTATTATCTGACCATGCTGGTCATCTATGAACGTTTTAACATCTTGGCCATGGTCTGTTAAAATCTCCACCCGGCACAGCCAGAAGAGGACTGGCCACCCCTCAGAGCCTGGTTCCTCTCAAGGTTTCTTCCTAGGTTGCGGCCTTTCTAGGGAGTTTTTCCTAGCCACCGTGCTTCTACATCTGCATTGCTTGCTGTTTGGGGTTTTAGGCTGGGTTTCTGTACAGCACTTTGTGACATCACCTGATGTAAAAAGTGCTTTATAAATATATTTGATTAATTGATTTATCACCGGAGCCAAGCTTGCTGCCATCCAGGACCTCTATACCAGGCAGTGTCAGAAGAAGACCCTACAAATTGTCAAAGACTCCAGCCACCCTAGTCATAGACTGTTCTCTCTGCTACTGCACGGCAAGCGGTACCGGAGCGCCAAACCTAGGTCCAAGAGGCTTGTAAACAGCTTCTACCCCCAAGCTATAAGACTCCTGAAAATCTAATCAAATGGCTACCCAAATTTTTAGCCTTGCCCCCCCCCCCTTTTTACGCCGCTGCTACTCTCTGTTATTATCTAAGCATGTACATATTACCTCAATTACCTTGACTAACCGGTGCCCCCGCACTTTGACTCTGTACCGGTATATAGTCTCGCTATTGTTATTTTACTGCTGCTCTTTAACTACTTGTTACTTTTATTTCTTATTCTTATTCATATTTTTTAAACTGCATTGTTGGTTAGGGGCTTCTAAGTAAGCATTTCACTGTAAGGTCTACACCTTTTGTATTCGGTTGTGCAAACCAAGAGTTTCATCAGCTGTCCGGGTGGCTGGTCTCAGACGATTCTCGCAGGTGACGAAGCCGGATGTGGAGGTCCTGGGCTGGCGTGGTTACACTTGGTCTGTGGTTGTGAGGCCGGTTGGATGTATTGCCAAATTCTCTAAAACGACGTTGGAGGCAGCTTATGGTAGAGAAATTAACATTACATTCTCTGGCAACTGGTGGATATTCCTGCAGTCAAGCATGCCTTTTGCACGCTCCCTCAAAACTTGAGATATCTGTGGCATTGTGTTGTGTCACATACTGCACATTTTAGAGTGGCCTGTGTAATGATCATGCTGTTTAATCAGCTTCTTGATATGCCACACCTGATGGATGATCTTGGCAAAGGAGAAATGCTCACTAACAGGGATGTAAACAAATTTGTGCACAAAATATGAGAGAAATAAGCTTTTTGTGCATATGGAACATTTCTGAGATCTTTGCATGTTTACATGTTGCGTTTATATTTTTGTTCAGTATAAATGGTCTACAAGAAACAGCGATGGATGTTTAATGGAAAGCTTTCAATCAATAATAAGAGTTACAAAAACAAAAATACTATCAGCTTGAGTGGAAATGCTCACATAAATACTATTAGTTCATGTTACAGAGAGCAAGGTAGTCATTACATTCAGCTGGCATCTGTTTGGAGGGCAAGTGAACACCATTCATCAACACCTCTGATCACTGGAAAAATAGTTACCTGTAGTACAGAGAACACTCTGACAGTTGTTCAAGGAGAAAGTGGGGATTTCTTAACGGAAACTTCATCTTTGAGTGAGCCAGATACTGCAGGCAAAGGTATGACATCACTAGGACAGGAATAAAAACCTTAGTATAGTGGCAAACAGCTGGGCCAGTGAATGGCAAATGGCTTTTTCCAGTAAATAACTGTTGGCAGATCTGTCACAGACCTGGAGTGGTTGGGTGGTCGGCCGTGGGCAGTGGGCATTGGGCAGTGGTCCGGAGTAGGTTTAATGCAGATGAAGCCAATGCCATCCGCTTCCGAACACAACACTCCACATACTCCTAGAATGTCAGACACGGCACCAAAGTCTCAGCCCAGTAGGCCAGAGAACCTGAATATTCTGTTCTCCAGGTGAGCTGGAACTCTACAAAGGTCTTAGAGTCAGAAATAAACCCTATTAGAAGTCACCCTCAATAAAATAGGCCACATATCAAATCTGGGTCAACTTTTAGGTTCCCAGAGAAAGTGATTTGCTGCAGCACACCCGTGATTTAAGGGTTTAATAGTGGAAAAAAATTGTGGAAAAAGGCCACACTCTTAGTTGTTGCAGTAAATAAAGAGGTTTGTGGTAAGAAGAGGGAATGAAGAAGGAAATTCCATCAACGTGGTATTTAAACCCCCAAAAATAAAATAAAATCTATTTAGACTGGTTTACAGTCTAGTGAGCTGCAGCAGGATGGGGAAAGGAGCTGCGTATTGGTTATCATAAACTACATTGACTCATAGATAAGAGTTATCTTCTCCAACATTGTCCATACTTGTCCACTGCCTTCCACACAGGAACACATACTGTAGATGGAATGCAACTACATTGGATCCTTCTGCAATCCTTTTATCTCACCAGATTACACAACAGAGCATCTGCAACACAATGGATGATAGCTGTGGTCACTTGTGGATAATGGGGAGTAGAAAGGGAATGTTTGACCTCAAAATGTAAGTGACAGACTCATACACATACATGTATACCAGGGCTGTTCAATGTTGCTCCTGGAGGGCCGAAACACTTCTGGTTTTCATCTTAAGGGACTAATTCAGACCTGGGACACCAGGTAAGTGCAATTAACTACCAGGTAGAATCACCAACCAGAAGTGTTTTGGCCCTCCAGGACTGAAACTGAACAGCCCTGATGTATACAAAAACGTTACAATTTGTGCATTAATCTTAAGTTAGTTAGGTGAGACAACAACACATCACAATCGTATCATGTACATTTTCCCTCAACAAAGTATTTATCAGCAAAGCCAGTGCTAGTAGGAAAAGATAAGTACCTTTTCTACTAACCAAGCTTCATTTTTGTGATGACCAAGAGGGGTAGTGGAATGTCTGCGTTTGCAGATAAGACGTCCCTTGTTGACTTGTAGACACCCCTCAGGTAACTCAGGACCTGTGCACATTGGTTTCCATGTGTTTGATGCCATTCCATTGGCTCCATTCCATCCAGTATTATGAGCTGTCCTCCCCTCAGCAGTCTCCACTGGTCTGGGCACTCAATAAAATGACATGGCATTCCTGTCATTCCACAGGGGAGGTAATACAGTGGTTATCCTCATACATACCCCTTTTCCCTCCCAATGTTTACTGGTCAGGACTGTCACCCATTGTATGCATGGCTCCCTGCCCCTGTTTAGCCGCTTTAGGGGGAGAGGGGAGTTGGGGAGGAAGGGAGGGGAAGGGATGAGGAAAGGAGGAGAGCAGATTATTTATTCCCTGAATTCCGTTAATTGGAGACCCCTGGATGGAGCCTGGAGGTGAGGGAGTCTGGGATGTGGACATGAAGCTAGGGTTAAGGATTTGGATTAGGCTAGGGTTGAACCGGGCTGTGGACATGAAGTTAGGGTTAGGTTTAGGGTTGTGGTTGTGGTTGAGGCTAGGGTTAGGGTTAGGGTTGAACTGGGATGTGGACATGAAGTTAGGGTTAGGTTTAGGGTTGTGGTTGTGGTTGAGGCTAGGGTTAGGGTTGAACTGGGATGTGGACATGAAGTTAGGGTTAGGTTTAGGGTTGTGGTTGTGGTTGAGGCTAGGGTTAGGGTTAAACTGGGATGTGGACATGAAGTTAGGGTTAGGTTTAGGGTTGTGGTTGTGGTTGAGGCTAGGGTTAGGGTTGAACTGGGATGTGGACATGAAGCTAGGGTTAGGTTTAGGGTTGTGGTTGAGGCTAGGGTTAGGGTTGAACTGGGATGTGGACATGAAGTTAGGGTTAGGGTTAGGTTTAGGGTTGTGGTTGAGGCTAGGGTTAGGATTGAACTGGGATGTGGACATGAAGCTAGGGCTAGGTTTGTGGTGGAGGGTTATGGTTGAACTAGAATGTGGACTTGAATCTAGGGTTACATTTAGGTTTGAGGCTGAGGTCAAGCTTGAACTGGAATGTGGACATGAAGCTAGGCTTATGGGTTATGGTTGAGGCTGAGGTCAGGATGGAACTGGAATGGGGACATGAAGCTAGTATTAGGGTTATGGTTGAGGCTGGGGTCAGGCTTGAACTGGGATGTGAACATGAAGCTAGGGTTACGGTTATGGTTGTGTGACGACCCTCCCACTCTGTCTGCCGTATTCTCTCTTGTTCTTGTTTCTTTATTAGGAGGCCGGTGGGCGGAGTTGGAAGGGTCGTCAGATGAATGGGAAACACCTGGGCTCAGGTGTTTCCCAGGATAAATGGACCTCTTCCCCATTCATTGAGAAGACTCTCTCCACACAGACACCTTGTTGCTTTGGTTGTGTAGTTTTGTGGTTTTCTTGGTTATTTGCTTTGGCACCTTTCAACACTCTGCATTATTACATTCAAGTATGCAACACACTCACCTACACTACTGATTACTGATTACACATGCCATTGTTATCTTCTTAGTTGCTTTATTTAATAAATATATATTTTTGATACACCTTGTCTCCACGTTGTCTCCCTTTTGTTGCGAACCCTGAGCCGGTTCGTAACAAGTGGGAGCTCATCCGGGATCTTGAACTTGTGTTTGGGAGAAAACGTGGAGGTATGTTAACTTGAGGTGCTTTGTTTGTTAGTTTGAGTTTGGTGCTCAGTACTGGTTGCCTTTGGTTGTTTTGTTTGTGTGCTGCGTTGGAGAGAGTACATTGGTTAGTTTCCAGGACTCTGCCCAGCCTGGAGACACTTGTTGTACTCGCTGTTGGAACATTGGTCTGAGGTGAGTAGAATCAGCTGTGTACCTCGGTGGGAGATTTGGTTAGGGTAGTGAAACTTACTACCTGGAGCTATAGTCTTTTTCCCCTGATAGGCTTAGCGACGTGTTTCATTTTGGAATATGTTGGGCATTGTTAATGTTTGTTATTTTTGTGTGGTGTCTGTGGACTGAGCAGTTGTCTCGGGAGCACATCCGTGGCTTGGTGGAATCTACCAGCGTGCTGGGGGGTTACTTCCTCGCCAGCGGGCTACAGTGCATAATTACCCACCGCAAATCTGCATGAAGACTAGGGTTGAGTTATTGTAGGTTTTGGGGAAGCTCCATATCTCATCTCTTTTCTGTGGTACCAGTGTGATTGTTTTTTCTCTTGTTGTGGTCTGGTGTGCTCAGAGGGGTTGAGTGAGATTTTTTTTTTTTTTTTTCTCCCTTTTCTCTCTCTCTCTGACTATGGCGTCTAATGTAGACGAGTTCATTCGCTTTCCATCAGAGGAACTGTTAGACTTATGTACTAAAGAACAGCTGTTGAAGGTTGCTGAACACTACAAAATTGAAATTAGTGATAAACGTCTAAAAAATTCCATTAGGTTAATATTGAAGGCCAATCTGATGGAGAGTGGTATTCTTGACGTTACCACTGGGGCAGCCTCTGCTGAGGACTCGCCGTCTCCCCGATATGTCACAATTACCGCTCCATCGGTTAGTCCTAGTAATCTTCTTTTTGAACAGCAGAAAGAGCTGCTTCTGTTACAGCAAGAGCATGATCGTGAGAAGTTAGAGCACGATCGTGTAAAATATGAAAAGGAATTGGCTGCTGATCAGTTAAAATATGAAAAGGAATTGGAATTTAAACAGGATAAGGAGCGTGCAGATCGTGTAAAATATGAGAAGGAATTGGCTGCTGATCAGTTAAAACATGAAAAGGAATTGGCTGCTGATCAGTTAAAATATGAAAAGGAATTGGAATTTAAACAGGATATGGAACGTGCAGATCGGTTGAAACATGAAAGGGAATTGGTTGCTGATCAGTTAAAATATGAAAAGGAATTGGAATTTAAACAGGATATCGAGCGTGCAGATCGGTTAAAACATGAAAAGGAATTGGAATTTAAACAGGATATCGAGCGTGCTAAAATCAAGCTGCAACAAGAGCGACTAGAGTTGGTTAGGGAAGGAAAGCTCTCAGGAGAGAGTTTGCTCTGGGAAGGTGACCCAGAATTACTTAGGAATCGTTCCTCTGTTGGTCATGCCCCGGACACATTTGACATTGTTGGGAATTTACGGTTGTTGCCTCAGTTTAATGAAAGGGATCCTGAGACATTCTTTTTGTTGTTTGAGCGTGTTGCTAACGCTAGGAGTTGGCCTGATTCTGATCGCACTTTGATGTTGCAATGTGTGCTGACTGGTAAAGCTCAGGAAGCATATGCAGCTCTTAGTGTAGCCGACAGTGTCAGTTATGATAAGGTTAAAACGGCGGTGTTACAGATTTACGAATTGGTTCCTGAGGCTTACCGCCAACGATTTAGAACTTTAGAAAGGGATGATAAGCAGACTCATGTTGAGTTTGCGCGAAAATTATCTTCACAGTTTAATCGCTGGTGTTCCGCTTCTGCGGTTATGACTTTTCAAGGGCTGTGTGATCTGATTATGCTAGAGCAATTTAAGGACACAATCCCTGATTATATAGCGACGTATATTAACGAACGCAAAGTAAAGACTGTCGCTGAAGCTGCGGTTTTGGCAGACGAATATGTTTTGACTCACAAAAGTGTTTTTGTAGAACCCCGTATACGGAGTGAGTGGAGACATTCGGAGAGATTTGAACCACGCTCACAGAGATACTCTGGTTCACGGGCAGAGTTTTATTCAACTAGGGTTGAGCCTGATTCCCGTGGTAAAACTGACTTTGGTCAAGAGTGTCACTACTGTCAAGGCTCAGGTCATTGGAAAAACGAATGTCCGGTTCTCAGGTCTAGGGGTAAAATCAGTACGTGTGCTAACGTTAAATCTAGGCCTACGGCGTTAGCTGCGTCTGTTCCACATCAGTTTACTCCTGAAACATTGTCTCAGGCCCAGGGCCATGTGAAAGTTCATATTGACCCAGGCTATTTACCTTTCGTTACGGAGGGTTTTGTGTCTATGTTAGGAAGTAAGAACCTAGTGCCAGTGAAGATCCTACGAGACACAGGTGCCTCGGAATCGTTTGTGTTGGAATCTAATTAGGGGAATAGGTTTGAATAATCTGTCAGTTCCATTGCATAGACTAATGTTGGATTGTGGACTGGTGAAAGGTGAGGTTGTTGTGGGGGTGCGTCCTTCGTTGCCTATTGAGGGTATCGACGTTATCCTTGGGAATAACTTGGCTGGCGAGTGTGTGTGGCCTGTTGTGTTTCCATCTCTAGTGGTTTCCACTAAATCGTCACTTGTAGGGATTCCTGATGAGAGTGAGCAGAGGTTCCCAGTGGTGTTCTCTGGGGGTACAGTGACGCGGTCTATGAGCCATGGTGACCTGGTCCCTGCTCCGGTAAATGTGAATACCACAAAGAAGTCTCTCGCTGTTTTCCCTGTTATTCCGTTGTCTGTACTCATCTCCGATCTAAACAATGCGCCACGGATGAACCACACATTAGAAGAGTTGCGTGACCAAATTGTGCCTGTGGAACAGTTGGGAGATGTCGCACATGGTTATTTTCCCCAAGAGGATGTTCTGATGAGAAAGTTGGTGTCTATAGGGGACGGTAAACCTGTTCGTTTGGCTGATAACGTTGCTTCCCTTGGTTCTGTTAATGCTAGGCTTGTGCATGAGGAAAAAAATGTTCCTGGTCCCGATGATTGCATACTGCAGGGTAGATTGAAGAATTCTGAGACACTGGATATTTTGGATAGCCCTTTTACTCAGCTACCTGTTGATGGGCGGAAAGAGCTGGTTGGTCTGATTCGGAAAATTCCAGGTTTGTTTTCTGTGACACCTGCACGTACAAACTTGATAGAGCATGATATTGACATTGGAAATGCTGACCCCATTCGTCAGCGGTTCTATAGAGTCTCTGTAGAGAAACTGCGTTGTCTGGATGCTGAGGTCAGGTACATGCTGGAGAGTAAGATAGCAGAGCCTTCTTTCTCTAGTTGGGCTTCTCCCTGTATCTTGGTCAGTAAAACGGATGGAACGGACCACCGTAATGTAAACGGAGTTACTAAGCCGGATTAATTTCCTCTTCCTTAGATGGAGGATGGCGTTGATCAAGTCGGCGCAGCTAAGTTTGTGAGCAAATTTGACCTATTATTGTGCCATTGGCAGGTGCCACTGACGAGTAGGGCATATGACATTTTTGCCTGTATTACACCCTCTAGTCTGTACTCGTATTCGTTATGAGTTTAGTGACTATGAATCGTTGGCGTGACTATGAATCGTTGGGAAATGTTGTTTGCGTTTGTAGCTGATGTGGTCTTTTGTGTGCCCTGTTCCTGAGTGTTATGTGAGTGATCATTGTTTGGGTTGTCATGTTCTAACTTTCCTGTCTGTACCTTCCTGGTCTCGTTTTCTTCTTTCCTCTTAAAAGTTGCTTCCTGTACACAAAGGTTGCTGAGGTCTGGGGAGAAGGAGGTTGGCTGGGGCAAGTGGAAGATGAACATGTAACCTCTTGTAAATTTGGGACGCAGAGGCTGATACGTTGTTCCGGGGTCCTTGTTGGTCCCCGGTTTTATGGGGGGGGGTGTGACGACCCTCCCACTCTGTCTGCCGTATTCTCTCTTGTTCTTGTTTCTTTATTAGGAGGCCGGTGGGCGGAGTTGGAAGGGTCGTCAGATGAATGGGAAACACCTGGGCTCAGGTGTTTCCCAGGATAAATGGACCTCTTCCCCATTCATTGAGAAGACTCTCTCCACACAGACACCTTGTTGCTTTGGTTGTGTAGTTTTGTGGTTTTCTTGGTTATTTGCTTTGGCACCTTTCAACACTCTGCATTATTACATTCAAGTATGCAACACACTCACCTACACTACTGATTACTGATTACACATGCCATTGTTATCTTCTTAGTTGCTTTATTTAATAAATATATATTTTTGATACACCTTGTCTCCACGTTGTCTCCCTTTTGTTGCGAACCCTGAGCCGGTTCGTAACAGTTGAGACTGGGGTCAGGCTTGAATTGGGATGTGGACATGAAGCTAGAGTTAGGGTTGAGGCTGAGGGCAGGTTTGAGCTGGGATGTGGACATGAAGCTAGGGTTAGGGTTAGGGTTATGGTTGAGGTTAGGGTTGAGCTGGGATGTGGACATGAAGCTAGGTATAGGGTTAGGGTTAGGGTTGAGGCTGGGGTCAGGGTTGAGCTGGGATGTGGACATGAAGCTAGAGTTAGGGTTATGGTTGAGGCTGGGGTCAGGTTTGAGCTGGGATGTGGACATGAAGCTAGGGTTAGGGTTATGGTTGAGGTTAGGGTTGAGCTGGGATGAGGACATGAAGCTAGAGTTAGGGTTATGGTTGAGGTCAAGGTTGAGCTGGGATGTGGACATGAAGCTAGGTTAGGGTTGAGGTTAGGGTTGAGCTGGGATGTGGACATGAAGCTAGGGTTACGGTTATGGTTGAGACTGGGGTCAGGCTTGAACTGGGATGTGGACATGAAGCTAGGGTTAGGGTTGAGGCTGAGGGCAGGGTTGAGCTGGGATGTGAACATGAAGCTAGGTTTAGGGTTAGGGTTATGGTTGAGGTTAGGGTTGAGCTGGGATGTGGACATGAAGCTAGAGTTAGGGTTATGGTTGAGGTCAGGGTTGAGCTGTGATGTGGACATGAAGCTAGGGTTAGGGTTATGGTTGAGGTCAGGGTTGAGCTGGGATGTGGACATGAAGCTAGGGTTAGGGTTATTGTTGAGGTCAGGGTTGAGCTGGGATGTGGACATGAAGCTAGACTTAGGGTTAGGTTTGAGGCTGAGGTCAGGTTTGAGCTGGGATGTGGACATGAAGCTAGGGTTAGGGTTATGGTTGAGGCTGAGGTCAGGGTTGAGCTGGGATATGGACATGAATCTAGGTTTAGGGTTATGGTTGACGTCAGGGTTGAGCTGGGATGTGAACATGAAGCTAGAGTTAGGGTTAGGGTTATGGTTGAGGTTAGGGTTGAGCTGGGATGTGGACATGAAGCTAGGGTTAGGGTTAGGTTTGAGGCTGGGGTCAGGGTTGAGCTGGGATGTGGACATGAAGCTAGGGTTAGGTTTAGGGTTGAGGCTGAGGTCAGGTTTGAGCTGGGATGTGGACATGAAGCTAGGGTTAGGGTTAGGGTTATGGTTGAGGCTGAGGTCAGGGTTGAGCTAGGATGTGGACATGAAGCTAGGGTTAGGGTTATGGTTGAGGCTGAGGTCAGGTTTGAGCTGGGATGTCGACATGAAGCTAGGGTTAGGGTTATGGTTGAGACTGGGGTCAGGGTTGAGCTGGGATGTGGACATGAAGCTAGGGTTAGGGTTATGGTTGAGGCTGAGGTTGAGCTGGGATGTGGACATGAAGCTAGGGTTAGGGTTAGGGTTAGGTTTGAGGTTAGGGTTAGGGTTGAGCTGGGATGTGGACATGAAGCTAGGGTTAGGGTTATGGTTGAGGTCAGGGTTGAGCTGGGATGTGGACATGAAGCTAGGATTAGGGTTATGGTTGAGGTTAGGGTTGAGCTGGGATATGGACATGAAGCTAGAGTTAGGGTTATGGTTGAGGTCAAGGTTGAGCTGGGATGTGGACATGAAGCTAGGTTTAGGGTTACGGTTGAGGTTAGAGTTGAGCTGGGATGTGGACATGAAGCTAGGGTTACGGTTATGGTTGAGACTGGGGTCAGGCTTGAACTGGGATGTGGACATGAAGCTATGGTTAGGGTTGAGGCTGAGGGCAGATTTGACCTGGCATGTGGACATGAAGCTAGGTTTAGGGTTAGGGTTATGGTTGAGGTCAGGTTTGAGCTGGGATGTGGACATGAAGCTAGGGTTAGGGTTATGGTTGAGGTCAGGTTTGAGCTGGGATGTGGACATGAAGCTAGAGTTAGGGTTATGGTTGAGGCTGGGGTCAGGGTTGAACTGGGATGTCGACATGAAGCTAGGGTTAGGGTTAGGGTTATGGTTGAGGTTAGGGTTAGGGTTGAGCTGGGATGTCCACATGAAGCTAGGGTTAGGGTTATGGTTGAGGTCAGGGTTGAGCTGGGATGTGGACATGAAGCTAGAGTTAGGGTTATGGTTGAGGTTAGGGTTGAGCTGGGATGTGGACATGAAGCTAAGGTTAGGGTTAGGGTTGAGGTTAGGGTTGAGCTGGGATGTGGACATGAAGCTAGAGTTAGGGTTAGGGTTGAGGTTAGGGTTGAGCTGGGATGTGGACATGAAGCTAGGGTTAGGGTTATGGTTGAGGCTGAGGTCAGGGTTGAGCTGGGATGTGGACATGAAGCTAGAGTTAGGGTTATGGTTGAGGTCAGGGTTGAGCTGGGATGTGGACATGAAGCTAGGTTTAGGGTTATGGTTGATGTCAGGGTTGAGCTGGGATGTGGACATGAAGCTAGGTTTAGGGTTATGGTTGAGGTCAGGGTTGAGCTGGGATGTGGACATGAAGCTAGGGTTAGGGTTAGGGTTGAGGTCAGGGTTGAGCTGGGATGTGGACATGAAGCTAGGTTTCGGGTTATGGTTGAGGCTGAGGTCAGAGTTGAGCTGGGATGTGGACATGAAGCTAGGGTTAGGGTTATGGTTGAGGTCAGGGTTGAGCTGGGATGTGGACATGAAGCTAGGGTTAGGGTTATTGTTGAGGCTGAGGTCAGGGTTGAGCTGGGTTGTGGACATGAAGCTAGGTTTAGGGTTATGGTTGACGTCAGGGTTGACCTGGGATGTGGACATGAAGCTAGGTTTAGGGTTATGGTTGAGGTCAGGGTTGAGCTGGGATGTGGACATGAAGCTAGGGTTAGGGTTATGGTTGAGGTCAGGGTTGAGCTGGGATGTGGACATGAAGCTAGGGTTAGGGTTAGGGTTATGGTTGAGGCTGAGGTCAGGGTTGAGCTGGGATGTGGACATGAAGCTAGGGTTAGGGTCATGGTTGAGGTCAGGGTTGAGCTGGGATGTGGACATGAAGCTAGGGCTAGGGTTATGGTTGAGGCTGAGGTCAGGGTTGAGCTGGGATGTGGACATGAAGCTAGAGTTAGGGTTATGGTTGAGGTCAGGGTTGAGCTGGGATGTGGACATGAAGCTAGGTTTAGGGTTATGGTTGACGTCAGGGTTGAGCTGGGATGTGGACATGAAGCTAGGTTTAGGGTTATGGTTGAGGTCAGGGTTGAGCTGGGATGTGGACATGAAGCTAGGGTTAGGGTTAGGGTTGAGGTCAGGGTTGAGCTGGGATGTGGACATGAAGCTAGGTTTCGGGTTTTGGTTGAGGCTGAGGTCAGGGTTGAGCTGGGATGTGGACATGAAGCTAGGGTTAGGGTTAGGGTTGAGGCTGAGGTCAGGTTTGAGCTGGGATGTGGACATGAAGCTAGGGTTAGGGTTAGGGTTATGGTTGAGGCTGAGGTCAGGGTTGAGCTGGGATGTGGACATGAAGCTAGGTTTAGGGTTATGGTTGACGTCAGGGTTGACCTGGGATGTGGACATGAAGCTAGGTTTAGGGTTATGGTTGAGGTCAGGGTTGAGCTGGGATGTGGACATGAAGCTAGGGTTAGGGTTATGGTTGAGGTCAGGGTTGAGCTGGGATGTGGACATGAGGCTAGGGCTAGGGTTAGGGTTGAGGCTGAGGTCAGGTTTGAGCTGGGATGTGGAAATGAAGCTAGAGTTAGGGTTATGGTTGACGTACGCGTTGAGCTGGGATGTGAACATGAAGTTAGGGTTACGGTTATGGTTGCGACTGGGGTCAGGCTTGAACTGGGATGTGGACATGAAGCTAGGGATAGGTTTAGGGTTGTGGTTGAGACTAGGGTTAGGGTTGAACTGGGATGTGGACATGAAGTTAGGGTTAGGGTTAGGTTAAGGGTTGTGGTTGAGGCTAGGGTTAGGATTGAACTGGGATGTGGACATGAAGCTAGGGCTAGGTTTGTGGTGGAGGGTTATGGTTGAACTAGAATGTGGACTTGAATCTAGGGTTACATTTAGGTTTGAGGCTGAGGTCAAGCTTGAACTGGAATGTGGACATGAAGCTAGGCTTATGGGTTATGGTTGAGGCTGAGGTCAGGATGGAACTGGAATGGGAACATGAAGCTAGTATTAGGGTTATGGTTGAGGCTGGGGTCAGGCTTGAACTGGGATGTGAACATGAAGCTAGGGTTACGGTTATGGTTGAGACTGGGGTCAGGCTTGAATTGGGATGTGGACATGAAGCTAGAGTTAGGGTTGAGGCTGAGGGCAGGTTTGAGCTGGGATGTGGACATGAAGCTAGGGTTAGGGTTAGGGTTATGGTTGAGGTTAGGGTTGAGCTGGGATGTGGACATGAAGCTAGGGTTAGGGTTAGGGTTAGGGTTGAGGCTGGGGTCAGGGTTGAGCTGGGATGTGGACATGAAGCTAGAGTTAGGGTTATGGTTGAGGCTGGGGTCAGGTTTGAGCTGGGATGTGGACATGAAGCTAGGGTTAGGGTTATGGTTGAGCTTAGGGTTGAGCTGGGATGTGGACATGAAGCTAGAGTTAGGGTTATGGTTGAGGTCAAGGTTGAGCTGGGATGTGGACATGAAGCTAGGTTAGGGTTGAGGTTAGGGTTGAGCTGGGATGTGGACATGAAGCTAGGTTTACGGTTATGGTTGAGACTGGGGTCAGGCTTGAACTGGGATGTGGACATGAAGCTAGGGATAGGGTTAGGGTTATGGTTGAGGTCAGGTTTGAGCTGGGATGTGGACATGAAGCTAGGATTAGGGTTATGGTTGAGGTTAGGGTTGAGCTGGGATGTGGACATGAAGCTAGGGTTAGGGTTATGGTTGAGGTCAGGATTGAGCTGTGATGTGGACATTAAGCTAGGGTTAGGGTTATGGTTGAGGTCAGGGTTGAGCTGGGATGTGGACATGAAGCTAGGGTTAGGGTTATGGTTGAGGTCAGGGTTGAGCTGGGATGTGGACATGAAGCTAGAGTTAGGGTTAGGTTTGAGGCTGAGGTCAGGTTTGAGCTGGGATGTGGACATGAAGCTAGGGTTAGGGTTATGGTTGAGGCTGAGGTCAGGGTTGAGCTGGGATGTGGACATGAAGCTAGGTTTAGGGTTATGGTTGACGTCAGGGTTGAGCTGGGATGTAAACATGAAGCTAGGGTTACGGTTATGGTTGCGACTGGGGTCAGGCTTGAACTGGGATGTGGACATGAAGCTAGAGTTAGGGTTAGGGTTATGGTTGAGGTTAGGGTTGAGCTGGGATGTGGACATGAAGCTAGGGTTAGGGTTAGAGTTGAGGCTGGGGTCAGGTTTGAGCTGGGATGTGGACATGAAGCTAGGGTTAGGGTTAGGGTTGAGGCTGAGGTCAGGTTTGAGCTGGGATGTGGACATGAAGCTAGGGTTAGGGTTAGGGTTATGGTTGAGGCTGAGGTCAGGGTTGAGCTGGGATGTGGACATGAAGCTAGGGTTAGGGTTATGGTTGAGGCTGAGGTCAGGTTTGAGCTGGGATGTCGACATGAAGCTAGAGTTAGGGTTATGGTTGAGACTGGGGTCAGGGTTGAGCTGGGATGTGGACATGAAGCTTGGGTTAGGGTTATGGTTGAGGCTGAGGTTGAGCTGGGATGTGGACATGAAGCTAGGGTTAGGGTTAGGGTTAGGTTTGAGGTTAGGGTTAGGGTTGAGCTGGGATGTGGACATGAAGCTAGGGTTAGGGTTATGGTTGAGGTCAGGGTTGAGCTGGGATGTGGACATGAAGCTAGGATTAGGGTTATGGTTGAGGTTAGGGTTGAGCTGGGATGTGGACATGAAGCTAGAGTTAGGGTTATGGTTGAGGTCAAGGTTGAGCTGGGATGTGGACATGAAGCTAGGTTTAGGGTTACGGTTGAGGTTAGAGTTGAGCTGGGATGTGGACATGAAGCTAGGGTTACGGTTATGGTTGAGACTGGGGTCAGGCTTGAACTGGGATGTGGACATGAAGCTATGGTTAGGGTTGAGGCTGAGGGCAGATTTGACCTGGCATGTGGACATGAAGCTAGGTTTAGGGTTAGGGTTATGGTTGAGGTCAGGTTTGAGCTGGGATGTGGACATGAAGCTAGGGTTAGGGTTATGGTTGAGGTCAGGTTTGAGCTGGGATGTGGACATGAAGCTAGAGTTAGGGTTATGGTTGAGGCTGGGGTCAGGGTTGAACTGGGATGTCGACATGAAGCTAGGGTTAGGGTTAGGGTTATGGTTGAGGTTAGGGTTAGGGTTGAGCTGGGATGTCGACATGAAGCTAGGGTTAGGGTTATGGTTGAGGTCAGGGTTGAGCTGGGATGTGGACATGAAGCTAGAGTTAGGGTTATGGTTGAGGTTAGGGTTGAGCTGGGATGTGGACATGAAGCTAAGGTTAGGGTTAGGGTTGAGGTTAGGGTTGAGCTGGGATGTGGACATGAAGCTAGAGTTAGGGTTAGGGTTGAGGTTAGGGTTGAGCTGGGATGTGGACATGAAGCTAGGGTTAGGGTTATGGTTGAGGCTGAGGTCAGGGTTGAGCTGGGATGTGGACATGAAGCTAGAGTTAGGGTTATGGTTGAGGTCAGGGTTGAGCTGGGATGTGGACATGAAGCTAGGTTTAGGGTTATGGTTGATGTCAGGGTTGAGCTGGGATGTGGACATGAAGCTAGGTTTAGGGTTATGGTTGAGGTCAGGGTTGAGCTGGGATGTGGACATGAAGCTAGGGATAGGGTTAGGGTTGAGGTCAGGGTTGAGCTGGGATGTGGACATGAAGCTAGGTTTCGGGTTATGGTTGAGGCTGAGGTCAGAGTTGAGCTGGGATGTGGACATGAAGCTAGGGTTAGGGTTATGGTTGAGGTCAGGGTTGAGCTGGGATGTGGACATGAAGCTAGGGTTAGGGTTATTGTTGAGGCTGAGGTCAGGGTTGAGCTGGGTTGTGGACATGAAGCTAGGTTTAGGGTTATGGTTGACGTCAGGGTTGACCTGGGATGTGGACATGAAGCTAGGTTTAGGGTTATGGTTGAGGTCAGGGTTGAGCTGGGATGTGGACATGAAGCTAGGGTTAGGGTTATGGTTGAGGTCAGGGTTGAGCTGGGATGTGGACATGAAGCTAGGGTTAGGGTTAGGGTTATGGTTGAGGCTGAGGTCAGGGTTGAGCTGGGATGTGGACATGAAGCTAGGGTTAGGGTCATGGTTGAGGTCAGGGTTGAGCTGGGATGTGGACATGAAGCTAGGGCTAGGGTTATGGTTGAGGCTGAGGTCAGGGTTGAGCTGGGATGTGGACATGAAGCTAGAGTTAGGGTTATGGTTGAGGTCAGGGTTGAGCTGGGATGTGGACATGAAGCTAGGTTTAGGGTTATGGTTGACGTCAGGGTTGAGCTGGGATGTGGACATGAAGCTAGGTTTAGGGTTATGGTTGAGGTCAGGGTTGAGCTGGGATGTGGACATGAAGCTAGGGTTAGGGTTAGGGTTGAGGTCAGGGTTGAGCTGGGATGTGGACATGAAGCTAGGTTTCGGGTTATGGTTGAGGCTGAGGTCAGGGTTGAGCTGGGATGTGGACATGAAGCTAGGGTTAGGGTTATGGTTGAGGTCAGGGTTGAGCTGGGATGTGGACATGAAGCTAGGGTTAGGGTTAGGGTTGAGGCTGAGGTCAGGTTTGAGCTGGGATGTGGACATGAAGCTAGGGTTAGGGTTAGGGTTATGGTTGAGGCTGAGGTCAGGGTTGAGCTGGGATGTGGACATGAAGCTAGGTTTAGGGTTATGGTTGACGTCAGGGTTGACCTGGGATGTGGACATGAAGCTAGGTTTAGGGTTATGGTTGAGGTCAGGGTTGAGCTGGGATGTGGACATGAAGCTAGGGTTAGGGTTATGGTTGAGGTCAGGGTTGAGCTGGGATGTGGACATGAAGCTAAGGTTAGGGTTAGGGTTATGGTTGAGGCTGAGGTCAGGGTTGAGCTGGGATGTGGACATGAAGCTAGGGTTAGGGTCATGGTTGAGGTCAGGGTTGAGCTGGGATGTGGACATGAAGCTAGGGCTAGGGTTATGGTTGAGGCTGAGGTCAGGGTTGAGCTGGGATGTAGACATGAAGCTAGGGTTAGGGTCATGGTTGAGGTCAGGGTTGAGCTGGGATGTGGACATGAAGCTAGGGTTAGGGTTAGGGTTATGGTTGAGGCTGAGGTCAGGGTTGAGCTGGGATGTGGACATGAAGCTAGGGTTAGGGTCATGGTTGAGGTCAGGGTTGAGCTGGGATGTGGACATGAAGCTAGGGTTAGGGTTATGGTTGAGGCTGAGGTCAGGGTTGAGCTGGGATGTGGACATGAAGCTAGGGTTAGGGTCATGGTTGAGGTCAGGGTTGAGCTGGGATGTGGACATGAAGCTAGGGTTAGGGTTATGGTTGAGGCTGAGGTCAGGGTTGAGCTGGGATGTGGACATGAAGCTAGGGTTAGGGTCATGGTTGAGGTCAGGGTTGAGCTGGGATGTGGACATGAAGCTAGGGCTAGGGTTATGGTTGAGGCTGAGGTCAGGGTTGAGCTGGGATGTGGACATGAAGCTAGGGTTATTGTTGAGGCTGAGGTCAGGGTTGAGCTGGGATGTGGACATGAAGCTAGGTTTAAGATAATGGATGTAAATGAGCCTAGACCAGTCGTATGGTGGTGGGAAGTCTCTGCCTAAATCTTTTAATTACAATTTTTGCCGTTTCTTCTCATCTTTATCTTTTAAGATTCTTTGAAGGATGTGTTTCAAGGATAACTATTAATGATGTTAATGTATGTTATATCCATAAAACAATAGATTTGTAATTTTAACTTAATTCATCTACTAGTCAAATTGTGGGGGAAATGTGGGGAATCTTTGGTTAGCCTGAGGGCCCTGAGGATTGACACATTCCTTACAAATCTTTCATAACCCATAAACCTTTCATAAGTCACGCTATACGAGGATGCGTCACACTATCTTTCCACCTTTCATAACCCATAAACCTTTAATAAGTCGTGTTATGTGAGGATGCGTCACACTATCTTTCCACCTTTCATAACCCATAAACCTTTCATAAGTCGCATTGTGTGAGGATGCGTCACACTATCTTTCCACCTTTCATAACCCATAAACCTTTCATAAGTCGCATTGTGTGAGGATGCGTCACACTATCTTACCACCTTTCATAACCCATAAACCTTTAATAAGTCGTGTTATGTGAGGATGCGTCACACTACTGCCAAAGCATCACGTTCTTCATTTTTCAGTCCAGCATACAGTATTTCCAACCACAGATGGTTTCTATAACTAAACCCACTTCTAGCAACTGGCGATGGCATTTTCTTTACTGTGTTCTAGTGGGAGATGATGTGAAAGGTGTGTGTAATTTATGAGTGGCTGAGAGCGGAGCGGCACAGTTTGGGACAGGAATATCCCCTAAGGCCCTCCTGTCTAGGGGACCTGTCAGTGAGCTGTCTCCTAAGAGGAGGAGGAGAGGAGGTGGCGCTCTGTTTCAACATTCATGAAAGCAGTCAGAAAGGTTTTGCTTACATTTTTGTGAAGTTGTTTGAGTGATCACCTACGGCGTAAAGAGAAGTGTGAGTAATTGCGCTGTAACTGTCAAGTTCAAGACACTGGGTCATATATTTAATTAACACGAGAGTGACAGTAAAAATAACTACTCTGTTTGAAACCCAGAGACATTTACTGCACAATGGAGTTCATGAAAGAAGCTCTGGCTTGAACGTGGGACAATTTTATTGGTCCATTTTGTGTCTTTATGTAAAAAGCATATGAGGTCATGTTGCCTTGGGTTCCATAAGAACTCTTTATGCACCAATCACAATCCCCAAATGTTGTTTGTAATACAAGATTCCCTCAGATTACTCTGTGTGCCCCCTTGTGGTAGGAGAAGTATATTTTATGCAACAGGCAGTAACAAAACTCTCAGCAGGGTTACTAAAGACTGGTCTTCAGAATGTTTTGCTGCCATACACTGGCCATAAGAGAAAATATTTTATAACTCCAAGCCATACGCTAAAAAAATATTTCATTCATAGAGTAAAAATAATCATTATATATGGACATTATGAAAATTACATGATTCTCCTGGAGAGAGTGATCATTCATGAAGGGGAGTCTTGCCTGAACGAGTAGAACAATGTGGCTGCGTTCCAGATCGGTGTGTTAGAAATAGAGAGAGAAAGAAAGAGGGAGAGAGAGAGAGAAAGAGAGAGAGAGAAAGAGAGAGACTGTGTGTGTTAGTGTGTACAGTAAGGCATCAAGCCAAAGGCCCTTCCACTTCATTAAGAAACAAATACAGGTGTGTGTGTGTGTGTGTGCGTGCGTGACCCCAGTCTCAGCAGCTCTGTCCTAGGCCCAGTATCCTGCCCACAGACCCCTCCTTGTGTAAGGCACAAGAGGGAGGGGGACACATAAGAAGCTTGTGACCTCACACTCACTGGGCTTAAAATCAGCCTGTATTCCTGTCTGTCTGTCAGTCAATACCAGGAGGTCTGATGGTCCGTTCATATCCTCTCTTAGCTTCCCTTTCTTTGATCTGCTTCTCAGTTAGTTCAGTTGGACTTTCCTGGCACTTTTCCTATTGAAGTGTTACTTAACACTGCCACTAACATTTGTATAGCGAATGAGACTAGTAAAATGTAAACATCCAAATAATCCTTGGTGTTTTTATTTTGTTGAGGCTTATGGTACACTAAAGAAACACAACATCACTTCTCAATACACTAACAGCAACAATGCAGTAGGACTGAGTTTGATAGTATTCTCACCCCAGGCATTGTATTATCAGCTTTTAAGGGGCATCAATACCTAGAATGCCTTGACCTATCATTCAGTGTACTTCTGCCTCTAGACTACTTGCAGCAACTGACGTCTTGGACTCATTTTAAAGAAATGCTCCGGAACTTTGGCGACTAGTAAGTATTTTTTAAACATCCCGCTTTGTGCTGGATGTGTCAATGTGTAGTTCCTACATGCATAATCTATTAGCAGAATTACTGTCTTACCTCAATTAGCCAAAAATCTCTAGTTTGAAAGCCACTGTTTTCTGGAAGCTGTGCGGGCGCCATTTTCCCTTTATTTTTTTCCAATGAGATTCAGCCCCTTGCCATTTGAGTGACAGTTAGCAAGAGGCACACACAGCAGAGTGAGATAGAGAGCAATGGTGTGGTGAACATATCTGAAGAAAAAAAATGTTTCTATAGGCATTCTACTACTACAGTAGTGATAATTCACTTAAAACGTTTTGTTTTTTGTTTTTTTACAGAGAAAAATCTTGAAAAATATCTTGAAATAAGAAAAAGTACTTGTATTAAGCGTTTTTTTTTTTTTTTAAGTAACATTACCTTCCATTGAATGATAATTTAGCTTGTAAAAACACAAACTGTAAGTGAATTATCACTCAATATAAGATATTTAGGCTTGCTTAGATTTCACTTCTTGCAATGTACTACTGCTATTACTAATACTACTACTGCTACTACTGCTACTACTACTACTACTACAACAACTACTACTACAACTACTGCTACTACTGCTGCTACTAATACTACTACAACAACTACTACTAATACTACTACTACTGCTACTACTAATACTACAAGAAGACTTCAGCCACCCGAGCCACGGCCTTTTCACCCGGCTACCACCCGGTACTCTACCCTGCACCTTGGAGACTGCTGCCAGATGTACATAGTCATTGAACACTGGTCACTTCAATAATGTTTACATACTGTTTTACCCACTTCATATGTATATACTGTATTCTAGTCGAGGCTCATCCTATATAACTACTGCTGTACCTTTTCTATTCATATTATGTCTATACTGTCTATAGACACAATCATATACATATATAAAGTAGTAAAACGTGAAGTATTTGGTCCCATATTCATAGCACGCAATGACTACATCAAGCTAGTGACTCTACAAATTTGTTGGATGCATTTGCTGTTTGTTTTGGTTGTGTTTCAGATTAAATTCAATAGAAATGAATGGTAAATAATGTATTGTTTCAGTTTTCTAAATACTTCTACATGAATGTGGATGCTACCTTGATTACAGACAATCCTGAATGAATCGTGAATAATGATGAGTGAGAAAGTTACAGAGGCATAGATATCCTACCCCCCTCCCGTTATTGGTTATTGTAATGTGAGAGGTTAGCATGTCTTGGGGGTATGACATTTGTGTGTTTGTAACTTTCTCATTCATTAGTAAGAACTGAAAACCATCAGGCTCCGGACCTCGTAGGACAGCGTTTCCAAAACTCGGTCCAGGGGATCCCAAATGGTGCACTTTTTAGTTTTTGCTAGATTATACGTTGATTATTTGAATCAGCTATGTAGTGCTAGGGCAAAACCCACAATGTGCACCTCTTGGGGTCCCCAGGACCGAATTTGAGAAACCATGTCGTAGGGTAAGAGCTGAATACCCCTACTGTACACTCATGCTTGAACAGAGAATATCACTTCTGTAAAAAAAAAAAAATCACATCTACTGTTTCACTAGAGAGCATGTGTGTAGTGTAAACAAACATGTTCATCTAAAATGTGTCAGTGGTTTCAAATATGTTTTAACCGTACAAAGTTTAAGAATAAAGCACAGATTAATCTAATGTAAATGTGCTTGTGTTAGGCAATAGATCTACAGACTGGGGGATAAACAAGTGATCTGGGCTTGGAGGTCTAAGAGCAAGCCAGCAGTTATGTAGAGAAACATTTCTCCTTCGGATCAAGTAAGCCACAGAAAGGTGTGTTTGGAGAGGAGACAGAGGCACTTTGTGCCCCTCTCTGCCAGGTCAGCTACCTCGATCACTCTTCCCCCTAGCTCTTTACCATTCCCCCTCCCTCTCTCTCACTCGTTATTCTTCCTTCCCACTTTCTCTTTCACAAGCTCCCAGAGATCACACAAACCTGAGTACTTAAAAGATGCTATCTCTGCTCTGTTCTTCGCTCTTGGTCATTCTAGCTCAACAGGTGAGAGCTGCGACTTTCCTTTTCTCTTGCTTCACAATAAAGATGAGTTGTGTTTCTGATAGGACGGGGCTTGATGTGATACTCAACACCTGCTTTCTAGGGAGAACCAGGAAAAGGGTGATGACAGCAAGTCATAGAGAAAGATGGTAGGGTTGGTCTCAGAGTAAGGCCATGGTTGTATATGTTATTCATACCTTACAATACGTTGAACTTGCATTGGTTACTTTCTAGGTTATTTTATTTGAGTGAAAGTATTTTCTTGTCCTTATTTATTTAAAAAAAATGTAATGAATGAGTAGCCAATTCTTCAGTTGCAGGAAATTACTATTGAGCCTTGTTGAGTGAGGTAATGTTGTAGTAAAGTTGCAGTAGAAAGGGTTCCCTTTGCATCACTTTTTAATCTTCTAGAGTCGATTGACGCACCGGTCTGTCAATCTAAGTTACAAACCCAAATATTCCCCATCAAAATACGTCAGTTTAAGCTAGAGATATCAGGTTGTTTGCATTGGATGCTTCTGAATCCATTGCATCCGCCAGTCTCACATTTCCACATCTGTAGTGAAAGGTGGCAGAGCTAGAGCTGTGTTTGTCAGACCATGAGACATCCTGACTTCAGACCATGAGACATCTTGAAAATTGGTTTTCTCGCAAAAAATAACATTTTGACCTACACAACTATTGACTATGATCACTCTATGGAAAGAGGAAACTCTCACGAAGATTATGGTGTTCTCCCCCACAAGTGTCAGGAGACTCATCTGAAGTTGGTACCGTCGATGTGCCAACTGATGTTTGGTAGCGTCCAAACTGTTGGGCTACAAACTAATGTGACACCCCTGTGGAAAGAGGAGATTCTCACGAACATGATGGTGTTTGCTGTATGACCCCCACAAGTGTCACGGGACTTGTCTGAAGGTAACCGGTACCGGTTCAAAAAAACAAATGGAAATATGAAGGTTCTGTAGTTTTGTGCCTACCCCAAAAAAGGAGTTAAATATGTGTTAAAAACAACAAAATGCTTCCGGATTTTTTTTTTTATATATCTCCTAGATTTAGGACAGACACTTCAATGTCCTTTTTGCCATTTATGAATGTTTTATTCAATGTGTTTATATGGGCTTTAGTAGTAAAAAATCAATAATCAATATACATTTTTTATCCATCAAAGTCAATATTTTATCCCCCAAAAATGTATATATGTTTTTTATACCTAAAGGGGTCCTAAAATTCTGAATCAAATGGCTAAATGATCCATAGTATGACCATCTTAGTATGACTCCTCCCCACACACACATCTTAGACTCTAAAGAATTAAAAGAGTTTACTGCCAAAAGAGAGGGCAAGTTATGAGGTATTCTGTGTTTTGAAAGGTTTCAGTAGAGAAGGTCCGTTTTCACACCATGAAATGAGCTCATTCTGTTAGCCTGGCAGAAAGGCTTCAGATTTTTTACATAACCCCCAGAGACCCTGGGAAGCAGTTAAGACTCGGTTCCAAGAAGTCAGTGCTGAAACTGCAAACACTGTCCATGTACAGTTGAAGTCGGAAGTTTACATACACCTTAGCCAAATACATTTAAACTCACTTTTTCACTATTCCTGAAATTTAATCCTAGTAAAAAAAACCTGTCTTAGGTCAGTTAGGATCACCACTTTATTTAAAAAAATTGAAATGTCATCACATTCCAGTGGGTCAGAAGTTTACATACACTCAATTAGTATTTGGTAGCATTGCCTTTAAATTGTTTGGGTCAAACGTTTTGGGTAGCATTCCACAAGCTTCCCACAATAAGGTGGGTGAATTTCAAATCAAATCAAATGAAATTTTATTTGTCACATACACATGGTTAGCAGATGTTAATGCGAGTGTAGCGAAATGCTTTTGCCTCTAGTTCCGACCATACAGTAATATCTAACAAGTAACCTAACAATTTCACAACAACTACCTTATACACACACAAGTGTAAAGGAATGAATAAGAATATGTACAGAAAGATGAATGAATGAGCGATGGCCGAACGGCATAGGCAAGCTGCAGTAGATGGTATAGAGTACAGTATATACATATGAGATGACTAATGTAGGTTATGTAAACATTATATAGTGGCATTGTTTAAAGTGGCTAGTGATTCATTTTTTACATCCATTTTTCATTATTAAAGTGGCTAGAGATGAGTCAGTATGTTGGCAGCAGCCACTCAATGTCAGTGATGGCTGTTTAACAGTCTGATGGCCTTGAGATAGAAGCTGTTTTTCAGTCTTTGATGCACCTGTGCTGACCTCGCCTTCTGGATGATAGTGGGGTGAACAGGCAGTGGCTCGGGTGGTTGTTGTCCTTGATGATCTTTTTGGCCTTCCTGTGACATCGGGTGGTGTAGGTGTCCTGGAGGGCAGGTAGTTTGCCCCCGATGATGCATTGTGCAGACCTCACTACCCTCTGGAGAGCCTTACGGTTGTGGGCGGAGCAGTTGCCATACCAGGCGGTGATACAGCCCGACAGGATGCTCTCCATTCTGCATCTGTAAAAGTTTGTGAGTGTTTTTGGTGACAAGCCAAATTTCTTCAGCCTCCTAAGGGTGAAGAAGCGCTGCTGCACCTTCTTCAAACGCTTTCTGTGTGGGTGGACCATTTCAGTTTGTCAGTGATGTGTACGCCGAGGAACTTAAAACCTTCCACCTTTTCCACTACTGTCCCGTCGATGTGGATAGGGGGCTGCTCCCTCTGCTGTTTCCTGAAGTCCACGATCATCTCCTTTGTTTTGTTAACATTGAGTGTGAGGTTATTTTCCTGACACCACACTCCAAGGGCCCTCACCTCCTCCCTATAGGCCATCTCATCGTTGTTGGTAATCAAACCTACCACTGTAGTGTCGTCTGCAAACTTGATGATTGAGTTGGAGGCGTGCATGGCCACGCAGTCATGGGTGAACAGGGAGTACGGGAGAGGGCTGAGAACGCACCCTTGTGGGGCCCCAGTGTTGAGGATCAGCGGGGTGGAGATGTTGTTTCCTACCCTCACCACCTGGGGGCGGCCCGTCAGGAAGTCCAGGACCCAGTTGCACAGGGCGGGGTCGAGACCCAGGGTCTCGAGCTTAATGACGAGTTTGGAGGGTACTATGGTGTTAAATGCTGAGCTGTAGTCGATGAACAGCATTCTTACATAGGTATTCCTCTTGTCCAGATTTTGGCCCATTCCTCCTGACAGAGCTGGTGTAACTGAGTCAGGTTTCTAGGCCTCCTTGTTCGCACACACTTTTTCAGTTCTGCCCACACATTTTCGAAAGGATTGAGGTCAGGGCTTTGTAATGGCCACTCCAATACTTTGACTTTGTTGTCCTTAAGCCATTTTGTCACAACTTTGGATGTATGCTTGGGGTCATTGTCCATTTGGAAGACCCATTTGCGACCAAGCTTTAACTTCCTGACTGATGTCTTGAGATGTTGCTTCAATATATCCACGTAATTTTCCTCCCTCATGATGCCATCTATTTTGTGAAGTGCACCAGTCCCTCCTGCAGCAAAGCCCCCCCACAACATGATGCTGCCACCCCCGTGCTTCACAGTTGGGATGGTGTTCTTCCGCTTGCAAGCCTCCCCGTTTTTCCTCCAAACATAACGATGGTCCTTATGGCCATAGAGGTCTATTTTTGTTTCATCAGACCAGAGGACATTTCTCCAAAAAGTACGATCTTTGTCTCCATGTGCAGTTGCAAACCATGGTCTAGCTTTTTTTATGGCGGTTTTGAAGCAGTGGCTTCTTCCTTGCTGAGCGGCCTTTCAGGTTATGTCGATATAGGACTTGATTTACTATGGATACTTTTGTACCTGTTTCCTCCAGCATCTTCACAAGGTCCTTTGCTGTTGTTCTGGGATTGATTTGCACTTTTCACACCAAAGAATGCGTTTCGTTCCTGAGCGGTATGACGGCTGTGTGGTCCCACAGTGTTTATACTTGCGTACTATTGTTTGTACAGATGAATCTGGTACCTTCAGGCGTTTGGAAATTGTTCACAAGGATGAACCAGACTTGTGGAGGTCTTACTTTTTTTTTCTTGGCTGATTTCTTTTGATTTTCCCATGATGAAGGTAGGCCTTGAAATACATCCACAGGTACACCTCCAATTGACTCAAATTATGTCAATTAGTCTATCAGAAGCTTCTAAAGCCATGACATAATTTTCTGGAATTTTCCAAGCTGTTTAAAGGCACAGTCAACTTAGTGTATGTAAACTTCTGACCCACTGGAGTTGTGATACAGTGAATTATAAGTGAAATAATCTGTCTAAACAATTGTTGGAAAACTTCCTTGTGTCATGCACAAAGTAGATGTCCTAACTGACATGCCAAAACTATAGTTTGTTAACAAGGAATTTGTGGAGTGGTTGAGTTTTAATGACTCCAACCTAAGTGTATGTAAACTTCCGACTTCAACTGTATGTTTGATAGGGAAAGAAAAATACAAATATTCTGCAATTTACACATGAGGAATGTATGATATATTGTAAAGTGTGTACCAAAACATTTATCGAAATGATAGCGCCTTTGGCTAACATAGATTTTTCAAATCGATTTATGGAATTTGTTGATACTTCTCCTAATCATACTTTGTTTTGATCTTTTTATCCTTGTTTTATCCTTTAGCCTCTTAACTGATGTGAAATGTGAATGTTCTGAATGTTTTAAACATAGGTGACTTCTTTGTGAACTTTAAACTTTATCAAGAACTTCTATATTACGTCACATAAAGCAACACTTTCAGAACAGTAAATCACAGGCTTTGTATAATATTATTTATTTTAGTTAAAGGGGACCCAGCCCACCTCCCAAGCAGTGCTCTTTTACCCGTAACCGTACAAGAACCCTGTCCTCTCCTTCCCTCCAGTCTCTATGCAGGGCTCAGAACCATGGTGGGCAGCTGTCTGCTCCAAGAGGCAGCAAGGCCATGTTGGAGAGGAAACAGTTCTGCCAGTGGCCCTGTAAGTGCAGGGTTCAGCCCCAGTGTGCCCCTGGGGTCAGCTCGGTGCTGGATGGCTGCGGCTGCTGTAAGAGCTGTGCCCGGCTGATCAGAGAGGCCTGCAACGAGAGGGACATCTGCGACCCCCACAAGGGCATGTACTGCGATTTCTCTAAAGACCAGCCGCAACATGAGGTCGGAGTCTGCGCTTGTGAGTGAACGTGTCAAATCTAGCCCATGGGTTATCAACAGAGTTAAGTCAATGTACAATTGAATGTCTCAAGGTCAATTACTTATTTTCAAAGGGGGCAGGAGCTGTACTGTGCAATAGGACTCTGCTACTTCAAAGAACTGGCTAGAGACTTTACTACATGAAAATACTTCAATCCCATGCGATTTGCAAAAACCTGTAGTTCCACAGGACTGGTTTACTCATTTACCCATGGTCTCTTTGATCATCAAAGGACCCCATTAGGTCAAACACACATTTCAATCAGGCAAATACCCCAAGGCTGACCACACTTAGAGACACACTAACACCACAAGAATGTGGCAAGCACTGCACAGGCCAGTCAACTGAGTTGAGTTCTGTTTCCCTTATCGCCTGCTTCTAGACTTGATGGCAGTGGGCTGTGACTTGAATGGGGTCCACTATGAGAACGGTGAGGCCTTCCAGCCCAGCTCATCGGCTGCACCCTGGCCTTCACACAGAAGCCTGCTGTTCTCCTGGGTCCTGCCCCTCTGAGGAGCAACACGCCCCTGCCAGCCGGCCTCCAGAGCGCCCCCGGTGCTTCTAGGAAGCACCAGCAGGATACGACCTACATGGCCGCCATGCCAGGTGTGTGTTAGTAGAGAAAACCAGGGCCAGAATTGCCAGCTTGTCTGCCCTGGAATGCTAATTGCTGTGAAAGTAAGCTGGATGGAAAGACGGAGGCAGAGGGCATTTTAATGACTTTGGCTGGGAAGTGTAGAGAGGATGAAGTGTGGCTGACTGACTGTTAGGGAGTAGGGTGGATGGTTCCAGTCATGAACCATAGAGAGCTGGAGCTCACTTTCCATCAAAAGCAACAAGGCCTCTTTTAAGTATGCTTTGATATATTTGAATAAATGTCTGCTTGAAAAACAAGAAACATCCTGCTTTCTAGTTAATCTGAAAGGTTAGCAGGCACTTGGTGTTGATGTTTTTGATATTGCCATTACAGAAATTGAATATGACTTCAATCGCTGATTTAAAATCTTATAAATAGGCAATTGAAACCATCTTGGCATCATGGCCTGCCTAAAGATTTCTCTCCAACTGGGTTATCCAAGAGTCTTTAGCAGGCAGAATGATTGAGGACTGAGGGCTCTTGATTCACTCTGAACAGCATGTGCTCTGTGGCAGAATGGCAGGTGCAGGCGGGTTCCTTCCTCTAGCCGCCTGGGTGTTCACCCGTTGCCCTTTAATACTGAAAGCTTACAGGGATCCTCCTATAGTCTGGAAGAAGAACTGCCTGATCCAGACCACTCCGTGGAGCCCCTGCTCCAAGACCTGCGGCCTGGGTATCTCAGTCCAGGTCAACAACGACAACGGCAAGTGTGAGATGAGGAAGGACCGCCGCCTCTGCCTGCTGCGGCTGTGTGAGAAGAGCATCATGAAGAACGTCAAGGTGACCGACCACTGACCAGCCAGGCTCTCTCTGGGGGTTGATGATACATTGTTAAGATGGTGATGATGGGTGAAATGTAAAAATAATTCCCTCTATGCCCACAACACCCTGAATATGACAGTGGTCTTGGATCGACTGTATACATTCACAGCAGAAGAAGTATGATAGGGTTCCTATGTAAATCTTAAGTAATCATTTGGTGGGTGCTTACATTTGTCTTATTTCAGGTGTGTATTAATACGCATGTGTGAGTTGGAAATGTGTTTTTTTGCATATCCCAACTCTCCCTAAGACACCCTTGGAGTGTGGGATCACAGCCAGGGTCAATCTAACTATGCCCTTTTCCCCTCTAGATGCAGAGAGGAAAGATGTGTAAGTCCAAGTTCCAGGCCAAGAAAGCTGAGAAGCTGACCCTGTCTGGGTGTACCAGCACCAAGAGTTTCAAACCCACTTACTGCGGCATCTGCACCGACAAGCGCTGCTGCGTGCCCAACAAATTCAATATGGTGGCCGTCAATTTCAAGTGCAAGGGCGGCTCCAACGTACGCTGGAAGATGCAGTGGATAACGTCCTGTGTGTGCCAGAGGAAGTGCGACGACCCTGGGGACATGTTCGCAGAGCTACGCTTCCTCTAGCACCTTCTCCAGCATCTATATCAACCTTTGAGCCTCATCCATATTAATACCCACAGACTCCAACACAGGCCTTACTGCCTATGACCGAGTAATCCATATTAATGCCCACAGACTCCAACACAGGCCTTACTGCCTATGACCGACTCATCCATATTAATGCCCACAGACTCCAACACAGGCCTTACTGCCTATGACCGACTCATCCATATTAATGCCCACAGACTCCAACACAGGCCTTACTGCCTATGACCGACTCATCCATATTAATACCCACAGACTCCAACTCAGGCCTTACTGCCTATGACCGACTCATCCATATTAATGCCCACAGACTCTAACACAGGCCTGGCCTTACTGCCTCTGAGACTGAGTCATGGTGGTTAAGCGGACAGGACTGAACCCTGGTCACAGTTCAGTCTGGACATCAAGTGCTCCTGAACAGTGCCTGTGTTCTCTGGCTAGATGCCAGTGGGCTGATATGAAAGTTGAAACACGTGGAACCTCAACTCATGAAGTGTGACTGGATAGAGACAACTAGGGTTTGGCTGATTGCTTAACAATTAACATGAAGGGAAACGTAATGTAAGTAACGACAATTTGGGGTTAAACCTCAAATGCTATGGTTTTTACAGTACCTCATTAACAGTAGTGCTGTCAGTGAGGCCAATAGTGGTAACAGGGATAGATAGAGCAAACATGTTCTGGGTCAGTTTTCTTCTTAAAAAAATGTATGATCTAGAGAACAACTGATCGTAACCCCTTATCAATACCAAACACAGTGTTATTCCAGCTGGATAAAAAATGAATCTTTCTACCAGTTAATTCTCAACCAAGTTAGCTCCAAAATATCTTACAATCTCATATCCACTTTGGTTCACTACAGATTTGGATTGTTAGTTTGAATTGTTAGTTTGGTAGTAATGTGTGTTTGTATTGTCGACATAATAACCTCTTGTTTCAAGGTATACATACTCACTACTCAGCAATCCATTGTCATTTATTTTGACGGATGAAGAATATCATTTAGACACGAAAGTGTAAGAAATCTTTTCAAACAAGAAATAAACCAGTTATTTATCAAATTACAGTACTATTTTCTTGTAGTAAAATACTAAATTGCTTTGCACGTATACACCAACACATTACCACACACGGTCCACTATGTGTACAGTCTGCTAGTGCTAACACACTCACACAGAGAGGACCTTCATGTGGCAATGTTGAGTCTGGCAGCGTCAGGCATTAGTCTGTCCTTGGTGGCATCCAGCTGACTGTAGTCCTCTATCAGGGAGGAGAGGAAGGAGATGGCCCCCGTGAAGCAGCCCTGCTCCGTCCCGTCCATCAAGTAGAAGAAGGAGGAGATGGCCCCGGTGAAGCAGCCCTGCTCCGTCCCGTCCATCAAGTAGAAGAAGGAGGAGATGGCCTCGGTGAAGCAGCCCTGCTCCGTCCTGTCCATCAGGTAGGAGAAGGAGAAGATGGCCTCGGTGAAGCAGCCCTGCTCCGTCCTGTCCATCAGGTAGGAGAAGGAGGAGATGGCCTCGGTGAAGCAGCCATGCTCCGTCCTGTCCATCAGGTAGGAGAAGGAGGAGATGGCCTCGGTGAAGCAGCCCTGCTCCATCCTGTCCATCAGGTAGGAGAAGGAGGAGATGGCCTCGGTGAAGCAGCCCTGCTCCGTCCTGTCCATCAGGTAGGAGAAGGAGGAGATGGCCTCGGTGAAGCAGCCTTGCTCCGTCCTGTCCATCAGGTAGGAGAAGGAGGAGATGGCCTCGGTGAAGCAGCCCTGCTCCGTCCTGTCCATCAGGTTGGAGGAGATGGCTTCGGTGAAGCAGCCCTGCCTGTCCTGTCCATCAAGTAGGAGAAGGAGGAGATGGCCTCGGTGAAGCAGCCCTGCTCCGTCCTGTCCATCAGGTAGGAGAAGGAGGAGATGGCCTTGGTGAAGCAGCCCTGCTCCGTCCTGTCAATCAGGTAGGAGAAGGAGGAGATGGCCTCGGTGAAGCAGCCCTGCGCCGTCCCGTCCATCAGGTAGGAGAAGGAAGAGATGGCCTCGGTGAAGCAGCCTTGTTCCGTCCCGTCCATCAAGTAGTAGAAGGAGGAGATGGCCTCGGTGAAGCAGCCCTGCTCCATCCCGTCCATCAGGTAGGAGAAGGAGGAGATGGCCTCGGTGAAGCAGCCCTGCTCCATCCTGTCCATCAGGTAGGAGAAGGAGGAGATGGCCTCGGTGAAGCAGCCCTGCTCCATTCCGTCCATCAGGGAGAAGATGGCTTCGGTGAAGCAGCCCTTCTCCATCCCGTCCATCAGGGAGGAGATGGCCTTATTGAAGCTGCCCTGCTGCATCCCGTCCACAAGCAGGTAGTGATGCAAGTGAGCCTGCCAAAACAATACATTATGTCAGATAGGGAGGTACTCTACACTGATCACAGGGAAAATCCTGATGCCGACAGCCCTGCTTAGAGAACATGAACCACTTCTCCTTCTTTAGTAGAACTTTGCTATTGTCCTCTGTGAAATGGAAATGGTCTTGTTGCGGTCTTTACCTCTCAATCTTCTGGACCCTAAACACTTCTTTTGCAACAGAGTCTAAGGTTGTTGTGATTGAAGATTAGGTTAGGATGCACCTTCTTCCTGTAGAGCTTGGTGATGCGGTCTCGGAGCTCTATGAAGGTAGGCTTGACACAGGTGTTGTTGGCCAGGGCCAGTAAGGAGTGATCCACAGGGGGCATAGAACACAGCCCCGTCTTCCATCCCTCCTGGTTCCACGACACAAAGGGCAGTGTGGGCCTCAGTCTAAGATGAAGAAGAGAAGAAGAGAGAATAAATATGGGGCTGCCATTGGTCAACCTGCTTTTCTATGAAAACATATAGGGTAGGATTCTCATTCTCAAAGGAGAAGTTTAGGCTCCTGGAAACGAGTCCATAGGTTACCAGACACGGAAGCAGCCCACATTTCCAGGGTTTACTTTAAATCACATCTAGATGCACAGTCTAATTGAACAACCAAAGGGAATAATAACTGTCGCTATCCAAAGTCACCTAAATGTGCCACAAGGTGTCTGTGCTCCAGGAGATTTCTCCTCCAGGTTTACATGGTGGTCACGCACAGGTATGTGCTCTCATAAAAGCTCCTGTTTCTGTTGCTCTTGACAACATGCCACATGAAAATGATCTCTGCAGGGAGAGGTGAGGGGAGAAGGTGGGTGCTGAATTGGCCAGTCATGATTCAGAGGCACCTGTAGTGGAACACAAACACACAGGGGTGAATAGGAACACTATTTGAGAGTGAGCGGCTGGGATGGTAATCTCTGGGCCTTACGAGTATGTATGAGTCTGGGTGAACAGGCAGTTGCAGTACTTTTTATTAGAGATTGAAAACGGGAGGATAGCTGAAGTCAGACACCTGCATGTTGCCCCGGAACCTTAGGGCACAGGCCAGGCAGTGGTCTTTACTGGAGGCATCAGTGAACATCTGGTCCAGCCTGAGGTAGGATAGACACAGACAGAGACAGTATTGAGTGCATACATTTTTGTAATTTTTTCATACTGGTCCCTCTCGGAAATCGAATCCACAACTCTGGCGTTGCAAGCCCCATGCTCTACCAACAGCGCCACACAAGACTGCAATGTACCGTAACTAAACGCATTCAACTAACAAAGATAATATGCTATTGTATAGTGCTTTCACATTACACTATACACGCCAGGACACACCATTGGCATAATGGGCTATTCATAGGTCTCTCTAGTATTCCTAGTTCACTGTACGATTCCACTTTGAGACACCAGAATTTATAATGAGTGCTTGATATCATGCTATCACTATCACTCACTGTTTTTGTTATAAAGCAATAAATGATGCTGGCTCATCTAACCAATAGGCGGCACTATCACCGGTCCTAGGTTGGTAGGTTCTGTGAGCAATAGAGAGAGTTAGTTGAGTATTGGTCTCCATGATAGATAGTGGTGTAAATCAGTTTCTAATAAATGACAAGTAAAGATTACATCCAGTGTTCTCCAATTATATGTTTGTCTATTCAAGATACTACAGTTTTATATAGCATAGACCAGAGTAGACAGCATCGGTGAGACGGAGCTTTGCTTTTCACTGACTGTCAACAATGGGCACTTGTACAGAGGGCGGTGGGCAATGTAATATCCTGATTTCCAGAGAAGTCTATGGGTAAAAATAGCTGTTGGGACAGGAGAGCAGATCTCCTAGAGGGGATGTTAAAATCAGCCAGGGTGTAGAGAGGGGTAACACTGGGCGCCAGGTAGTGCAGTCGAGGGAAGGGAACTAGGTTCATGGCTATCTCATTCAGGTCCATGTTGAGCGATCCTTCAAAACGAGCCGAACTACAGCAGCAGAGAAACATAAACAGTGAATTGGTAGCACATCAGACATGTAAGAACCAAGCAGACAGATGCTAATACCTCAGACAAACAAGCATTCTTTATTGACACAAATAAACCCCCTTTAACATTGAAATGACTGCACTGTGCAATTATGTTGTAGGTGGTGGGGTGGGTTTTCTAATTCTATTATAGCACTTTTATAACTCAGAATTTCCTCTACATTTTCTTAAAACTTGCTTTTTTATCCAAAAACAGATGTTGGTGTTTACAATGGCAGTAAAATGCACTGGAGGAGACCAAACTGCAAACACCTGGGAGGCTCAATGAAGAGGCCTAGTGCCACATACAGCAGTCTGTCTTTCTCCAGTAGTCTACCTGCTGACATTGAGCAGCAGGTTGGCTACGATATTGTTCATGGCATCAAAGGCTTCTCCGCTCCACTGACCCCTCCCTGGCCTGAGATGATGGCAGTGTCCTTCTTGATCACAGAACCTACCATTCCACTGTGGGACATGTGCTTTATCTTGTTCACTATGTCTACCAATGACTGGAAGAAGAATAACAAAAATGGACAAAGTAAGTAAATCACTGTGGTTTAACTTTAACTGTCAGAAACAGAATGGAGGACATGCATAATGAGGAAAGACCTGAGCATTGAATCAAAGACTAAGATTACACTTTAACCCTGACACACAGGCAGTAACACACACACAGACAGACACACACCTGATTCTCCACAAGGAGAACACAAGTCGGCATGCCCGGTGAGCTACTGCATGGCCAAGACACTGTTGTAGGAGGTGATGATGTCAAGTTTTAACACACGAGTACCCAGTCCCTGGCCATCACAGCATAAGACACAACACATTATGGTCATCCAAAACTTTACACTGGAAAAATGTTTAAGGCACCAATGCCGTTCATGCCGTTATAATGTGTTTATTAATGTGGTTCAGTAGTTATGAGACTATGAATGCATTTGTACACTCCGAATCCTCACCGCCAACCATTGAGCGAATGAGAAAGCATTGCAGCCAGTCACAATGCTCTGCTGCCCTCTTCAACTGGTCCACAATCTGTTCCCTGTAGGCTGAGCCAAACGTCCAGTGGCCCACTGCCCTGGAGATAAATTAATGAGGTTGCACACTTGCTGTACAGAAGAAGTTTGGCATTGTTTGACCACAGAATTACCTCGATAATTAGAAGTTTATTGACTAGTCCTAATGTTCAGATTTTAGCCAGAAACCTATCGTCAGTGTCAGTGGCGCGTGACAATTAGTGCTGAGCGATTAACCAAAGTCGGTTTTCAAACTACTAATTGACCGATGTCGGCTTAAATATTTGAATGCCATTTAGTTTTTTTTCTTTCTGTGAGCTAGATGTGCAGTTTCTGTAGAGATAAATTAGATAAAGTCTGAACCGTGCGATGTAGTAGGGAGTTGTAGTTTCCAACAGGACAATATTCTACATAGTTTAGCGCAGAAAACATTGTAATTAACTACAATGACCATAATCCATTGCGAGTCGGTTTAAACTTGTCCGGTCTGTGCGGAACACATGATCAAGAGGGATAGAAAGCAGGTGCTTTGTGAGCCGAAAAATACAGGATCTATGTGATTGATAGTTGGTATTCAGCAGTCATAAAAGTATGCCTTATTTACTTTGAAGAACTACTAAATAGTGTTTTTTGTCAGACAGCATAGGCAGCAGCTCTATAGAGATGATGACTTGGAATTAAATAATATAGTCATCAACTAAAACAAATATTTTATTAAAGTAAAGTAATGTGAATAAATTATGGTTAATGAGTGATAAGCAATAATGGGCAGTGCCCACCATCAAGGGACTTTTGTGAATTGTTTTATTCTGTGTTGTTACAGCATTAAACCCACATAATGCATAGTGCATTTAATGTCTAAAAAATAAATAATCGTAACCGAAAACCATGATAATTATTTATAATCGAACCGAAACCGAACAGATAAAAAAACACAAATCACTACACACCAAACCACTGACAATGCTATCTCCACTGAATTAGACTATTTATGTGCCATATACTGAAGTGATTACCATGTAAAGCTCAGGGGTACTAAACTCTTTACCCCTACAAGGTAAGGAGCATGCTGTTTTTCTGTTATACCTGAGAATTAATTGCACCCACCTGGAGTCCTACTGTAGGTCTAAGTCAGTCCCTGATTAGATAAGAACAATGGAAAAGCACATTGAAACTAACATCGAGGTCTAGAGTTGAGTTTGAGGTACCTGGCCTATACAGAGGGCATTCTTCTTGTCAGAGGGTGTGTGAAGCTGACACACACACACACACACACACACACACACACACACACACACACACACACACACACACACACACACAATAAATAATCACTGGAATTTACCCTGGGATCGTATCCTCCCACCGATGATGTCACAAGCTCCCCCATCGCTTCTCCTGGAAATACATACATAGCAGGGAACAACAATGGTCATTTGAGAAGGTGAGTAAAGGTTGACTGACTGACTGAGCATGCACGTTTCACAGGCATGTAGTCGCTCGGGTTGAATGAGTCACAGCAAGAGATGGGCGGGATGGAATTACCTTGAGTCAACATTCTGGAAAAAGCTGCTCAGAGCCTCATTGTAGATTACTTTTTAAATGACAAAGAAAATAGGAAAGGAATGTTAGAGATACTGTTGCCCAGTCATGAGTATGTCAAATGAGAACATACCACTAGCCTAACTTCCTGTCCCATTTTACACAACAGGGGATAAAAACACAGGTGACTGGCATTCATCTAAAATACATTGTTAAATATGATGAAATATTTGCTTCACTACTGGTAGTCTTGACTTTTTCCCCATCATATCAAATAAATGTACCTTTTAATAACTACATTTATTTTTTAGGAAAATGTACTTACTTTGTTTTCATATAAATGCTCCCGCAAAGCAAGATCCCATAACCTGCAGCCCACCTCGTTACCACACTGTCCAACTGCAGAACACAGCTAACCCATGTTACATAAATATTAGCTAGCTGTTCCATTTTAAAGCAGTGATATACCTTACTCACCATCAGGCGTCAGCATGCCTGAGTGTACAAAACATTAGGAACACCTGCTCTTTCCATGACATAGACTGACCTGGTGAAAGCTATGATCCCCTATTGATGTCACCTGTTAAATCCACTTCAATCAGTGTAGATTAGGGTTGAATGGTGGGAACCGAGATTTACCGGGATTTACTGCCCAAAACCACTCCCTTTTCCCAGGATAAATAACTGCAAGAAACCAGTAAATTATAATAAATTATTTATATGAACAGCATAGCGTGAAATGGAAAATTAAATTATATGCAATGTCTGAATCTGTCTTCTCTACGGCCTCTGCATGATGAATCAACGCTCAGGGTGGGGACAGACAGCCCATCTCAGTATGGGAAGCAGTATACGGCCAATTATATTTAATAGTTCAAATCAAATTCGCTAGCCTATACTTGAAACTTTGTAGGATTCCAGTGCAGCATGTGCTGCACTAGAATCGCATGTTCTCTTCTGCTTTATCATGGTTTGAAAGATGTGCATAATTCCATATAATACAGTCCATATAATACACTATATTACAATACAGGACAGTAATACAGTTCACACTGAAAAAGATTAGGCTACTGGAGCTAGTTTCATTTATCTACCCAAGATAGAATATAGTTAGCTACATCTATGGGCTTTTATGTTTTTCTGTCATGTGTAATGTGCAGTAGCCTATATCATATATGAAATGGATAACAGCACAATCATTTGGGCTCATTAAATATCTTTAATGCAGGGCTCATAAAGTGTATTTAATATATGGCTCATCAGCAGGGTTGGGTAGGTTACTTTCTAAATGTAATCAGTTACAGTTACAAGTTACCTGTCCAAAATTGTAATCGGTAACGTAACTTTTGGATTACCCAAACTCAGTAACTTAATCTGATTACATTCAGTTACTTTTAGATGACATTTCTGATTACATTCCGTTACTTTTTAGATGAGGCATTAGAAGAAGACAATGTCATGGATCCCTCCGGAACTTTCTTTACGCACACCTGGCCCCTATTCCCAGTGATTAGCAATTGTATAAGTGTGTCCTTGGTTTACCAGTGTCCTGTTGATTATTTTACAATGTCCGTTGGTTCGTGTGAGTACGTGTGCTGTGTGTTTTGGCTTTCGTGCCATTGTGGATTGCGCAGATGATTACGGGTCTCGTGCCTTTACATGGCACGCTGTAATTTGGGTATAATAAAAACACCTATTACGCAGTCCTGCGTCTGTCTCTCAAATCATTCATACCAGCGTGATAGACAAAAATGTATGTTACCAATTGAAGGACATATATTGCAGGATAAATCAATATTAAAGTTTACATAGCTGGCCATTTATGGATGTTAAATTTTACTTTATGGCTTGGTTATGTAGGCTTCTATCCCATCACTTTCTACTACATATGTATAATAATATGATTAAATTATATCAGAATTCCAGGCATTCCAATAAATGTTGTACCCCTTGATCTTCAAGAATAGGACTTGGAAATATGGAAGTATAGATTAGCCAAATTGTTTTACCTGAGCACGACCCCAAAACTAAGGATTTATTAGCCACCTCTACTCTGTTGTTTATGATTTTGTTGTCATGGAGGACTGATTGGGCTCATTGATTCGAAAATAAAAATAAATTCTGCGCTCATGGAATGGCATGCTTTGCCAAGAGTGTGCAAAATGTATTAAACCCTAGCGTAGATGAAGAGGAGAGGTTAAATACGATTTTTTAAGCCTTCAGACACAGATTGTGTATGTGTGCCATTTGGAAGACAAAACATTTAAGTGCCTTTGAACAGGGTATGGTGGTAGGTGCCGTTTGAGTGTGTCAAGAACTGCAAAGCTGCTGGGTCAACATGGGCCAGCACCCCTGTGGAACACTTTCGACACCTCCTAGAGTCCATGCCCCGACGAATTGAGGCTGTTATGAGGGTACGGTGTTCCTAATGTTTTGTACACTCAGTGTATATAAACACTGGATTGTTGCTATGTATTGGCCATTGAGAGGCTTGGAAACTACCTTTTGGCCATATTGGTAATCCCCAGTAGGAGCAGTCCTCCATAGGAATGAATGGAATTGTACAGTACTTCAATTAAATGTTTGAAGGACAGAATGACCTGTATTTAAGTATTTTTGTTGTTGTAGTGAGAACAGTAACATTAGTAATCTCAAAAAATGATACCTTAAGGAATTCATTTTGTTTTTGTTTAGTGCACCTAATATAATTTACAAGTATGCAGTAAGGTGTTTGTAATAGAATAAACATGTCAAAAATGAACGGAGACATTAATAAATAACATTTCTATAGCTTCCAATATATTTTTTACACTGGTGGGGGAGTGCCAAGATGGAGGCACGATGGCTTCAACACAGCACCCCCTTTTCAAGGTGTTGTAGCCATAGACATTAAAACAGGTAGAGCAGGTAGAGCAAACAGAGATAAGAAAGTATCAAGCTCACATTGTACACCAACGGATTGTCATTGCTTCATAGAATATCAGACGGTAACTTCTTGGAACATTATAATTTACAGAGCTTCATATATCAAACTTTCAGACCAATATACAAGGCAGTTTGAGAATTTGAGCACAGAGTTTCTAAACCCAAAAGGCGCAACATTGTCTACTTGGTCATTGATGCAGACCAAGTAGACAGGGCCGTGGTCTGGGGTTTGAGAAATCAATAAGAGAAGTGAAAAATTCTTCTTCAGTTGTTCATTTTCTCAAAATCTAAAAGGCACAACCTATTCTGAACGAAAATATAAATGCAACATGTAAAGTCTTGAGTTAAAGCATTATACAGGACTTGACTTACTCCTAACCAATAGAACTATAAAAGCTTAGAAGATTTCCTGCACCCTGGTAATGCATTTTGAAATAAGCCCATACCCTGTTAAAAAGAACCAATGAATGTTGAACATGATTTCCTGTTAAAATTTCTTCAGGATCGGTGGGTCCCCCACCCCCACGGGACGGTTGAGCTAATGTAGGCTAATGCGATTAGCATGAGGTTGTAAGTAACAAGAACATTTCCCAGGACATAGACATATCTGATATTGGCAGAAAGCTTAAATTCTTGTTAATCTAACTGCACTGTTCAATTTACAGTAACTATTACAGTGAAAGAATACCATGCAATTGTTTGAGGAGAGTGCACAGTTATGAACTTGAAAAGTTATTAATAAACCAATTAGGCACATTTGGGCAGTCGTGATACAAAATTTTGAACAGAAATACAATGGTTCATTGGATCAGTCTAAAACTTTGCACTTACACTGCTGCAATTTAGTGGCCAAAATCTAAGTTGCGCCTGGGCTGGAATAGTACATTATGACCTTTCTCTTGCATTTCAAAGATGATGGCACAAAACAATACAAAAAAACAGTGTTTTTTTTCTTAATTTTTTCTTTTACCAGATCTAAAAAAAGGGGTGGATCCTTAATAGGTTTCAACTTAACTTAAAAGGCTACAATTTATTGTGCTCCCGATGGAGTTGTCGTTAATATCTCAAATGATGATGTTATAAACCAATTTGTAAGTAGGCAAAATGGAGTCTGCGTCTGTTTCCCTGTTGTCTCAGGTGCCAGACTTATTATGGACAGAGAGTGACATCTACTGGGCACTAAGACAGTGCAACCCAGTTAATACATATTGATCCCTCCAAAGCATTACATATGAATCTTAAAATAATATACATTTTATTAATATTGAAGCAGAAAGTGAATATCCAACAGAGATTGGTAATAAAAATATAGAGTCACTTTTTGAAGTGAAAACAATGCCTTCCAATATGGAGAAAGTGATCATGTGTCACACCCTGATCTGTTTCACCTGTCTTTGTGCTTGTCTCCACCCCCCACGAGGTGTCTCCCATCTCCCCTCATTATCCCTTGTGTATTTATACCTGCGTTCTCTGTTTGTCTGTTGCCAGTTCATTTTGTCCGTCAAGCCTACCAGTGGTTTTCCCCTGGCTCCTGTCTTTTTCTATAATTCCTGTTTTCTAGTTTTCCCGGTTTTGACCATTCTGCCTGCCCTGACCCTGAGCCAGCCTGCTGTTCTGTACCTTGTCACGCCGCCCTGGATTATTGACCTCTGCCTGCCCTGACCCTGAGACTGCCTGCTGTTCTGTACCTTTTGACTCCGATCTGGATTACTGACCTCTGTCTGCCATTGGCCTGTCGTTTTGCCTGCCCCTGTTCTAATAATAAACTTTTGTTACTTCGACACTGTCTGCATCTGGGTCTTCCCTAAAACGTGATACTACGAACTGGCCATGACCGACCCAGCAAACACAGACCAGCTCCACAATGCCATCTCCCTACAAGGAGCCACCATTGGATGACAGAAGGAGTTACTGCAATGTCTTATGGAGGGACCATACCCTGGCAGAATGCCATGAGCAGCTTCGAGAACATAGGAGGGAGAGGGAATCTGTGCCCAGTCGCCCTTGTTCGTCCTCGATTCCCACCTCGCCTCCGAAGAATCCCGTAGACCCCCAAAGTCTACATGTTCGAGTGAACCCAACGTCACCCAGGTTCTCTGAGGAATCACCGAGGGCCGTCGACTCGCCTCTTTCAGATTCCAGTCACCTGGGCAGGGCTAGATAGATGCCGGCTGAGCACTTACGCCGACTCCACACCCAGAGCTGTCTATATTGTGGAGCTACGGGACATTTCGTAGCTACCTGCCCATTAAAAAACAAGGCTCATCAAGAAGGGGCGAGTACTCTGGTGGGCATTATGGAGAACCTTTCCTCTCCCCTTACTCGCACCCCTTTCCATGCCATGCTGCTGTGGTGGAACCAGCCAAAATCTCTCAGGGGTACTCATCGACTCTGGGGTCAATGAGAGTTTTTGGACGCTACCACTAGGCCCCTCTCCCTTCCCATGGACATTAGAGAGCTGGATGGGCACTCTATAGGCCGGGTCACTCACAATACCACTCCCATCAACCTACGAGTGCAGGGAACCACAGAGAGGCAATCCAATTTATGCTGATTAAGTCTCCTCAGGTTCCCGTGGTATTGGGATTCTCTTGGCTCCAGCGACACAATCCCATCATAGACTGGACTGCTGGTGCCATTATGGGCTGGAGCCTGTTCTACCACGCTCATTGTCTGAAGTCAGCGCAGCCTGCCCCGGAACATCTTCCTGTGGGCTCAGAAGTTGCCCGGGCCGCTCCACTATTCACGCGGAGTACTAGGACATCTGGGAGATGTTCAGTAAGGCCCGGCCACTTTACTTCCGCAGCACCGACCCTATTGACTGCGGGAGTGACCTTCTCCCTAGCACCATTCCTCACCAGGGACGACTGTACTCTCTGTTGGGTCCGGAGACCAAGGCTACGGAGACCTACATTGAGGACTCCCTAGCTGCAGGGTTCATCTGTCCTTCTGCCTCCCCCGTTGGCGCAGGGTTTTTCTTTGTGGAGAAGAAAAAAACACTGCGTCCGTGCATCAACTACAGGGGTCTCAGTGACATCACGGTGAAGTACCTGCTACCACTCATCTCCTCGACCTTCGAGCCGCTCCAGGGGGCCACCGTGTTCTCCAAGCTGGACCTATGGCACGCCTACCACCTGGTGCGGATATGGCAAGGGGACGAGTGGAAGACTTCCTTCAAGAAGACTTCCTTCAAAGCGGTCATTACAAGTATCTGGTCATGCCACTAGGCCTTACCAACGCCCCAGCGGTGTTCCAGGCTCTGGTTAATGATGTTCTCTGCGAGATGTTGAACCGGTTCGTCTTCGTCTACCTTGACGACATCCTCGTCTTCTCCCGCTCCACCCAAGAACACGTGCTCCACGTCCGACAGGTTCTCCAACGCCTCCCGGAGAACCAGCTTTTTGTAAAAGCGGAGATGTGCAAATTCCAGTGCTCCACAATCCCCTTCCTGAGTTACATCATCGCTGCATGGAGTGTAAAGATGGATCCCGGGAAGGTGAGAGCAGTGGTGGATTGGCCCCAGCCTACGTCCAGGGTGGAGCTGGAATCCTGGGATTCCGCAACTTTTATCCCCGCAGCTCCCATCTTGGTTCATCCTGACACGTCCCGCCAGTTCGTGGTGGCGGCCGATGCTTCGGATGTCAGAGTGGGGGCTGTCCCGTGCCAGCATTCTGCCCTGGACCTCAAGTTACATCCCTGCGCCGCCTTCTCCCATCGCCTCAATGCCATGGAGAGGAACTACAATGTGGGGAATCGTGAGCTTCTCGCGGTGAAGATGGCGTTGGAGGAGTGGAGGCACTGGCTGGAGGGGGCGGAACATCCGTTCATTGTGTGGACTGACCACAAGAACGTGGAATATCTCGGCACCGGCAAGCGTCTCAACTCCAGGCAAGCTAGATGGGCTCTGCTCTTCACCCGGTTCAACTTCTCCCTCTCCTACCGAACAGGATCCAAGAACATCAAGCCGGATGTGCGGTCACGCCGCTATAGCCCCGTTTTGCCTGGCCCTGTTCTAGTAGTAAACTTTTGTTACTTTGACACTGTCTGCATCTGGGTGTGCAAAGTTGTCATCAAGGCAAAGGGTGGTTATTTGACGAATCTCAAATAAAAAACATATTTTGATTTGTTTAACACTTTTTTGGTTACTACAGGATTCCATATGTGTTATTTCATAGTTTCGATGTCTTCACTATTATTATACAATGTAGAAAATAGTAAAAACAAAGAAAAACCTTTGAATGAGTAGGTGCTCTAAAACTTTTGACCAGTAGTGTACTGGTAAGATGTTACCTCTCTCTCTCTTTCTCTCGCTGTGTCAGTTTATGGAAAATGTTGAATGAAAAAGCTATAATATTATTGTATTAGCTGCATGTATATTTTATGACCACATCTGTAAATCAGACCAGTGTCTTTCATGTGGGAGGGAAATGAAATAATAACAGCAAGGATTTTAGAAGATCCATTTTATTCAGCAGAACAAATGTAGAAAAACAACAAGGTGACAAAGCAATGAAGACTATTTTGTTACATGTGGATGTAGCCCCTTCTAGTGACTGCCATTTCCTTACCACCTATTTATTTATTTTTCTTCATTTTTAGTGTACTGTCTGTGTAGTATTATGTTATGTACTGTCTGCCTGTTTTGCTCTCCCAAATTTGAAAAATATATACACTACCGTTCAAAAGTTTTTGGTCACTTAGAAATGTCCTTGTTTTTGAAAGGAAAGCAAATTTTTGTCCATTAAAATAACATCAAATTGATCAGAAATATAGACATTGTTAATGTTGTAAATGACTATTGTAGCTGGAAACAGTTAAGAGCCTTAATTTCTCAGAACAAGAATAGGCTGACGAGTTTCAGAAGAAAGTTCTTTGTTTCTGGCCATTTTGAGCCTGTAATTGAACCCACAAATGCTGATGCTCCAGATACTCAACAAGTCTAAAGAAGGCCAGTTTTATCTTTAATCAGGCAACAGTTTTCAGCTGTGCTAACATAATTGCAAAAGGGTTTTCTAATGATCAATTAGCCTTTTAAAATGATAAACTTGGATTAGGTAACACAACGTGCCATTGGAACACAGGAGTGATGGTTACTGATCATGGGCCTCTGTATGCCTATGTAGATATTCCATAAAAAAATCTGCCGTTTCCAGCTTCTGATCAATTTTATGTTATTTTAATGGACAAACAATGTGTTTTTCTTTCAAAAATCCTAGAACATTTCTAAGTGACCCCAACCTTTTGAATGGTAGTGTATATATATTATTTGAAATTAACTTATAAATTAAATGAATAAAAACATAGAAAAGACAAAGATGTGGCTACATTGAGATTACAAAATAGGGTAGTGGAAGCATTGTCTGGAACTGGAGTTGATTGCACTTCTACAGTACATCACAGCTGTCGTAGACTAAACAAACCCGTCCTTTTGGAGTGTGAGTATGATTTATGAGTACTGTCAATGTAGATTAAGAGAATGAAGATACATTTACAAGCCTTTTTCAGTTGGCTATAATATGAGCACTGGAAATGCAGTGGTCCTTAATCACAACATGTTGCAGTCCTTCAAAGAAACAAAAACACTGAGACTCTTTGAAAAACAGTTTTTTTCTCTTGTGAAACTAGACTAATTCATAGGGAGGGTGGTTTACATTTCTGGGTCATTCTCTTTACCGACGAACAATACATTTTGCGTTGGTGAACAAGGATAGATAGTTATGAAGCAGAATTTGGTCAGTCTTGTTGCTGGAGAGCTGGCCTGTATTGGTTATGACAGCCCTTTAGGCAGCTGGACAGGAGCCCACACTGACGGCCCCGCTGACCAGGGCAGCTTTACTGAAGCTCACTTGGCTCTCATTCACAGTCAGCTTCCTCATACAACCTGTGTAGGCCCTCCTAGTCGTAATGCCCTCTGGAAGAAGAGATTCTAGGACGATAATAAATAACATTTAAACACATTCATTACTACTTACAGTCTCTGTATATGTTCAAAGACACGGCATAAAAAGTAATTGGATGAAACTACTATAGCTGTAAATAGTTCATATGATTTTTTTGTATATATTTTCTTAATTTCACCCCCCAGCAACCTATACAAAGTTGTTACAGTTGGGATGGGATTTGTGGATGGGATCTCAGGAATTAGGTGTTATAAGTAGTGTTTACAACTAGTATGAGAGTTGAGTAGTCTAGAGATGCATGGCCTTGCTACTGACCTGGAGCTCCACCAATGAACACAGGGGTCCTGGCACTCTGGGTGCTGGGGTTGAGTGGTCCCACCACGTGATTGACCTCTGAGTCGACATCCAGCTGGACAACATTGGCATCTCGAATCACTGTGAACCAGAGGAGGAAGGAAGGAACACATTGTTATCAGTCACTGCACATAACATTAGGGCCGGATGATACCAGTATCGCGATACTCGTTAGTATTATGGCAAGAAAACAAAACGCAAAGCGGATTTCACTTCTTTAGGAAAACAGCCCTAATGTTGGAAACAAACATCATTATGTTGTCATCAGTCACATTCATTTATTTTCCAAGCTATATCACACAATATTTTATTTACAGCAGATTTTTTTAAGGAACCAAATAGTAAAGTCTGCGTCATCTTTTCTTTTTTGACATGGAAAAAACATTGCAATACTGGTATTGTCACGGACCTACATAACATGGGCCAATCAGTGTAAATAAATCATGGTGCCATCCTGTTTAAATCAGGGCAGTCAGTGAAGGGAAGCCTCTTACCTGTGATCCTGTGCCAGCTCCCATCACACAGCCCTAGTCTAGGAGTGACCTGAGTGAAGAACTCACGAACTCCGTTGTTCACCAGCACCACCACCTGTGAGCATAGAACAACACTTGCATTGATGACAAGTCCAAGATCTACAAATAGAAAATCAGCAAATGAATACAGATCACTTTGTATTAGTGGCTTACTGCTCCTTGACGGATATATATGGTGAGGTACTCCTCGGCTGCTGTGTACACATGCAGTAGCACCCCTGATGCCACACGAGGGCGCACCTCTACCACCAGCTCAAACTTCAGCCCCAGGTTGAACGTGTCATCTGAGAGACGGACAGATTGAGAAGTTCAAACAAAGTCTGCTTTACAACCCCCTCCTATTCTGAACCTCCCCTTTAACGTCTGTAACCTGGAATATTTCACTGCCCTTCAGCCCAATGAGGTATGTCCACGTGTGAAACTTAGCCGGCCACAGTAGGGTGTGAAATTGCTCTGCCCTCACTCAAACAGCTGCAGCTCGGCTCCCAAGAGTTTTGGGTCTTCAACTCTCCTCCGTGCCCTCGACTTTTCCACCAGGCGAAATTTTCACCACAGCTGCACTGAGGATATTGTATTCCCCTATTCTGACTACAGTTTCTCTGCATCACTGTCTGTGTGGGGATTGGTGAGCGGCCCAAGGGTTTTGTCTGCTTTCCAGAGGAAACATAAAATGGCGTGTGATATAGTTGACTCATTGTTTCCAAACAGTTCCAGACCCTGCCAAAACTATTAGTGTACAACGATACGATGTCCTGAAGATTGCAGCAAATCAATGTTTCACAAGCTTTTCCTTTGGTATCCTACTTCAAATTAATCTGGAATGATTCAACCACAGTATGAAGCCAGAAGGGCTTTGAGGAGAATAATATGTGTTTGTGTATTACCCAAGACAACATATCCACCCTCTTCAGAGAAGTATGTCCCCGGCTCGGAGAGTCCCTCGAAACATGGCGTCACCCCGAAGGTCTGGGACACGGAGGACAGCCATTGGCCGTTCAGCTGAAGGTTTTTCACACAGCCAGTGAAGCTGTATGCAGAGTTTCTCTACAGGAGACAAATACAGCACAAGGAAGCGTAAATGAGTAGGACTAGACTGGTCCTATCATTGTAGTAGAGTAGAGTGGTAAATGTCTGGAAAATATGTTCCACTAACAAATACGGTCTTGCAGAGAGGGGTCACGTTGGTGCTTTCCTGGTCTCTGTGGGAACCGTATCATCTGAAGACAGCAGTCTGAAGTGAAAATACTTGGATGGCTCCCAGTGTGAACATATAATGCCATAAAAGACTAGAGGACCATAAATTACCCAAACATCTCTTGCAATGCTCTGTTTGGAGAGGTCAGGATCTTAACTATTGTATCCTACTTCAACATTCTTGGCCAGGCTTTGTGTTTCCAGGATTCCACTGTAAAAACTTTGTCACATTCTGCTCCATTTGCCTGCAGTAGGCTACTGGGCTACAAATGGCACCCTATTCCCTATATAGTAAGTGCACTACTTTTGAATGGTACTACCCCTGGGTGCTAAGAGGTGTATCTTACCTGTATGTTTTTCTGGGCCCTCCCTGGGGGCACCCCTCCCAAGTAGAGGTGGCTGCTGACGTGCCAGGAAACGTTGGAGCCCTGAGCTCTGTCCTCCAGCACTGTCAGTCCATCAATGACTAATCGGCCTAGATTCCCATCACGGATAAAAATAACCTGCAGGAGAGACAGGACAGAGCTGTCACACTGAAGTGTTGGAGTATTTCACTGCTAAAAACTAGTGGTTTATCTTAATATAGAATTATATATTTCTGTAGGGAAGTTGAGCCAAAGGGGTAAATTGTTTCTAGGAAAGCATACACAAAATGTATAATTTGACAAAATATTTTGGAAGTCATTATTTTAGGGAGTATATTTAGAAAGATACCACAAGGAAAAAGTGGTTAGGTCCAAAAAACGGATTTTTCACCAAGTCAAATACATGTAGATTAGCCAGCTGGCTCTGTGGCTTGTTCTCGCACTGGATTTGTCATAGCATTGATTTAGGCAAAACTTTGCCACAGAGGGAAACCACTGGCCTATCTTTGGCTTTGTCATCTATTGTTATCTTCAACGTTTTGGCATCTTCCATAAATTGTGTCTGCAAATCCGCCATAGAAATAGATAGAAAGAATAAGATGAAGCTCCGGTAATATGGATAAGTATTGAAAGATAGCTGATATGCGTTTTTCTACATTGTAATGGACATGGTGCAACCTTTGGTAGGCTCTTGGCAGGCTTCGGCTGGGGTACAGCAAAGCCAAGTCAGCCTGAGCTCATGGTTCTCACAAGGGAAGTGAAATGATCGGCTACAATGATTTTGCTCATGATCATGCACAACGTGCCTTTTCATTATCTGGATAGACACTCGTGGTTTTTAACTAATGTTACACCAATCAAAGTAGTGGGCCGATGGGGGGAGTGGGTATGCAAAATATCACGCAATTATACCATTTATGAAATGGTCATATACAGTATATATATATATTTTTTTTTTTATAAAGACTAGCTAAAAAAAATAAGTGAAAATTGACAAATTATCCAATGGATTATGATAATTTTCTGTTAAAAAAAGTACAGGAGCCCAGATCTGTATTTAATAGTTTACAAAAGTAGTTATCTTCTGAGATCTGTATTCAATTAGTTTAAAAAGTAGTCCGTTTTTGGGATCTGTATGCAAGTAGTTGTAGTCAACTTTTTGTTCCCCCGTTTTTCAATTTCTTATAAAGCATAGTTAAAACTATAGTTATCCCAGGTCTGGTATACTGTATGTGTGACTGTCAGAGGTCAACGTGATGTATTTTTGTATGGATAGTGGGGAATAAGTACATTCACTTACATTGTGCCATGCTCCATCATTGTACTTTTCCAGGCTCTTGATCTTGACCCTCTGCTGACCCAGGTTGAATGTGTACACCAGCTTGCCATGGGCCAGGAAGAGAGCCATGAAGTTGTCCTCCGCCTCATCTGATGCATAAAAGATTAGGCCAAAGGAGGACTGGGTCTTCAGGGACAGGGAGAGGTGAGACCTGGGGGAGGAAGGTGCATAAGAACTAGTACTTAGACCAGAGAGCATGTGACTAGTACTTAGACCAAGAAACCAAAGTGGAGTTCATGTGTAGAGTGGGTTCAGGATGGACCTCTGGTTGACTTCTGGTCAACCTATGTACCCACAATGTTTTCCTAGCCCCGGCCTTACCTCTCAGAGAGGGACCCTGGGATGTCTGTGAACTCCTGCCTGCTGTTGGCAGTGCCCCCATAGTGATGGGCATGGCGGGTGGCACGGGGCCTGGGGGACAGGTAGCAGGGCGTCTCCTCTGTCTCTCCTGGCTCCTGGTCATCACTATTCAGTCCCAACAGGCCTTTTGGGAGGTTGGACTTATCTCTGCCCACCTTTGAGAGACAGGAAGTCACTTGACTGTTAGTAGTGGGTCAATGCATGCATGCCTCTAGTTCAATATTCACTGATTAATTCTGTACTCCTTCCGCATTGATTATACCAAGATGGGCATGAATAAAAATGAAAATTGACATTTCGTAGCAAACTGTTTACTGACATGTATGGAAATTAATGTATGTCTTTATACCTTCCTTGTATGGCCTTTCTTGGGTTTGGCAGAGTTTTTACTTTGCTTTGAGAACAGGGCAGCGGACGGTCGCTTCACAGGGCAGTCCTGCAGAGAGGTCTGGACATTCTCAGTGTACTTCTGAAAGTCCTCTGGCTCAATGTCTCTGTCTTGTCTGAAGAGAGAGAGCGAGAGGGAATAGCATCTAAGTGCCAAAGACATAAGAGCCATAGATATACTCACACACACAACTCTGTCTCCATGGAAACACACTCCTTGTCCTCCCACTCGGCTCTCAACAGCAGCTCTATTTGTGAGCCTGGCTTTCCTCCTCTCATAGATAAAGCTAGGCAGCTAGGTTTTCACCAACCAACCTAAGCCAAATGATCAATTAGCATGCTCTCATAACAGCAGTCCCTGGAGAAAGGAAACAGGCTCACTAACAGTGTGCAAACTTGGACTTGTTCACTCGCTAATAAAATGCTCTTTACAGAAACACATTCAGCATTGACTGGCGGTGGATGAGGTCAGCTCACCCATAAAATTGCTTTATTTTAAATTGTTTAAATGTAACCTTTATTTAACTCGGCAAGTCAGTTAAGAACAAATTCTTATTTACAATGGCGGTCTACACCGACCAAACCCGGACAACGGTGGGCCAATTGTGCGCCGCTCTATGGGACTCGCAATCACTTAAGTGACTTCTCTATATAGGTTCCATGACAATCCATTTCATCAAATGCATTAGGCTACGAGGCCACTTGAGTTGCAATCCTGTCTATGTATTTCTAATGTGGTCTGAGTGCTGTGGCAGTGAGAGAGTGTGACCTGCTGATGTAGGCATAGCTGATGCAGCCAGTGAAGTTCTTGATGCTGCTGCTGCTGGGAGAGCCTCCGAAGTAGAAGTTCCTCACTGTGGATGCTGACGGGGCAGTAGTCGGACGTTTCTTCTCATGCTTGTCTTTGTCATCCACCACCAACTCATACCTAGGATAGAATTATATGGTTCATAAGCCAATTAGTGCAATGAATAATGATAGCCTATTCTATATTCAAAGAAACCTTTCAAATATGAAGTAATCTCAAAGTGCCTTAACAGCAGGGCAATCCGTAAAAGCACATTGTACATGGGAGCCATACATTGGATTCTTACTTGTCATTATTCACTGAAGCTACCAGGAAATGGGTAATTCCATCATTGTACTGCTTCTTCTGTGATTTGACTCTGGTGCCTCTGGAGTTCAATACCACTGCTCCATTCTCAAGGGTAATGGTAAACTCATCAGACTGGAGGAGAAAGACAGAGGAGAGTTTATAACAGTTGTATTTCCTTTGTAGTTCCTTTTGGATCTCATATTAAAAAGAGAGCATTCTTGATTTAAGAATAAATCCGTATACCCCTTCTCTGTGGTAGAACAGGAGACCAGTAGGCTGCAGTGTCCTGAAGTTAAGGCCTCCCTCGAAGGTGTCGAAAGGAGATATCTTTGCCGCAGACCCTAGGTAGCTCTCTCCAGTGAAATAGGCTTTACGAGACATCTGTGACAATCCAAGACACAACGGGGACATTGTCAACTATTGTAGTTCAGTTGATTCTGTATACACCACCAATGCTTTGTCTAGTAGAGTTTAATGTGGACTACAGTACATACAAAGTACTCCTCAGGACAACCGCTGCTGATGCCAATAGTGCCAGGTTCTTCCAGGAGGTTGAAGTCTTTCTTCTGGAACTGGAAGCCCTTCACACAGCCCTTCAGCCCAGCCAGGGAGGACAGATCAGGCCTGGGTGAGAGGGAACGGGCTCATAGTTTCATAGGGCATAGCTGTATTCAGTCTAATGCCAATGTTATAAGCTGTTGATATTGTGTTACAATTGTCAATTATGCTTTTAAGGTTATACCTCTGTCCAGGTCCTTGGATTGGTGTGAGGAAGTGCATGATTGTGGTGTTGGTTGGACAACTCACCTGGAGAGAAGAATGTGCGACGGGGCTCCTCCTATGTAGATATCAGAGAAGGGCAGAGTTTTTTTCTCGTTCTCCATGGACTTCACGTGACTCTTGTCCACCAATAGAATGAACTTCTTGGAGTAATGATAGATCACTGACACCTATAAAAAACAGCGTAGATTAGATTACCGTTGAGGACATTTATTTTATTCACATCTCACAGTTGTAGAATGCACACCCCTGCAGACACAAAGAGAATGGGCTGATTTAGATTTACCTCATGGTATCTTGCGTCGTTGATTTGTAGTTTGGGTGAGTTACTCTCCATGACGATCGGGCCTCCACTGAAGCCAAAGTCATACATGAGACGTAGGAAGCCATTCTTCAACTCCAACAGGAAGAAGTTGTCCTGGAAAGAAGATGGAAGAATTACAAAAGAAATTGTTCACAGTTACATGATGAAGAAAAATGATTGGTAAATCTTTATGCTCTCTGAAGCATTGCAAGGCATAGCATTGCATCAGTGACTGACTGTGTTGCTTGTTCAAATAGAAAGGTGACATTTTTGTTTCTATATTTACCCCATTGACCATGAGTAACAGGATGCCGTTGTTTGCTACTGTCCGAACAGCAATGTCAAACCGGGTGACGATGCCAAATTTACCCCTCCTCTCCATGTTGTTGATGAGGGCATATCCAGTTCCGTCAAACAGGTAGCTGGCGATGCGACTTTGTGAGAATGCCAGCTTATACCTGATAGGGCAAAGAAAACAATGTTAGATTTAAGTCAACATTAAGTGACTTGTCTGAACAAACCTCAGATGTAGACGTGGATTCTTTAAAGGCAGAGGTAATATCTAAAGTTCCCAACAAAAATGTTTGGACAAGATGCAGTATATCATACCTGGGACAAGGTGTTGAAGCAACTACATCCATCTTGTGGGTCTGTTTGAAATTGTACATACTGATGACATCGTTATTCAAAGAGGCCAACTCGATGCAGCCCACAAAAGGAGCTAGGCTGAGTGCAGGTGGAAGCTACAAGAAAAACAAATGAACAACATTCAGAATCTTATCTTAGAAGGGAAGAGTAAATACAGAATCATTGCAATACTGATTCAATCCTGCTGTGTCAATGGGTCTTGTGTGAAGTACAGGTTACATCAACACTGTGTGATGAAAACTGTCTGCTATGCATTAGCCAATGCCACAGAACTCTGATCAGAGGCTGGTGTCATATCCTGTTAGAAAGTAATACTGTACCCTGACATCAGCGGGGACGCCACCCACAAAGAAGACAGTGTCTTCAGGATCCAGGTCGAACAGGGAGTCGGTGCCAAAGGCCTCTCCCTTCTGGATGAATTTCTGCTCGTCAGTGGATGCCTGACTGGGTACAGTCAGGAACACTTTGCCATGTCTGCCCAACCTGTCAAAACAGAGACACAAAGTAGCGTGAATAATCAGTCACATCAACACTATTACCTCCTGCATGGGCAGATCAGCCTCCTAGCTCCCTGTGAGTGGTTAGACTAGGCAGATGTACTGACTGTGTGAATGGATGGACGACCTTTAGCCTGGTCGCAGATCTGTACTCAGTGGTGTAAAGTACTTAAGTAAAAATACTTTAGAATACTACTTAAGTAGTTTTGGGGGTATCTGTACTTTACTGTTTATCATTTTTGACAACTTTTACTTCACTACATTCCTAAAGAAATAATGTACTTTTTACTCCATACATACACCCAAAAATACTCGTTACAATTTTAATGCTTAGCAGTACAGGAAAATGGTCAAATTCACAGACTTATCAAGAGAACATCCCTGGTCATCCCTACTGCCTCTGATCTGGCAGACTCACTTAATTTACAAACTAAGAATGTGTGTTATGTCTGAGTGGTGGAGTGTGCCCCTGGCTGTCAAAAAATTATAATAATAAGGAAATAATGTCGTTTGGTTTGCTTAATATAAGGAATTTGAGGTATAGCATTTAATTGTACTTTTACTCAAGTATGACAGTTGAGTTATTTTTCCACCACTGTACTTAAGTACATTTAATACCAGATACTTTTAGACTTTTACTCAAGTAGTATTTTACTGAGTGACTTTCACTTTTACTAGAGTCATTTTAATATTAAGGTATCTTTACTTTTACTCAAGTATGACAATTCAGTACTTTTTCCACCTCTGTCTGTACTGTATGTGCTTTAGCCAAGTCCTTTGTCATTGGTTGTCAGTTATGATGCCAAACATGTATGGCATGACAGCAGACACGACAGAAGTCTTCTCTAACAAATATTAACTGATCTGCTACCAGAATATGATAGTCAATCTGTGTGGATCTGTTTCTTTGGAAATACTCTACTGTACCTCTCCACTTTGATGAGGTTGAAGACTGGAGGCCATTGGCTGACAGGCTTTGAACCAAGTGGGATCTCGACATCTTCCTCTCCCAGGTTGTAGATGTACACCAGGTTGTCATTCTTGATTGCCAGACCCATGTAGTCCTTCCTACCCTATATGATATATAGGACAAAAACCAAGGATACAGGTTTTATACAACATATAATACATGTACTGTAATATGGAATCCCTGCCTGTGCTCTTTTTCAAGGAAAGCAAAACAACCAAATCTTTGGGTTCATAAAACCAACGAATGGTCACTGAGAGTGGCATTTCTAAGCAACACCACTGCATAATTTACAGCAGTGGCAGAATCACCAGTGTAAGCAGCATCGTTAATGAGAACAGAGAGGCCCAGAGAGGCCCAGAGAGGAGAGATCTGCCCTGCTGTCAATAAGCCCCTATGGGTGGGGGATAACGCCATTTATGTAAAGGATCCCCGACTTTGAAGGCACACACTATTGTTAACAGGGGTTTCCTGGAAACCTTTCAAAAACGGCAACCGTCTGCTTTCAAAGGCCTCTCCTGCTCACATAATGACAACAAACCATTAATCTGCACACAAGCTGCTCTCCCTTTCATCTCAGGCCGTCCTCAGGGTCCAAGTCTGGGAAGTTTCAATAGCAGACCTGGGCCATTCTGCACCCCTCTCCTCCCACCCACCCACTTCTTGCACACAACAGAACAATGCCTCAGTCAGATCACAGGGGCTATTGTGGTCTATGCTGCTATCCTGATCCCAGATGTGTTTATGCTGTATGGCAAACTCCAATGGTAGTGACATCACAACAGCACGAGTTGGCTATACAGGACAAACATATCTTCTTTAGAGAAGAGCCAAGCTGCTGAACCCAGCACCAGCCCGGCTCCCTATTCCCTGTCCCTCCTCTCCCCTGAGCCTCCTCACGTTTCTGTCTCCCAGATAGAAGATGAAGCGGTCCTCGATAGGGTCCTTATCTGGGTCCACCCTGATCAACAGGCTGATGGTGGTCACTGTCTTCAGGTCCTCCAGGTTGGTGTGGGGATGCACCTGAACCGATGACTGACCGTTGAACTTCATGGACACTTGGACCTATGGTGTAACAAAACATGATATATCCGTGTCATACAATCTTGATTACGAACAAGACTTGGGATTATAGTAACGTGAGACTATATAGGATTTATCTCATCATAGGTGGTTGAAAGTACATTTCGGTTGTGATATAGTAATTGTTAAGGTGATAATATTGACCCGGATAAAGCACTAAATAAACTTCAGTTAGTGCTAAATACGGCTGCTAGAATCCTGACTAGAACCAAAAAAAATGGATCATATTACTCCAATGCTAGCCTCCCTACACTGGCTTCCTGTTAAGGCAAGGGCTGATTTCTAGGTTTTACTGCTAACCTACAAAGCATTACATGGGCTTGCTCCTACCCATCTTTCCGATTTGGTCCTGCCATACATACCTACACGTACGCTACGGTCACAAGACGCAGGCTTCCTAATTGTCCCTAGAATCTCAAAGCAAACAGCTGGAGGCAGGGCTTTCTCCTATAGAGCTCAATTTTTATGGAATGGTCTGCCTACCCATGTGAGAGACGCAGACTCGGTCTCAACCTTCAAGTCTTTATTGAAGACTCATCTCTTCAGTAGGTCCTATGATTGAGTGTAGTCTGGCCCAGGAGTGTGAAGGTGAACGGAAAGGCACTGGAGCAACGAACCGCCCTTGCTGTCTCTGCCTAGCCGGTTCCCCTCTCTCCACTGGGATTCTCTACCTCTAACCCTATTACAGGGGCTGAGTCACTGGTGCTCTTCCATGCCGTCCCTAGGAGGGGTGCGTCACTTGAGTGGGTTGAGTCACTGACGTGGTCTTCCTGTCTGTGTTGGCGCCCCCCCTTGGGTTGTGCCATGGCGGAGATCTTTGTGGGCTATACTCGGCCTTGTCTCAGGATTGTAAGTTGGTGGTTGAAGCTATCCCTCTAGTGGTGTGGGGCTGTGCTTTGGCAAAGTGGGTGGGGTTATATCCTGCCTGTTTGGCCCTGTCCGGGGGTATCATCGGATGGGGCCACAGTGTCTCCTGACCCCTCCTGTCTCAGCCTCCAGTATTTATGCTGCAGTAGTTTATGTGTCGGGGGCTAGGGTCAGTCTGTTATATCTGGAGTGTCCTGTGTGAATTTAAGTATGCTCTCTCTAATTCTCTCTTTCTTTCTTTCTTTCTTTCTCTCTCTCGGGGGACCTGAGCCCTAGGACCATGCCTCAGGACTACCTGGCATGATGACTCCTTGCTGTCCCCAGTCCACCTGGCCGTGCTGCTGCTCCAGTTTCAACTGTTCTGCCTGCGGCTATGCAACCCTGACCTGTTCACCGGACGTGCTACCTGTCCCAGACCTGCTGTTTTCAACTCTCTAGAGACAGCAGGAGCGGTAGAGATACTCTCAATGATCGGCTATGAAAAGCCAACTGACATTTACTCCTGAGGTGCTGACCTGTTGCACCCTCGACAACTAATGTGATTATTATTATTTGACCATGCTGGTCATTTATGAACATTTGAACATCTTGGCCATGTTCTGTTATAATCTCCACCCGGCACAGCCAGAAGAGGACTGGCCACCCCTCATAGCCTGGTTCCTCTCTAGGTTTCTTCCTAGGTTTGGGCCTTTCTAGGGAGTTTTTCCTAGCCACCGTGCTTCTACACCTGCATTGCTTGCTGTTTGGGGTAATAGGCTGGGTTTCTGTACAGCACTTTAAGATATCAGCTGATGTAAGAAGGGCTATATAAATAAATTTGATTTGACCTTCTTGGCCACACTCCTGGCCTGGGCAATGAGCTCTCTGATCCTCATGATGTTAGTGGTCACATTGTTCACTGGGTTCTTCTCCTCCACCACACGCAGCTTATCCAGCAGTTCAGGGACCAGCTCAGACAGGTTCTCCACTAAAAACACCACCATAGATGGAGAGGAAGATGACAATTTACAACAATATTTCAACTACTTTTTTCTATTAAGGCACCACAACCACAGAGCATTTTTTCTGAGAATCTCTGTTCAGTTTTACACTTGCTAGTTTGAGTGTAATGCTTAGTCATTAAGTCTTCTCTGTTGAGGATTGAAATGCTGTAGTCTGTATGAGTGTACTGTACCTGCTTCCCCAGCAGAGACTACAGCGCGGTCAAAGGCTGCAGCAGAGTAATCTTGGTTCTTCATGTTGGTGGCCCACTCCTCTACCTTCCCGTGGATGGGGGTGATGGTCTGCAGGACCTCCACTGAGCGGTTCAGGGTGCCTTCAGCCACCTCCTTGGTGAGCTCCAGACGCTTGGTGGTTCTGCCTGGAAGGTCAGAGTGGAATTCAGAACAAAAAGAAATGTCACTAGAGAAATGAGGAGAGCAACCTTGGAAGGGCGGTGAATACAATGATGTGTATGTCAGAGACCCTAGATAGGCTATGGGCCAGAAAAATAATGTGTTTTACCTGGCTCAATTCCCTTGATATCTTTCAGTACTACCGCTAGTTTTTTGGTGTAATCCTCCATGGTCTCCTTGGTCTCCTCAATGTATTTCATCTTGTCCAGAACCTCAGCTTCAACCTCTGTGGAGATAATTCCCACATGCATCATCACTGAGGATAACCTGTACAAGCTAGTCTCTAACAATAATCAAACAATGCTGAACCAGAAAATGTGTCATACCGAATTGCTCAGAGTGCAATGAAACAGATTCCTTGAAGACATTCTCACTCTGGGTCTTCAGAAACCCCAGCTGGGTGTTGATCCCATCCCTGGCCTGCCATAGACAGCACAGTTTTAGGTTACCAAGCGAAAATCACTGTACAGTAGCCTAAATATATGATATGTAGCTAATGTAGCTAACTGCTGCACATTTCAGACAACCTACATCCTCAGCTCTTGTTGCTAAATCCATTGTTGTCAGTCCAGTGATGTTGGCCTCTTCGATGTACTGGACTATGTTGTTGTATACATTGGCTGTATCCAGAGCCTTCTGCACGAAGCCGTTGGCATCACTGCGTTTCAGATTACTAGGTGAAAAGAAACATACCATAAAATCAATGTCTGGTTAGAATGTTTGTAAAGCATTGAGGATAAGGAACATAGCTGAAGTGCTGGCCTACTTTTAACTACTGTACATTAAAGGGTGGCCTTTCAATGGTGCTTTTATCCAGTGTTAGATAAACATGTTCAGTGGTGATTTTGTTTCTTGAATGTGATGTCCATTATCATGGAGTAGAGGATATTCAAGTGTAGTCGTGCTTAGTAGTTAATTGGTTCTACAATGTGATGTGCATTTATAATGGACTAAGGAGGAGTGCTTAGAGTGATGCAATGATTAGATCACTACTATGTAACATCACTACTGCTCACTACTCCAGTTCGTCCGCCTGACTCTGGAGGTCCTCTGCGTGGTCCTGGGCTCTCAGGACCAGGTCTCTGTCAGCCAGGGGCAGCACCTCAGTCTTCTCCTGCAGCCCCTTGCTGGCGCCGTCGATCACAGCGTGGTATTCAGTCACATTCTACATAGACAAAGACCCCATTCCAAGACTTAACTAACAATGTTACCTCTGAATGATTCTATTTCCCTACTGAGTAACCCAATAGAGAGGCAATTGACTTAAAGGGGAATTGTTCAAAGAAGCAGTGGCTTTTTCGATCCCAAGCAATTCCAAAAATGTGTCTCTCATTTTGTCTGTCTGTTAAATTTGTTATGGATTGCATGGGACTCTCCCTGTCAGGCCATATTCAACACATGAACTGAAACATTACATGATGACCTCATTGAGGGGGTCCAAAACACAAAGCTTTCAGGCATAGCAGGTTAATAGTGACTATGGTGTGTACACTCTTAGCCATTTTCTTCTATCTAGAACCTAAAAGGGTTCTTCGGCTGTCCTCATAGGAGAACCCTTTGAAGAACCCTTTTTGGTTCCAGGTAGAATACTTTTGGGTTCCATGTAGAACCATTTCCACAGAGGATTCTACATGGAACCCAAAAGGGTTCTACCTGGAACCAAAAAAGGTTCTCCTATGGGGACAGACGAAGAACCCTTTTGGAAGCCTTTTTCCTCAGAGTATACAGGCAGAGAACAGGCCTTACCTGCACCAGGAGATGCATCTCGGCCACAGTATTTTCAGTGTCCATGATAAGGTCTTTAGCCATCTGCAAGGTGTCATTCACAACTTCATAGTTCTCTATCAGCTCATGCTGCTTGGCCTGGGAGAGAGAGTGGACAGGATTAGTGAATACTCTGACTACTGTATAGTACCGAGAATAGACATTGTGTAGAGAGTACAGGTTATGTATCTCTCCCATATGAGCACTCGTATCATAAAAGTACATAAATCATAGGTAGAATCCTTTCAAATGTCAAATGAAAGCTGCAAGCCTAATCGATGCAGAACATCAACATTTAATTTATAGCACTCCCTTTAACAACTTGTATTTTGCCCTAAAGAGGCAAGAGAGAGATATGTGTTGACAGCAATTATGAGTATGGTACAGTAACACTCTCTTTCCCCCATAGTAACCCTGGCTGTGTTTTTCCTGCCACGACTTGTGTTGACTAATCTGCTATCGGAAGGAAGAGCCCTAGATTATGGTCGGCCTCCTGTTTGGACAGTACACCATTCATGGAATAGATTTGAAGCCGAGGCCCAGATCAAGGAGATAACACACACATACAGCCCTGCACCAGCTGGTTCTTCTATCTCCAGCCTTCACTGCAGCAGCTGGTTGTCCTATCTCCAGCCTTCACTGCAGCAGCTGGTTGTCCTATCTCCAGCCTTAACTGCAGCAGCTGGTTGTCCTATCTCCAGCCTTCACTGCAGCAGCTGTTTGCTCCTCGCTCCAGCCTTCACTGCAGCAGCTGGTTGTCCTATCTCCAGCCTTCACTGCAGCAGCTGTTTGCTCCTCGCTCCAGCCTTCACTGCAGAAGCTGGTTGTCCTATTTCCAGCCTTCACTGCAGCAGCTGGTTGTCCTATCTCCAGCCTTCACTGCAGCAGCTGGTTGTCCTATCTCCAGCCTTCACTGCAGCAGCTGTTTGCTCCTCGCTCCAGCCTTCACTGCAGCAGCTGGTTGTCCTATCTCCAGCCTTCACTGCAGCAGCTGTTTGCTCCTAGCTCCAGCCTTCACTGCAGCAGCTGGTTGTCCTATCTCCAGCCTTCACTGCAGCAGCTGGTTGTCCTATCTCCAGCCTTCACTGCAGCAGCTGGTTGCTCCTCGCTCCAGCCTTCACTGCAGCAGCTGGTTGTCCTATCTCCAGCCTTAACTGCAGCAGCTGGTTGATCCTAGCTCCAGCCTTCACTGCAGCAGCTGGTTGCTCCTAGCTCCAGTCTTTACTGCAGCAGCTGGTTGCTCCTAGCTCCAGCCTTCACTACAGCAGCTGGTTGCTCCTAGCTCCAGCCTTCACTGCAGCAGCTGGTTGCTCCTCGCTCCAGCCTTCATGGCAGCAGCTGGTTGCTCCTAGCTCCAGCCTTCACTACAGCAGCTGGTTGTCCTATCTCCAGCCTTAACTGCAGCAGCTGGTTGCTCCTAGCTCCAGCCTTCACTGCAGCAGCTGCTTGCTCCTAGCTCCAGCCTTCACTGCAGCCGCGGGTTGCTCCTCGCTCCAGCCTTCACTACAGCAGCTGGTTGCTCCTAGCTCCAGCCTTCACTGCAGCCGCTGGTTGCTCCTAGCTCCAGCCTTCACTGCAGCAGCTGGTTGCTCCTAGCTCCAGCCTTCACTGCAGCAGCTGGTTGCTCATAGCTCCAGCCTTCACTGCAGCAGCTGGTTGCTCATAGCTCCAGCCTTCACTACAGCAGCTGGTTGCTCCTAGCTCCAGCCTTCACTACAGCAGCTGGTTGCTCCTAGCTCCAGCCTTCACTGCAGCCGCGGGTTGCTCCTAGCTCCAGCCTTCACTGCAGCCGCTGGTTGCTCCTAGCTCCAGCCTTCACTGCAGCAGCTGGTTGCTCCTAGCTCCAGCCTTCACTGCAGCCGCTGGTTGCTCCTAGCTCCAGCCTTCACTGCAGCAGCTGGTTGCTCCTAGCTCCAGCCTTCACTGCAGCAGCTGGTTGCTCATAGCTCCAGCCTTCACTGCAGCAGCTGGTTGCTCATAGCTCCAGCCTTCACTACAGCAGCTGGTTGCTCCTAGCTCCAGCCTTCACTACAGCAGCTGGTTGCTCCTAGCTCCAGCCTTCACTGCAGCAGCTGGTTGCTCCTCGCTCCAGCCTTCACTGCAGCAGCTGGTTGCTCCTAGCTCCAGCCTTCACTACAGCAGCTGATTGTCCTATCTCCAGCCTTAACTGCAGCAGCTGGTTGCTCCTAGCTCCAGCCTTCACTGCAGCACAACCACAATGGCCCCATAATGTCAATTTGTGCATGACAACAGGGCCAGATGGTGGTATAAATTAGAATCGCAATCCCTCAGAATTTCACACCATAATGAATAGAAACAACAGGCCTGTTGTATTGTATTTTGGATCTATAAACATTATGGAAAATCTTTAATTTGTCTAACTAGCCTCATGCCTCAGACTGAGGAAACGTTAAGGAGCTGTACAAAATTACTGTACACATTCAAGTAGCTGTGGGTATTCAACTCTAAGGGGCATATCCTCTTTATATTGGCTATGGGGTTACGCTTGTGTTGTACAATAATGTATCAACCCCACACTTTGTGCCTCCTAACAATCCCTAACAGCGGTTTCTGTCTTATTGTTCTCTACTACTAAATACCATGGGTAACTGAGTTCTCTGGCAGATGTTGGGAACAACTACAACCCCCATACTGTATGGCAGAGAGGGAATATCTGGTCTATTCGTTGGAAGGAGGACAGTTGCTTTCCAGTGATAAAGTCAAGCTGAATTCCTGCAACATTCAGAGGGAAGATAAAGGCAGACGGCACTGACGCACCTCAGAGCAGGCTGGAGCTGCACTGATCTCTTTAGCTGGGCGCTATCAAATCAAATGTTATTGGTCACATACACATGGTTAGCAGATGTTAATGCGAGTGTATTAAAATGCTTGTGCTTCTGGTTCCGACAGTACAGTAATATCTAACAAGTAACCTAACAGTTCCCCAACAACTACCTTATACACACAAATCTAAAAGGGGTGAATGAGAATATGTACATATAAATATATGGTTGAGCGATGGCCGAGCGGCATAGGCAAGGTGCAATAGATGGTATAAAATACAGTATATACATATGACATGAGTAATGTAAGACATGTAAACATTATTAAAGTGGCATTATTTAAAGTGGCATTGTTTAAAGTGACTAGTGATCAGAGTGAGCTCTGGTAACGAAACCATGCTGACAAACACAGAGAGCTAGGGAGTCAGGCAAGCAGAGAGCCAGGGAGTCAGGCAAGCAGAGAGCCAGGGAGTCAGGCAAGCAGAGAGCCAAGGAGTCGGGCAGCCAGTAGGGAAGGCATAAAGTCAGTCAGGCAGCCAGTCAGTTGGCTCGAGGCATTTGGGGAGGCAGGAGGAGAGAGGTTCCAGACGGCACGCTCTGGTCCAAGCTGACCACGGGGTTGTGGGAAGTCACCTCACTCCTTTGGAATTTGACGGTGTTGGCTTTGTTCATGTCTTCCGTCTCCTGGACAGTGTTGGCAGCCTTCTGGAGGATCTCCTGGGCCTCAGAGAGCTTGTTGGTGAAGCGGGAGAGCACCTCCCGTACCGGGGCCACGCGGCTGTCTGTACTGATCAGCTTCTTCTCCAGCTGACGCATGCGTCTAAGGACTGGACAACACACACATTTGTAAATACACAAGACCACAAAGCTTGTCTCTACCTCTCCATTATAACACGTCTATAGCGTGTGTGTTTCTTTGTGTGGATGTGTCTATGTGTGAGTGTGTGCGTTTTTTCTCACGGTCGTGGGCCTCGGTTGACTCATTGGTGGCGATGGGCTCTTGTGGGGAAAGGTCCAGTTTCTTCATCCAGGCCACCATGCCCTCGGCAACAGCTGTCTTCTGTCTGATGATCTCTGGGTCCAGATCCTGATGGACACTGTACAGCTCCCAGTCACTGATCATCTCTGTGAGACACAGACACGACACAGAGCACAGGGGGATGGAAGGCTGGGATATGGCTATGGGACATGATCGAGGCTCTACCAAAAGCACCCTCATAAACAAGTGCAGATCAATGGATGGCAGTAGGAAATACAGCAAAGGTGATTTGGATTTAAATCTTAAGGCAAGGCGGGCTTAAAAAGTAATTGGATATCATATATCAACATTTATAACATACCTAGAAGCATTAGGAATAATGGGGGAGGTGTACGGTACTCAGAGAGGCATAGCAGTGTATCTTTAGCAGGCTTAACAATACCTTCAATCAGCACGTTGAGGGCGGTAAGGTTAGTTGTCAGCTCATCAGCCAGAGTGACACTCTGTAGTGTGCCGTCATCCACTCTGTCCCCCAAGGACTTCAGTACACTCTCCTGGCCCACAGCAAACACCACACAGATCAATCACAAAGTCAAGACATGACAAACACCACAGAACACAAAAGTCAATGACACATTCTGGACACTACCACTACAAGCTCAACTAAAACAGATTTGATGGCTCAGAGATAACTGCACTGTATAACCTTAGTCTCTCGTGACAGACGTTAACATTAAAATGGTAAATCGAGTAGTGGGAGATTTGCTTCTGGAACCAACAGGACCCTGAACAGCTTCTACCCCCAAGCCAGAAGACTGCTAAATAGTTTCAATTTTTAGTCTACACCAGTTGTTTGCGAAGCATGCAACAAAACCATTTGAGTTAGTATGAATTAACTATACGTTGGTTTTTGTATTTGGACTTTATTTCACCTCCAGAGAAATGTCAACTATGAAAGGAGGAAGGAAGAGGAGTGTGAGTTAGATGAGTGATGAAGGTGTCCTCTTACCGTCTCTGCAAGATGGTTAATGTCTAAGAGTAGAACAGCACTGGCCTCCTCCAGCTGCCCAGTCTGGGTCCTCATCAGAGCTGACTTATTCCTCCAGTTCACAAACTGAGTCTGGAAACAAAACATAGGGGTAATGGGATACACTTACACAATACTATTACAATACAGTAAATTCATGTTAGGATTATGAGAAGAAAATGATGTGATTCACACAGTACAATGGTTGTTATATTGGCTGGTTAGTTGGTTGATTGGTTGGTTGGTGGGTGTATGATATTTGCCAAACTTTATTTTAGAAAAACTCCACTAGTTGAGCTGCTTATTTGTCTTGTTTAAATCAGAATGAACTGATAATATAGGTGTGTATAAACATCTTGAGTCCCAACTATATCTGCCTGAGCAGAGAGAAAGGCTGTACGTGGTGTGATCATAACAACATACAGGAACTCAAGTCCTTTTGTTCACCTGACCTAGAATTCCTTACAATCAAATGCCGACCGAATTATCAACCAAGAGAATTCTCTTCGATCATAATGACAGTCGTGTATATCCCGCCCCAATCAGACACATCGACGGCCCTGAAAGAACTTGATTTGACTCTATGTAAATTGGAAACCACATATCCTGAGGCTGCATTTATTGTAGCTGGGGATTTTAACAAGGCTAATCTGAAAACAAGGCTCCCTAAATTTTATCAGCATATCGAATGAGCGACCCGGGCCGGCAAATCCCTGGATCATTGTTATTCTAACTTCCGCGACGCATATAAAGCCCTCCCTCGCCCTCCTTTTGGAAAATCTGACCACGACTCCATTTTGTTGCTCCCAGCCTATAGACAGAAACTAAAACAGGAAGCACCCGTGCTCAGGTCATAACAATCGGATTCCACGATTCAAGATCGCTTCGATCACGTGGACTGGGATATGTTCCGCATAGCGTTGGACAATAACATTGATGAATACGCATATTTGGTGAGCGAGTTTATTAGCAAGTGCATCGGTGATGTTGTACCCACAGCGTCTATTAAAACATTCCCCAACCAGAAACCGTGGATTGATGGCAGCATTCGCGCAAAACTGAAAGCACGAACCACTGGTTTTAATCAGGGCAAGGTGACCGGAAACATGACCGAATACAAACAGTGTAGCTATTCCCTCCGCAAGGCAATCAAACAAGCTAAGCGTCAGTATAGAGACAAAGTAGAGTCGCAATTCAACGGCTCAGACACGAGAGGTATGTGGCAGGGTCTACAGTCAATCACGGACTACAAAAGGAAAACCAACCCCGTCGCGGACCACGATGTCTTGCTCCCAGACAAACTAAACAACTTCTTTGCTCACTTTGAGGACAACACAGTGCCACTGACACGGCCCTCTACCAAAACCTGTGGGCTCTCCTTCACTGCAGCGAACGTGAGTAAAACATTTAAACGTGTTAACCCTCGCAAGGCTGCCGGCCCAGACGGCATCTCCAGCCACGTCCTCAGAGCATGCGCAGTCCAGCTGGCTGGTGTGTTTACGGACATATTCAATCAATCCTTACCCCAGTCTGCTGTTCCCACATGCTTCAAGAGGGCCACCATTGTTCCTGTTCCCAAGAAAGCGAAGGTAACTGAGCTAAATGACTATCGCCCCGTAGCACTCACTTCCGTCATCATGAAGTGCTTTGAGAAACTAGTCTAGGACCATATCACCTCCACCCTACCTGACACCCTAGACCCACTCCAATTTGCTTACCGCCCCAATAGGTCCACAGACGACGCAATCGCAATCACACTGCACACTGCCCAAACACATCTGGACAAGAGGAATACCTATGTAAGAATGCTGTTCATCGACTACAGCTCAGAATTTAACACCATAGTACCTTCCAAACTTGTCATTAAGCTCGAGACCCTTGGTCTTAACCCCGGCCCGTGCAACTGCGTCCTGGACTTCCTGACAGTAGTGGAGAAGGGGGAAGGTTTTAAGTTCCTCGGCGTACACATCACGGACAGTGAAGAAGGCACAGCAGCGCCTCTTCAACCTCAGGAGGCTGAAGAAATTCGGCTTGTCACCAAAAAAACTCACAAACTTTTACAGATGCACAATGGAGAGCATCCTGTCGGGCTGTATCGCCGCCTGGTACGGCAACTGCTCCGCCCACAACCATAAGGTTCTCCAGAGGGTAGTGAGGTCTGCACAATGCATCACCGGGGGCAAACTACCTGCCCTCCAGGACACCTACACCACCCGATGTCACAGGAAGGCCAAAAAGATAATCAAGGACAACAACCACCCGAGCTACTGCCTGTTCACCCCGCTATCATCCAGAAGGCGAGGTCAGTACAGGTGCATCAAAGTGGGGACCGGGAGACTGAAAAACAGCTTCTATCTCAAGGCCATCAGACTGTTAAACAACCATCACTAACATTGAGTTTCTGCTGCCAACATACTGACTCATCTCTAGCCACTTTAATAATGAAAAATGTATGTAATAAATGTATCACTAGCCACTTTAAACAATGCCGCTTTATATAATGTTTACATACCCTACATTACTCATCTCATATGTATATACTGTACTCTATACCATCTACTGCATATTGCCTATGCCGTTCGGCCATCGCTCATTCATATATTTTTATGTACATATTCTTATTCATTCCTTTACACTTGTGTGTATAAGGTAGTTGTGAAATTGTTAGGTTAGATTACTTGTTAGATATTACTGCATGGTCGGAACTAGAAGCACAAGCATTTCGCTAGACTCGCATTAACATCTACTAACCATGTGTATGTGACAAATAAAATATGATTTAATTTGAAAATGTGATTTACTGTACCTTCAGACGTTGGGCGGTGTAGTTGTAGTACTTGAGTCTGTCGTTGGCTGCAGCCCCAGTGGAGATGTTCAACACACTGACCTTTATCTGGTCCAGCGTCTTATTGGACGGCCTCAGGTCACCAATCAGGTGCCAGATACACTCATCACAACCTGGTGGTAGGGAGGAGACAAATGATTTGTGTGTAATTTCCCCAACATCACATCATGCTAAAATCCAACACAAGGGGTTGTTTAAGATAAACTGAAACGTTCATTTTTATTTCTAACCAGACACTCTTACTGATGTTGCAGAGGTTGACCGTGTAGGATTCAGGGAGACACTCCCCAGTGTGCACATCACAGTGGCTGCTAGCACAGTCACATTCTGGATGGAAGAAACAGACATACACATGCATTTCATATAGCTACAGTTGATTACATGTCGAGTTCCATTTATCGAGTTGAAGGCTTTATCAGCCGGACATAGGAGAGTCAGTCTGAGTAGACCCATGGTGGGTCTTTTGTCTGGGAAGGAGTGCTGCTGCACGTCTGTAGTGTGGTTCCCTGGTTCTCTATAGTGTGGCTGTGGGATGGATGATGGTTCCGGCAGCTGGGCAGATAAATTAGGACTGGGCGGGTGGTGATGTCAGAGGAAAGTCAGCTGCCAGCTGCAGTTAGTGCCTGTTGTCATGTGCAGATGTGTATGGATGGTCCCGGTGTTGCAGATCGCAGCAGATGCCTCCCTGACATCATGTATGAGTGGGTGTGGGAATGGTGGACTGGCTTGCTAGCTACAGAAAATGTTGTCTGTTCTTAATGTTTGACCAACTGGTCTGGGTGGTTCGCAAGATTAGACAGACACAGTACTTACTCTGACACCCTGAGGGGCCGTAGTTCCAGTGGTCTGGGAGGCAACGCTCGCAGTATCGGCCTCCGGCCCCTGGTTTGCACTGGCAGCTGTGGGTCAGAGGATGACAGGTGGGCCGAAGACCAGCAGGTCCACAGTCACAACTATGGCAGCCCTGGCAGTTATTGAAACCTGTATGGCCCTCCTAAAGCACACAATAGACAATAGTATGTTAGACATCTGGTTGTTATTTTTGTTATTCATAGTAGCCTTAATGATTTTGTCTGCTTTCATCTTACTGTCTGCTTTACTGAGCATATCTGTTGTCAGGAAAAGCTGTCCAACAGTGGGATTGTGTGACCACATGGTTGTAAGGCTGTCTCCTTGATAAGGCCCTTGAGTGTCTCACCTCACATTGGTCACAGAGTCGGCCGGTGACACCAGGCTTACAGTGACATGTCCCTGTCCTGTCATCACACGAAGTTGTCCCACACTTACTGCATTCACACACTGTAACACAGGACACACTCATAGTTAATACAGAGCGGGTCAAAGAAGCATGACATGGCCCCAATGAAAATTGTTATTTCTGTCCAAGCAAAGCCCTAAAATACAAATGGAAACCCTGCAATAGATTGTGATGTAGATTGGGATTTTCCAATTTCTTCAGTTGTATTCTTCATAGTTTTCTACAAGTGAGTTAGAGCTGGACTTATCTCATCCAAACAGCAACTACAAGTTAATATTTGGTAAACACGCACCACTTTTCCATGATACTATTCTTACACTGATGTGCACATGGCGTTAGATAATACACAGGCCAGGGTTGTCTGTGTTGTACTGTACTGTCTCTGAGGCATTGTGTCATTAGAGCATGGCAGAAATTCTCACTACCCAGCCTGCCTAACTGTGTAAACACACAAAATAGACCTCCCCGTATTTTGTTTCAGATAGAGCCTTGTGATTGACATATATGAGCAAAACAAGGGGATATTGTTAAAGCTCTATTGAAGACAAATCCATAGTAAGTCTTTAACCCCAAGAGCAATGTCAAAGCAGCATTCAAATCCAGAATTGAGCAAATGACTGGATATAGCTTCACTATTGTCAGACATCAGATTAATATCTATTTTTGCCTTGGATGTTTTTCGATCTACATTGACAGTAAAGTTGAACTGTGTCACGCCCTGATCTGTTTCACCTGTCCTTGTGATTGTCTCCACCCCCTCCAGCTGTTGCTTATTTTCCCCGGTGTATTTATCCCTGTGTTTCCTGTCTCTCTGTGCCAGTTCGTCTTGTATGTTCAAGTCAACCAGCGTGTTTTTTCTATCCTCTTTTGCTAGTCATCCTGGTTTTGACCCTTGACTGTTTCTGGACTCTGTACCCGCCTGCCTGACTATTCTGCCTGCCCTGACCTCGAGCCTGCCTGCCACTCTGTACCTCCTGGACTCTGAACTGGTTTTGACCTTTTGCCTGTCCATGACCATTCTCTTGCCTACTGTTTTGGATTATAATAAATATCAAAGACTCAAACCATCTGCCTCCCGTGTCTGCATCTGGGTCTCGCCTTGTGCCCTTATAACCTGACGTATTCCCTTTAGCTCCTATTGGAGCAAAGGGCCTCAGTAGGGTAAGTAATGTCTAACAGTACTCTTGGCAAGCACCTCTGCAGTTCTTGGCACTGATGGCGTCACCGTAGAAACCTGGGGCACACCGTTCACAGTTGGCTCCGGCCGTGTCCCCCCAGCAATTCTGACAGAAGCCGGTCACGTTGTGGCACTCATTGAAGATGTGGTTGGGGTCCGAGTTACCGTTACAGTCACAACTCTTACAGGAGTCACCGATCACCATGGGGTTGCCATAGAACCCTGGAGCACATCTGGGTGAGGAAGATGCAAGGTGATTGCCAATAATTGTTTGATTTAGATTGACTTATCACTTATACTGAAACATCATTGTTATATGAAAGCATTTCCAAATATTTATTGTTCAGGTCCTGAAAAAATAAATAGTGAAATTGTAAGAGCTTTACTTGTGTCTATATGAGCCGATTTAGGATAATGAGTGTAATTGCTCCCACGGTGGCGTTAACTCATGGAGTTGGCCAAGGTTCTGTCAGCACTGACCTCTCACAGTAATGTCCAGCATAGCCCTCTTGGCAGTTGCATCGTAGGATGTTACTGCTTCTGTCACAGTGCTCTGCAAAGCTGGCCAGACACACAGTGGAAAGAATGTCAGTCAGTGAGCTCTGCCCGCCAACACACAGGCCTCTCTCTGCACGGCCTGCACAACAGCAGGGTCTGGTTGGACGGACGCTATAGCTTACTTGTTGGAGGGGCTGGACAGGGGACAGGCGCACGGTTGGCAGGAGTGATGTCCGTGGTTGGAGACGTCAGGCATGTATCCATCCTCACATATTTCACAGAAATCCCCAGTGGTGTGGTCCTGACATGACTGCATGGTAAAGAGTGGAATATAGTTAATCTATTACTGATATGATAGTAATCTAGAGACTAGAAGTATTCCCCATGATGTAATTAAGAAATAAGGCACAAGGGGGTGTGGTATATGGCCAATATTCCACGGCTTAGGGCTGTTCTTAAGCACGACGCAATGTGGAGTGCCTGGATACAGCCCTTAGCCGTCGTATATAGGCCATATGCCACAAACCCTCAAGGTACCTTATTGCTATTATAAACTGGTTACCAATGTAACAAGAAATGTTTTGTCATACCCTGGGTAAATGGACTGATATACCACAGCTTTCAGCCAATCAGCATACAGGGCTCGAACCACCCAGTTTATAATAAGTATTAATAGAGGGGATGGATGTCATACTTACTGTACAAACACCTGTGATATCTTCACATGTTTCTGAATGGCCTTTGCAGTTACATGGTAGGCATTTTTTCTGGTTACTGAGGAAATATCGTTGTGCACACACCTAGGGAGAGGGAACATGAACGAGCTCTTTAAAACAGAGTACAACCTCAGTTTCACACACAACAGTTTTCCCCTGAATCTGATCTAGGATTAGAAATAGATTTGACCAGTGATATGGTTCCTGACATTAATGCCAAGTTGCTAACGGGGCACTTTATCATTCTACCCTATGTTATTTTGAGTATTACATTGTTATGGATTACTGCATTGTTGGGTTTAGAGCTTGCAAGAAAGGCATTTCTTTGTACTTGTGCACGTGACATTAAAACTTGAAACAGCAACTTCAGAAAGTATGTAGAGCACCTGGAATCGTTTAGGCAAGGCTGGATTAAGTTGTGTATCATCAATGGGATACAACGTTCCCCTACTTTTCACAATATCTCTTATCAAACACACTCACATTCCTTCATGAAAAAAGGTGCTCTCTTATTTAGCTACTCTAATGTGACAATAAAGCACATACTTGACTAAACAAAATTATGACATTATTGGATACTTGCATACTGCTAATAATGGTTTAGTCATTCACAGAATGTTACTTACAGAACGCTCATGGCCAATTCACTCTGCCACTTGTTCTGTAAGGCAGTTTCCTAATGTAGTGTGAAATCAGAGTTCAGCTACACCTCTCCTCACTCTACCTCCACAGATCCCTTTGATCTTCTGTCACCCCATTCAAAAAGGGTTCTGGTCCTACAACACTACTCTGTTCATATTGGCCTGCTATAAGAGTACCATGTTTCCCCCCCTTGTTTCATCCAGTCAATGGAACACGTATGCTGTGTCCAGAGTGGCGGGCACCAATACATCTCAAACATTCCAGAGATATGCTCCCAGTTGTGATGCATAATTCCCCTTGATGTATTAGCTAGCAGGCCGGAGGTCAGGCTACCTTCTGAACATTTGTAGCTTCCGTTCTTCTAGCTAAAGTGCAATCATTGGAAAATAAAATTGACGACCTACGAGAAAGATTTAACTATCAACAGGACATTAAAAACTGTAATATCTTAGTATTAAATTATCAACATACTGGCTGGCTGGTTATACGCTGTATCGGCAGGATAGAACAGCGGCGTCTGGTAAGACAAGGGGTGACGAACTATGCATATATGTAAACAACAGCTGGTGCACAATATTTAAGGAAGTCTCAAGTATCTCATAATAAACTGTAGACCACATTATCTACCGCACTCAATGAGCTGTATTCCGCCATAAGCAAATAGGAAAACACTCATCCAGAGGCGGTGCTCCTAGTGGATGGGGACTTTAATGCAGGGAAACTTAAATCTGTTTTACCAAATTTCTAACAGCATGTAAATGTGCAACCAGAGGGAAAAATACTCAAGACCACCTTTACACCACACACAGAGACGCGTACAAATCTCTCCTTCGCCCTCCATTTGGCAAATCTGACCATAATTCTATCCTCCTGAATGCTGCTTACAAGCAAAAGTTAAAGCAGGAAGCACCAGTGACTAGATCAATAAAAAAAAGTGGTCAGATGAAGCAGATGCTGAACTACAGGACTGTTTTCTAGCACAGACTGGAACATGTTCAGGGATCATTTTTTGTTGTTGTTGAGGGCGGATCCGCCACGCTGATCCTCAACACGGGGGCCCCTCAGGGGTGCGTGCTCAGTCCCCTCCTGTCCTCCCTGTTCACTCATGACTGCACGGCCAGGCACGGCTCCAACACCATCATTAAGTTTGCCGATGACACAACCGTGGTATGATCACCGACAGTGACAAGACAGCCTATAGGTAGGAGGTCAGAGACCTGGCCATGTGGTGCCAGGATAACAACCTCTCCCTCAAAGTGATCAAGACTAAGGAGATGATTGTGGACTACAGGAAAAGGAGGACCGAGCACGCCCCCATTCTCATCAACGGGACTGTAGTGGAGCAGGTTGAGAGCTTCAAGTTCCTTGGTGTCCACATCACCAACAAACTAACATGGTCCAAGCACACCAAGACAGTCGTTGAGAGGGCACAATAAATCCTGTTCCCACTCAGGAGACTGAAAAGATTTGGCATGGGTCCTCAGATCCTCAAAAGGTTCTATAGCGGCACCATCGAGAGTATCCTGACTGGTTGCATCACTGCCTGGTATGGCAACTACTCGGCCTCCGACCGCAATGCACTACAGAGGGTAGTGCGTACGGCCCAGTACATCACTGGGGCCAAGCTTCCTGACATCCAGGACCTCTATACCAGGTGATGTCAGAGGAAGGCCCTAAAAATTGTCAAAGACTCCAGCCACTCTAGTCATAGACTGTTCTCTCTGCTACCGCACAGCAAGCAGTACCGGAGCGCCAAGTCGAGGTCCAAGAGACTCTAAACAGCTTCTACCCCCAAGCCATAAGACTCCTGAATATGTAATCAAATGGCTACTACCCCCCCCCCCCCCTTTCGCCGCTGCTACTCTTTGTTATTATCTATGCATAGTCACTTTAATAACTCTACTTACATGTACCTCAATTACCTCGACTAACCGGTGAACCCGCAGATTGACTCTGTACTGGTACCCCCTGTATATAGTCTCGCTATTGTTATTATATTATTGCTGCTCTTTAACTACTTGCTACTTTTATCTCTCATTCTTATTCATATTTTTTTTATTGCATTGTTGGTTAGGGGCTTGTAAGTAAGCATTTCACCGTAAGTTCTACACCTGTTGTAAATGGTGCATGTGACTAATAACATTTGATTTGTCAGACAAAGAAATGTCTTTCCTACGAACTCGTGAAACATCCTGTGAACAGCCGTGCTTCCATGCACGGAGCAGATTTTTCCTTCCTTCCTGTGGCTTTTCTGACCTATAGTGGGGCAAAAAAGTATTTAGTCAGCCACCAATTGTGCAAGTTCTCCCACTTAAAAAGATGAGAGAGGCCTGTAATTTTCATCATAGGTTCACTTCAACTATGACAGACAAAATGAGGAAAAAAAATCCAGAAAATCACATTGTAGGATTTTTAATGAATTTATTTGCAAATTATGGTGGAAAATAAGTATTTGGTCAATAACAAAAGTTTATCTCAATACTTTGTTATATACCCTTTGTTGGCAATGACACAGGTCAAACGTTTTCTGTAAGTCTTCACAAGGTCTTCACACACTGTTGCTGGTATTTTGGCCCATTCCTCCATGCAGATCTCCTCTAGAGCAGTGATGTTTTGGGGCTGTTGCTGGGCAACACGGAATTTCAACTCCCTCCAAAGATTTTCTATGGGGTTGAGATCTGGAGACTGGCTAGGCCACTCCAGGACCTTGAAATGCTTCTTACGAAGCCACTCCTTCGTTGCCCGGGCGGTGTGTTTGGGATCTGTGACGACCCTCCCACTCTGTCTGCTGTATTTTCTCTCTTTGCTCTTGTTCCTTATTAGGATGCCAGTGGGCGGAGTGGGAAGGGTCGTCAGCTAGATGGGAAACACCTGGGCTCGGGTGGGTCCAGGATAAAGACACCTCTTCCACAGTCATTGAGAGAGACTCTCTCCACACAGACACCTTGTTGATTTTGGTTGTGTAGTTTTGTGGCTTTTTGGTTATTTGCTTTGGCACCTTTCAACACCCTGCATTATTACATTCAGGTATGCAAAACACTCACTTACACTACTGATTACTGATTACACATGCCATTGTTAATTACTTAGTTACTTTATTTAATAAATATATATTTTTGTTACTTCTTGTCTCCACGTTGTCTCCCTTTTGTTGCGAACTCTGAGCCGGTTCGTAACAAGTGGGTGCTCATCCGGGATCTGAACCCGGGACCTCTCACACTTGTTACGAACCGGCTCAGAGTTCGCAACAAAAGGGAGACAACGTGGAGACAAGAAGTAACAAAAATATATATTTATTAAATATATTGTCCACATAGGATTATATAAAAATGGCAAATGTTTGAAACAATAAAAGTATCTACAGTCTATGTTGGCGTGAATGTCCGCGAAAGTCGTTTTGGACCCGCATTTTGTTGAGATACCGTTTGTTGAGGCTTCACAGTAGGTATGGTGTTCGTTGAATGCAACTCAGCATTCTTTGTCCTCCAAACATGACGAGTTGAGTTTTTACCAAAAAGTTATATTTTGGTTTCATCTGACCATATGACATTCTCCCAATCCTCTTCTGGATCATCCAAATGCTCTCTAGCAAACTTCAGACGGGCCTGGACATGTACTGGCTTAAGCAGGGGGACACGTCTGGCACTGCAGGATTTGAGTCCCTGGCGGCGTAGTGTGTTACTGATGGTAGGCTTTGTTACTTTGGTCCCAGCTCTCTGCAAGTCATTCACTAGGTCCCCCCGTGTGGTTCTGGGATTTTTGCTCACCGTTCTTGTGATCATTTTGACCCCACAGGGTGAGATCTTGCGTGGAGCCACAGATCGAGGGAGATTATCAGTGGTCTTGTATGTCTTCCATTTCCTAATAATTGCTCCCGCAGTTGATTTCTTCAAACCAAGCTGGCTACCTATTGCAGATTCAGTCTTCCCAGCCTGGTGCAGGTCTACAATTTTGTTTCTGGTGTCCTTTGACAGCTCTTTGGTCTTGGCCATAGTGGAGTTTGGAGTGTGACTGTTTGAGGTTGTGGACAGGTGTCTTTTATACTGATAACAAGTTCAAACAGGTGCCATTAATACAGGTAATGAGTGGAGGACAGAGGAGCCTCTTAAAGAAGAAGTTACAGGTCTGTGAGAGCCAGAAATCTTGCTTGTTTGCAAATAAATTCATTAAAAATCCTACAATGTGATTTTCTGGAGAAAAAAAATCTCATTTTGTCTGTCATAGTTGACGTGTACCTATGATGAAAATTACAGGCCTCTCTCATCTTTTTAAGTGGGAGAACTTGCACAATTGGTGGCTGACTAAATACTTTTTTGCCCCACTGTATAGTACACACCATAAATGAGGCCAGGCCTATACATCATATGGTTATGTTATATGATGTCCTGGTTATTGACTACAGGTAATTTCAATCGATTCTACTCACCTTCTGCTCCCACACATGTTTGCATTACAACTGATTACATATTATAAAGTAGGTGTTATCTATGCCAGTATTTAGGTAAAATGATCTGAATGGGTCCTGAACAGTAAGCAGTCTAGAGATCCATCACAATTGAGGCTATTGCACTACAGAATGCTAGTCCTCTCAGAGAGTCTTACTGGTTGCTGACAGTGCTGAATAATTACACTACATTGCTAATGACTGGATTTAGTATGATCTGAACCCCACCCTGTTCAACTGGGTCCTGGATTTCTTGACGGGCAGACCCCAGGTGGTGAAGGTAGGCAACAACACCTCCGCTATGCTGATCCTTAACATGGGGGCCCCACAATGGTGTCCTCAGCCCCCTCCTGTACTCCCTGTTCACCTATGACTGCGTGGCCACGCCTCCAACTAAATCATCAAGTTTGCAGACGACACAACAGTTGTAGGCCTGATTACCAACAACGACAAGACCGCCTACAGGGAGGAGGTGAGGGCCCTGGCGGAGTGGTGCCAGGAAAAAAACCTCTCCTTCAACGTCAACACAACGAAGGAACTGATCGTGGACTCTAGGAGACAGCAAAGCGAGCACGCCCCCATCCGCATCGACAGGGCCGCAGTGAAGAGGGTGAAAAGCCTCGGTGTGCACATCACTGACAACCTGAAATGGTCCATCCACGCAAAAGGGTGTGGTGAAGAAGGCAGAAAAAGCATCTCATTAACCTCAAGAGGCTGAAGAAATTCGGCTTGGCCCCTATGACCCTCACAAACTTCTACAGATGCATCATTGAGAACATCCTGTCAGGCTGTATGGCAACTGCACTATCCGCAACCGCAGGGCTCTCCAGAGGGTGGTGCGGTCCGCCCAAGCATCATCGGGGGCACACTGCCTGCCCTCCAGGACATCTACAGCACCTGTTGTCACAGAAAGCCCAAGAAGATCATCAATGACCTCAGCCACCCGAGCCATGGCCTGTTCACCCTGCTACCATCTAGAAGGCGGAGACAGTACAGGTGCATCAAAACTGGGACTGAAAAACAGCTTCTGTCTCTCCATCTCCAGGCCATCAGACTTAAATAGTCACCACTAGCCGACCTCCGCTCAGTACCCTGCCCTGAACTTAGTCACTGTTACTGGCCGGCTACCACCCGGTACTCTACCCTGCACATAGTCATTGAACACTGCTTTAATAATGTTTACATACTGTTTTACCCACTTCATATGTATATACTGGATTCTAGTCAAGGCTCATCCTATATAACTACTGCTGTACACACCATTTCTATTCATGTACTGTCCATAATGTCTATACACAACATCATATACATATGTATTTATATTCCAGACTCTGACATTGCTCGTTCTCATACTTCTAAATTATTGTATTTTTATTTGTTGGATTTGTGTGTATTGTTTTGAATTATTGCACTGTTTGAGCTAGGAAAAACATTAGCATTTCGCTGCACCTGCGATAACATCTGCAAAATATGTGTACTTGACCAATAAAATGTGATTTGTTTTAGATTTTATTACCCTGTGGTGAACTACTTTTGACCACCAGGGCCAATACAGTAGGGCTCTGGTCAAAAGTAGTGCACTATATATAACAGGGAATAGGGTGCCTTTTGGGACGTAGACTTTAGAAGTGTAAAGTATATAACACAGCAGACGTTGCACCATGTAATATGTAACTACATTAGTTCCTGTTCGTTTGGACCAGAATGAGTCTCATTCAAATATCCTTTAGTTCAGAATACAATTTCATTAAAACACCAAACCCCAACTTCCTGGTACTGTTTCCCTGGTTATAGGGAGTAATCCTGTGATACAGAAAATGAACCCCTCAAGAATATTTTACAGCATGGTGAATGCTCTAATCCGCTCCTAAATGGCATGAACATTGAAACAATTCACAACTGTAGCCTTCTGGTCCACTCTGAATGTCCTCTGTAATGTGAGCTATTTCTGATCTATTTCTCTGTGCGCCCACTACCGTAGAGAACAAAGATGACATTCACCATGTAGTATAGCCTTTCTCTGTTTCATGTACAGCAGCATGTCCCAAAGACTATGTCACTGTGCTCCACTTCTAAAAGGTGGAACCTCAAATGGTAAGGGCAATTCCACGTTAACAGAGTGATGCTGAGACTGCTGAGACTCTTTTTCACACTCCTTGTGCACAGAGTTTAATGGTTTGTTTAACTTTGCAATCATTGTTTGTTTTTTTTGGCATACAATTTAAAGAGTCTCAACATCACTCTGTTATCGGGGAATTGCCCGTATTTATTTATCATTAGCTGTTCATATCATGTGTTCAGAAGTGTTATAAGTTATGTAGCCTACATGAGACTAAGCATGAGTCTGGCTCTATCTCTGCCTCTGGGACAGGGATGGATAAATACAGTTGGTCTCAGCTCAGGCAGAAAAACAAGAATTGGCTCCAAACAAGAGTTCAGTCCAAAGTCAACATCTTCTCAGGTCTGAGGCTGTGGCAGACTTTCTCTCTCTCTCTCTCTCTCTGAAATAGGAACAACAAACCCAGTGCCCCCCTCTCCCTCCCTGCCTGCACCCACTCCTCACAATAAGAGGCAGATAGTTTATTTACTTTGGCCCTAGTGAAGACTTCACTCTCTGACTTAAGTGGTAAACTCCTCTGAAGATACTGAGGATGGGAAAGGGGTATGGCTGGGTAATGTGAATCTCATCATAATCCAATAACAGAGCAGAGATGATATGTCTGCAGTGGAGAGGCCTCTATCTCCTCATGGGTCTCTGCTATTAGAATGCTCATGTACACAGAAGAAGTAAACAATTTCACAAGAGGCGGAAGATCTTCAATTCTAAATTTAGACACTGGGGGGGACCTGCTCCCTGCCCCCCCCCCCCTCCACCCACCCAATCAAAATTCTCTCAACTGCCTTAAACTCAGCAAACAAAAAATAAATATAGCTATTCAATTCATTTTTCTGTGACTCTCTGTGACCTATTACACAATGCAAAGTAGGTAACATTTACATTAGTCTCGCTCTGGGCACATTGTTTTGCCTGCGTGTCCCTGAGAGGTTTCTCTCTAAGATAGATGCCCATTCTTTGGGCCCCCGTTGGCCCCCAAACAGGAAATATCTGCCTGCACCCAGTCTACCCACTATAAATATGTGAGCAGCACGTCCTGTATTGTTTCTCATGCCTTTTCTGCTTGCTATGTTCCCTCTATGTGTGTTGCTCAACACTTGGCAGCTGGTTTCCATTAGGGCTCCACCGGTGGCTAGCGCGGGCCAATGGAGAGTGATATGTCCCTCATCAGGGTCTCGGCTGGAGCTCCTCCACAAACATCCTGACCCCAGGCAGAACACAGAGAGGGTTGAGACGCAGCACTGAGTGGCCAGAGTGTGGCCATAGAGATATGGATCCACACAGCAAGATCCTCTCACACCCAAACCACCCCAGCATTTCACAAAAAAGTCTAAGAAGCATACTGACTGACTTACAAACCTGTGTCTCTTGCTGTGACTATCAAAACCCATTAGAGTTTAGCTACAGAAGCATTCAGCACAGTTCGTGGACATAATATCCAATGTGACTGTCTGATTCAGTCATGTGGAAAAAGATGTGGAAAGGTTTGCAATAACAACAGGTCCTCTGTATTTAGCTGTGATAAGGAACTTGACGCCTGCTGTGCATCCTATACCAGCCAAGCAGAGAAAAAACAAAATGTCTAGTCTTACTTTCATCACAGACTGCTGTTCCCAATGTAAACCAATGGAAGTCGCTGGGTAGACGATCCCTGAGAGGACGATGGAGAGTAGAAGGCAGAGGCAGGGCAGAGCTTTAGTAGCAGACATGTCTGTGTGTAAGTCCAGTGGAGCGCTGCTCCCTCTCACTCTCTGTCTCCCTGTCCTGCCTGTAGTGAAGTCTTTCTGCGACACAGGCAGCTCTCTCTCTCCCTCTTTCTGCAGCACCCGTTGGTTTAACTTTTCCACTGGTCCGACCTACAGATGCGGTGCTAGCGCCAGCTCAGTCCAGCCCCAAGTCCTATAAAACAAATAGTGTGTACTTCCTCCTCTCCCTATCCTCCTCTCCTTTCCTTTCAACTCCCCCAGTGGACCTGCCTCCCCAGAGCCTGACCATAAATCACATTCAGATGAGAAGTCTGGAGAGGGAGAGAGAGAGGAGAGAGAGGGGGAGCAATAAAAAGGGAAAGAAAATTAGAGAGCAACAGGGTGCACTAGACTTGTGTGTATTTCAGACAGGCAGACAGGCAGAGAGTGTAGTCATCCAGATGGCATATCTCCCTCTGACTGGCAGAGTCACATCGAGTGTTGTTGGGCAGCAGCCGTCTCCGTCTGCAGGGTCCCTCCATGGTACCCTTTCACCTTGGGGGGGGGGGGGGGGGGGGGCTGATCAGCAGACACAACCTCCAACCCCTCTCAGAGTCCTCCCTCCCCCCTCTGGTCCACTCGTCCAGGTAGAGAGAGGGGCCGGGATAAGCCCCGGCACTATGTCTGCAGTGCTGAAAAAAAAATGTAAAAGCTGCCCCCCCACCCCACCCCTTCACACTTCTCCCCCACCCCCCTCCCTGGCTGGCGCTGCCCCTCTGTTTTTCTAAACACAGGTCAGACTGTCAAAGAAGGTGATACATTTATGAAAACTATGTTAGGGTCAGGATGCTTTCCCCAACAGGAAGGAGGCCAGTGACTATGGCTGAAAGTAGCACTCAGTCAGTCAAAGGACGTGTTGTCAAAGTTCAACGCTGTGTACTCTAAGATCAAAGTATGGTGTCTGTGTCAGTACACGTGCTTTATTCGTGTCAGAAATGTTCAATGCAGAAACTCATGACAATAAAGAGACGTGTCATGCCAGCCATTAGATTGTGACAGGGTGTTGTTGTTCTCTCTCCATCTCTCTGCCTATAAAGAGTGTGTTGTAAGTCGTTTCAAATGTGGCGTCTGAGTTATGTGCCATGTGGTAGTTATACACTACATGTCCAAAAGTATGTGGACACCGGCTCGTCGAACATCTCATTCCAAAATCAGCCTCTACTCTTCTGGGAAGGCTTTCCACTAGATGTTAAAAAACATTGCTGCGGGGACGTGCTTGCATTCAGCTACAAGAGCATTAGTGAGGTAGGGCACTGATGTTGGGCGATTAGGCCTTGCTCACAGACGGCGTTCCAATTCATCCCAAAAGGTGTTCAATGGGGTTGAGGTCATAGCTCTGTGCAGGCCAGTCAAATTCTTCCACACCGATCTCAAAAAAATATTTCGCTTTGTGCACGGGGGCATTGTCATGCTGAAAGAGGAAAGGGCCTTCCCCAAACTGTTGCCACAAAGTTGGAAGCAAAGAATCATCTAGAATATCATTGTATGACTGTAGAATTAAGATTTCCCTTCACTGGAACTAAGGGGCCTAGCCTGAACCATGAAAAACAGCCCCAGACCATATATCCTCCTCCACCAAACTTTACAGGTGGCACTATGCATTGGGGCAGGTAGCATTTTCCTGGCATCTGCCAAACCCAGCGTCATCCGTTGGACTGCCAGATGGTGAAGTGTGATTGATCACTCCAGAAAACACGTTTCCACTGCTCCAGAGACCAATGGCGGCGAGCTTTACACTACTCTAGCCGACGCTTGGCATTGCGCACAGTTATCTTAGGCTTGTGTGCGGCTGCTCGGCCATGGAAACCCATTTCATGAAGCTCCCGACAAACAGTACTTGTGCTGACGTTGCTTCCAGAGGCAGTTTGGAACTCGGTAGTGATTGTTGCAATTGAGCACAGACTATTTGTACACGCTACGCGCTTCAGCGGTCACGTTCTGTGAGCTTGTGTGGCCTACCACTTCACGGCTGAGCCATGGTTGCTTCTAGACGTTTCCACTTCACAATAACAGCATTTACAGTTGACCGGGGCAGCTCTAGCAGGGCAGAAATGTGATGAACTGACTTGCTGGAAAGGTGGCATCCTATGAAGGTGTTACGTTGAAAGTCACTGAGCTCTTCAGTACGGGCCATTCTACTGCCAATGTTTGTCTATGGAGTACACATGGCTGTGTGCTCAATTGTATACACCTGTCAGCAACGGGTGTGGCTGAAATAGCCAAATCCACTAATTTGACTGGGTGTCCACAAACTTTTGTATATACAGTGTATGTCTCAAATGATCAATACACAGGCCGTCACATTCCACTGATGCATGTTAGGGATGTTCCTTTTAATCCTGCCTTTCTTCCATGCAAGAGCAAGACAAGACCACAACATGTCCGTTACCACTTCTACTTCAATGGAATGCATCAGAGGAGATCAAACGTCAGCATTTATAATATGATAGGAATTATGTCTCTCACACACTAACACACAGCACACACATTGCCTTATGTAAAGCCTGACCTCAGAACCATAAGAAACATACACTGTGGTGTTTACGGTTTCCCGATCTTCTAACTTTACTAGGTTAAATAACAAATGGACGGAGAGGGAAATACGGTTAATGCCCACAAGTGTTTTACTGTTACACTGCACGGGGTAACGGGGAGCTGCACAAAAACAACAAACCTAGCCTGAACTAGCTAGCCATACCTCCCACTGGACTGTGACAACTGTGCGGCCACGGGGTGCTAGCCTCACCCGGTATATCACCACTCCAACCTGGCCAACTACGTAGCAGGGACCCACCCAGTTGCTGTCCAGTTTGGGGCTCCTGCCTTTCACTCTCTTGGGACCGTACACCCACACCAGGTCTCCTGATGTAAAATGTTGCCCCCTCACATACACATCGTACCCCCAGTAGAAAGATTGGCAGATTTTCTTCAGAGTCTTGGTAATGCCGAAATGTCCTACACCAGGGCGTCCATGGTGTAGCTCCAGCACTTCTTCTCTCAGGACGTAAGGGACGACAAACTGCCAATGAGCCTCTCCTGAGGCTGATTCCAACTAGCTTATTTTCAGTGCTCCGTCTCTTATTTCTACCCCAGGCCACTGTGACCACAGTCCTCTCACAGTGGGTGACTGCTCCACCACCTCATCCCAGGGGAGCGACGTCCTTCCTCCACCCAGCCAATCACCATATCTAGGTCGGGATCAGCCTGCTGTTGTTCCGTCCACCTGTCAGTATCCGCTAAGTGCAGCGCCCGATACATGTGGCATTCGAACAGATGTCGCTCTACTTCTCGAGGATCTGCGCGCTCACAATGCTTGCATTCAGGGCCACATGGCCACCTGGACAGTACATCAGCATAGCTGCTCTATCCAGCGGGTCACTTGCCCCTCGGGCTCTTTAAAGTAGAAAAGCCACTTCAAAGCTACATGGTCTGTTCGGATGATGAAGGGCAGGCCACAGAGGTAGTGGCGGAAGTGAGTTCTCGGTGAGTGATGCAGTAGTTCCTCTGCCTTGTTGAAGGTATGGTTATAGTATGCCACTACCCGCTCACCCTCAGGGGTGACCTGCGACAGCTCCCAGCCCCTTGCCACTGACATTGGTGTCCGGGGCGAACTGTCTCTGTGGGTCTGAGGCAATGAGGATGGGGACTTCACAAAGGGCCTTTTTCAGGGCTTCAAATGCAAACTGCTGCTCTTGGTTCAGAGGAGCAGCCACCGTTGAGAAGCCTGCCACAAACCTCCTGCAGTATTGGGCTAGGCCGAAGAATGCCCATACTTGGTGGATGTCTCTCGGGGTAGGCCAGTCCTGTATTGCAGCGACTTTGTCCTCCATTGTTTTGAGGCCCTCATTGTTCACTCTGTGGCTGAGGAAGGTGACCTCCCTTTTCAGCAGGCAACACTTTTCAGGGTGCAGCTTGAGTGCTGCAGGACGGATCCTCTCCAAGACTTCCCTCAGCGCTTCAAAGGCAACATCAAAGTCCAGCCCATGTGCCAGCACATCGTCCAGTTACACAGACAGCGTTCAGGGAGCATGCCAACCAGTACTTTCCTTATCAGCCGTTCAAACATTGCTGGGGCGTTACATAGTCCGGATGGCATGGTTTTGAACTGCCACAGCCCCTTTCCTGTGGTGAAGGCAGTCTTGGCCTTGTCCACTGGAGCCATGGCCACCTGCCAGTAGCCACTTCGAAAGTCCAAAGAAGCGAACTATGTGGACCCCATCACCAAGTCAAGGGACTCATCCACCCTTGGCAGCGGGAAGGAGTCCTTGACAGTTATATAATTAACCTGGCGGTAGTCCACACAGTGCCTCCATGTCCCATTTTTCTTTTGGACCAACACCACTGGAGAGACCCAGGGGCTGTCTGAGAGTTCGATAATATCAGCTGGCAGCATGTCTTCCACATTCTGATCTGCGATGGCCTGCCATCCAGCCGGGAGGTGACGGTGGCGCTGACTGATGGGGCTGGCATCGCCTGTATTGATTCGGTGCTGCACAAGATGAGTACACCCAACATCTGCAGGGGTGGTGGCAAAGCTGTGACGGAACTCAAACAGCAGATCCCAAACAGCAGATCCCAAACAGCAGAACCCAAAGGCGACGGTGTTGTTGCTGATCCATGCCTTCACAGTTCTTCTCCCAAATTACTGAATCACCTCAACAGCAACAAGCTTTGCAGTCTGAGAGTGACCAGGAGAGATATCGTCTGACTGGGCGAGCGCTGCAGGGCATGGCACTTGGTCAGTTGGCTTCTGAGTCCCATATAGGACTCCTGGGGGTCACAGCTTGGATGACTGTATGGAATAGGGGTTGATTCAGTGCCTGCTTGGGGGGGGGGAGATGCCTGCTTCCAGAGGGAAAGGCTTCGATAGGATTGCGGTCTGGAGTGTCTCTGTGAGAGCTCTAGCGGGAGCAGTTGTGTGTTGGGGATGCTGTGTTGGACCAGGTGGTTGGCTCTCAATTTGTTACACCACAGCACCAGTAGTAGGAGCAAGGGAAGGCCCAAGACGTATGGCAGGACAGCCATAAAAGGTTATCACCTCAGCTAGAAGATCCACCTGCCCTGCATAGGAAGATCAAACTCAATAGGCACTTCTCTCTGACCTCCGCAACCCAGATGGGGTGGTGGAAAATTTGGCCAGCTATACATACAGTATATCCATATAGGCCGATCCCATCATTGGAGCCTGGTCACCCATGACAGTCCCAATGGGACACCGACAGCCCCCAGGTAGGTGTGAGGGGCAATGTTAGCGTGGATCAGTGTAGCGGTGGAGCCTGTATCAATGAGGGCCTCCACGCTCTAACTTCCTATTTGTACAGGTATCCGACTGCTTATGGGGTCAGGCCGGATGGGGGTCAGGCCGGACACTATTCACCAGTGGTAGTGTCTCTGTGTTTTCTTTTGGTGTGCCCTGTGGTGCGCCTACTGCACTGGACCCATCCCGTTTCCCAAACGTTGTGGTTCTGGAGTGGCTCTATATTCTACAAAGGTGCAATCTCTCATCTGGTGGCCTTTCCAGCCACAGCGCCAGAACATTTGCTGTTATACATTTGTTGGTCCACCATCAGGCCCGGGCAGGTGTTGTGTTCAGGTTCTCTCTGCCACTGGTCAAGGTGGGGGGCTTGGAAGTTGTACCCGGTACGTTTGGGGGTGGGGTCTCCCAGCTGAGGTGGCCTGCCCTTTTCTGAGGACTTCCTCGGGTCAGTGCCTTTGTTAGTGCCGCCTCTAGTGTCTCTGGTCCACAAAGGTGAATCTGTTCACGGAGTCTGTCTGGTGTTAGCCCCTTGATGAAAGCCTCTGTAGCAAGTGCCATGACAATGCTGTCTGAGAACTGGGGAATCTGTGGCTAAATAGTGAACCTCAGTGGCATAAACACCCAGTATCGCCCCGGGCTTTCGGGCTCGCTCAGCAAACTGTTGATGCCAAGGCTGGCAGCAGCTGACCAAACCACAGAGTTCTTTCAATTGCTATAGCCTGAGAATCCTTCAACTCCTGTTCAGACAGGTCCAGTAGTACTTGCTGGGCTTCCCTCTCCAGTGACATGGCCAACTGTACTCCTCTCTCTGTAGTGGAACATCTGTTAGCTGCAGCCACTAGCTCAAACTTGGCTTTGAAGGCTTCCCATCAAACTGGCATGCTTTGAGCCTCTCCAGGGGAGCCCAAGAGCCGTCAGTATCAGAATGTTGCCCTTCTACTGTCACTGTGTCACTACTGTTACATTTGGGGCTAGGGTTAGCATCCTGGCTAGAATTAGCATTGGGATTCACATTAGCATCAGCGCTAACATTTGTGTTCACATTATCCTCTCTTGGCATTTAGCATCTGTGCTATTGTCCCTCGTGCTCTGATGAATAACCTTTACTGAGGAGTATTAGAGCTAAGGTGTAACCCATCCATCCATCCACCATCAACACCCTATTTGCTCATGTTTCCCCAGTGGCCATAACTGTTCGATTTCCTCTTCACTAACAGCTCTCATTAGTCATGAGTTTAGTTTCCTCACTCCATTTGGCAAGACACCCTCTTGTTTAAGTTGTAGTTTCAAAAAGAGACGATGTCTGTAGATTCAGGGCAATTGGCTGTTCCTCTTTCATAACTTTACTAGCTTAAACAACAAACGGATGGAGAGGGAAATACGGTTAATGCTAACAGGTGTTTTAATGTAATGGGGGGCTGCACAACAAAACAAACCTAGCCTGAACTAGCTAGCCATACCTGCCAGTGGACTGTGATTTATCTCCCCAGAAAGATGATCACGAGAGAAATTGGGCTCTCCCCACTAGTTATATCCCCCACAAACTTATGTGCAGCTCCCCCCTCTTCTATTACCATGACAACCCCATAAACAATGAAAGTGACTGGTGCTGCCAGCCTGGGGCAGGGTCTGCCCACCTAACAATACTTTAAGTATTTCTGAGCACCTCCATGATGTATGTTACCTGCTAATAGTCTAATTACTTTAGACAGAAATAATGATAGCGAAGTTGGTCGGGAAGGATGGGTCGTAACTAGTTACCCCAGCCACAAAGTCAGAAGGCCCGCCTACTCGACCAATCAGGTGAAGGAGTGTGATGACGCATATGCTTGTTTACGGTTCGTGGGAAACGACCAATCAGATGAGGGAGTGTGATGACGCGTATGCCGACCGGTTTGCAGGGGCGGACGAGAAACATGCATTTCTTCTATTGATCCATCAATGATTTGGTTATTTATTAGATATAGTAAAAAACAAACGTTATGAATGCAGTGTTAATCGGATGTCTTATTCAGACACAGCTTACAAGTTTATCATGATATTTGCCCCTACTCATAGTTACTTGTCTTAACCCAAAATAGGTTTAACCATTTCCATTTACGTCATTTAGCAGACGCTCTTATCCAGAGCGACTTACAAATTGGTGCACCAATATCTGCAACGTTTTAAAAATGGCATGTAGACTAATTTTACATGGCATTTTGGCATGTAATTTTTTTTTTTCAAAAATCCACACGTAAATCACAAGTAAAACGTACACAGTTTGAAATAAATGTTCACAGAATTTTTTATTTTTTTAAATCGGTAGATAATTTGCTGATTTGAGATGAACACTTCTAACCTGCTACTGTATTTGCCACCTAGGCACTTAACATAGTCATTTTTTTTATTCTTAACTGAACATAGCCATGCAGTCTATATTTTCTGTATTTTGTACCAGTTTCCATCTCTGTACAAAGGTATGGTCTTCAAGCTATGGAAGATAGCAAAACATTTAATAATAATAATAATTTAATGGACTTACATATCACTTTTTTAGATATCCAAGCTCTTTACAGTGTAAGGGGAAACTCACCACCCTAATCCCACTTACATGAGCTTTATTTGTATTTATTTTATTGGCCTATCCACCCCCCCTCTTCGGAGGACAAAATAATCTTTAAAAAATAAATGTTACAGATATTTTGTTACATATACAGTGCCTTCAGACCCCCCTCCACATTGTGTTGTGTTACAGCCTGAATTTAAAATGGATTAATTGGCCTTCTTTAGACTGGTTGAGTCTCTGGAACATCAGAATTTGTGGGTTCGATTACAGGCTCAAAATGTCCAGAAACAAAGAACTTTCCTCTGAAACTCGTCAGTCTATTCTTGTTCTGAGAAATGAAGGCTATTCTATGCTAGAAATTGCCAAGGAATTTGAAGATCTCGTACAACGCTGTGTATTCACAGATCAGCGCAAACTGGCTCTAACCAGAATAGAAAGAGGAGTGGGAGGCCCCGGGGAAAAACTGAGCAAGAGGACATTAGAGTGTCTAGTTTGAGAAACAGACGCCTCACAAGTCCTCAAGTCGCAGCTTCATTAAATAGTGCCCACAAAACTCCAGTCTCAATGTCAACAGTGAAGAGGCGACTCCGGGATGCTGGCCTTCTAGGCAGAGTTCCTCTTTGCAGTGTCTGTGCTTTTTTGCCCATCTTAATCTTTTCCTTTTATTGGCCAGTCTGAGATATGGCTTTTTCTTTGCAACTCTGCCTAGAAGGCCATTGCCCCATGGGACATTTCCCTGCGTAGGGTGCTGTCTTTCGGATGGGAAATTATACAAGTGTTCTGACTCTCTGTGGCTACTTAAGATCCCATGGCACTTATCGTAAGAGTAGGGGTGTTAACCCTGGCGTCCTGGGTAAATTCCCAATCTGACCCTCATGCTATTGTGGCCACCTAATCATCCCCAGCTTCCAATTCGCTCATTCATCCCCTCTCCCCTGTAACTATTCCCCAGGTTCTTGCTGTAAATGAGAATGTGTTCTCAGTCACCTTCCCCATTAAAATAAGGGTTAAAAAACATTAATAAAATATTAATTGTGTAACACCATTACTATAATAAGGACAGTTGGTGGATTATCATAACACTGCCTGAGTGTCCTGGGGTAGCAGTTTGGGCCATCAGTTCTGATTATCCTCCATTGTTTAGCATGTTTACACCACCAACTCTCCCAGACTCTGGATCAGTTGTTTTAACACACTTAGCACCTTTAAAATGTCATTGTTGGGACTAATTATACATTTTCACAGCCATCAGTGCTGATAACAGGGAAGTTATGATAGCTAGTGGTGTTTATTTACATTTCAACGGGTCCCTTGTCATGCAGCTACAGCTGGAGTGGAAGGCCAGTGAGTTCTAAACCTAGAGGGTCTAAAGAAGTATTGGAAGGAAAAAAATAAATCATGATATGCTAATATAGGCTACCTTTTGTATGGTGTGTGTGTGTGTGTGTGTGTGTGTGTGTGTGTGTGTGTGTGTGTGTGTGTGTGTGTGTGTGTGTGTGTGTGTGTGTGTGTCCATCCCTCCTAAGAGAATGTTGTTAAATGAAAAGGACAAAAGAGATAGAAGCCTAGTATTTGCAGTCCTTGACTTGGGCAGGAACTCACCGGAGCTGACAACCTGTACTAAGATTTGTCTGCTGCTTGAGTTCCTGCACCTGTTAAAGAATATTAGCTCAAAAGTGTCAGAGCTCCTGCACCTAAATATAAACAGTACCAGCACCCAAAATGAGTACTTGTAATTATTTCAGTTCAAGTCAAGCTCTGAATATATGCCTATAGAGCTGTAACTTACTTTTAATATAAGTTATATTGCAACACAGGACTTACTACTTTAATATATAATTATCTAATTTCTGGTCATACAACATATTTTCCCCCCCAAAGTGTTCCCTTAACCGAGCCCCCTATTCGAGGGCTATTTTCCTGGTCAACACCACCCATGTCTCTAAGCAGACCAATTAGGTGCGTTTCTCTAGCGCGCCCGAGTCACGTGATAGGACAGATTTTATCATAAGGACCAATGGAAAGGTCTTACATTCACAAACTCCGCCCACCCGGAACTCGCGGGACAGATGAATGCACACTGAAGTAGCACGAATAGCACTGCTCGTCCTGTTTTAGGTTTCGTAGATGTTTGACTCGACCTGCTTTGTATTATACTGACGATGGACCGCAAACGGAGCAAGGCACAGGCGGAGGCTATGGCTGCAGATCTCAGTGACGTCACTTCAATGAATCTGCTTGGCGTCGCGGATGTAAATCAGTGGATAGAACTTGTGAAAGATTACTCGGTGGCTGGAGATCACACACATGTCCTCTCTGAATCTGAAGATGGTGACGATGATGACGATTATGACATGGATCACCCAGTTATCACAGATGAAGTTGAGATGATTATGATTAGAGTGCGCAACGCGATGGAACCGGGTTATGACAAGGAGATGGACAAAATCCGTCAATTTGATTGCAAATGCGGAGAGGGGCGGAAGGAAGACTCCAACGAAGGATCGTGCACAAAAAAGTTGTACCCAGACCGCATCTACAAATATAGGCGTAATATGGCATGCTTAACACAGAGGTTGAGAGACATTGCCATTCTCGGAGTATTAAATACCATCGCACCTATACTTACCGTAGGTGCGAAACCCCAGTGTTCCAAGACAGGTGAGCAGACTCAACGGAACCCCCAAACACTTCCATACCTGGTTGGAGGTGTTCCAGTCTGCGAGGAATCATTTCTATTCATATATGGGTACGTGCTTTACATAGTATTTCACATACATTTAGTACTAGAATCACAACCCAGTGAGCTTAATACTAACGTAGTAGTAATTGTCTTGAGGTGACACAAAGTTGTAGGCCTATTGGATTGGGATTTTATTTCACTATGAAAACTTTTAAACATTTTATTTCACCTTTATTTAACCAGGTAGGCTAGTTGAGAACAAGTTCATATTTGCAACTGCGACCTGGCCAAGATAAAGTGTAGCAATTCGACACATGCAACAACACAGAGTTACACATGGAATAAACAAAACATACAGTCAATAATACAGTAGAACAAAAGAAAACAAAAAGTCTATATACAGTGAGTGGAAATTAGGTAAGTTAAGGCAATAAATAGGCCACGGTGGCGAAGTAATTACAATATAGCAATTAAACACTGGAATGGTAGATGTGCAGAAGATGAATGTGCAAGTAGAGATACTGGGGTGCAAAGGAGCAAGATAAATAAATAAATACAGTATGGGGATGAGGTAGGTAGATAGCCCATCTGTAAACAGCCCATCTATGTACAGGTGCAGTGATCTGTGACAGCTGGTGCTTAAAGCTCTCCAGCTTCAGAGATTTTTGCAGTTAGTTCCAGTCATTCGCAGCAGAGAACTGGAAGGAAAGACGACCAAAGGAGGAATTGGCTTTGGGGGTGACCAGTGAAATATACCTGCTGGAGCGCGTGCTACGAGTGGGTGCTGCTATGGTGACCAGTGAGCTGAGATAAGGCGGGGCTTTACCTAGCAGAGACTTGTAGATGACCTGTAGCCAGTGGGTTTGGCGACGAGTATGAAGCGAGGGTCAACCAACGAGAGCGTACAGGTTGCAATGGTGGGTAGTGTATGGGGCTTTGGTGACAAAACGGAGGGCACTGTGATAGACTGCATCCAGTTTGTTGAGTAGTGTTGGAGGCTATTTTGTAAATGACATCGCCCGAAGTCAAGGATCGGTAGGATGGTCAGTTTTACGAGGGTATGTTTGGCAGCATGAGTGAAGGATGCTTTGTTGCGATATAGGAAGCCGATTCTAGATTTAATTTTGGATTGGAGATGCTTAATGTGAGTCTGGAAGAAGAGTTTACAGTCTAGCCAGACACCCAGGTATTTGTAGTTGTCCATGTATTTTAAGTCAGAGCCGTCCAGAGTAGTGATGCTGGACGGGCGAGCAGGTGCGGGCAGTGATCGATTGAATAGCATGCATTTAGTTTTACTTGCGTTTAAGAGCAGTTGGAGGCCACGGAAGGAGAGTTGTATGGCATTGAAGCTCGTCTGGAGTAGAGGTCGACCGATTAATCGGAATGGCCGATTTAATTAGGGCCGATTTTGAAGTTTTCATAACAATCGGTAAATCGTTATTTTTGTAATTTTTTTTTACACCTTTATTTAACTAGGCAAGTCAGATTAAGAACACATTCTTATTTTCAATGACGGCCTAGGAACGGGGGTTAACTGCCTTGTTCAGGGGGGATTCGGGGATTAGTTTTTGCAACCTTCCGGTTACTAGTCCAACGCTCTAACCACCTGTCTTACATTGCACTCCACGAGGAGCCTGCATGGCAGGCTGACTACCTGTTACGCGAGGGCAGCAAGAAGCCAAGGTAAGTTGCTAGCTAGCATTAAACTTATCTTAAAAAACGATCAATCTTAACATAATCACTAGTTAACTACACATGGTTGATGATATTACTAGTTTATCTAATGTGTCCTGCGTTGCATATAATCGATGCGGTGCCTGTTAATTTATCATTGAATCATAGCCTACTTCGCCAAACGGGTGTTGATTTAACAAGTGCATTTGCGAAAAAAGCACTGTCGTTGCACCAATGTACCTAACCATAAACATCAATGCCTTTCTTTAAAATCAATAAACAAGTATATATTTTTAAACCTGCATATTTAGTTAATATTGCCTGCTAACATGAAATTGTGTCACATCTCTAGCGTTCATTGCACGCAGAGTCAGGGTATATGCAACAGTTTGGGCCGCCTGGCTCGTCGCGAACTAATTTGCCAGAATTTTACATAATTATGACATAACATCGAAGGTTGGGCAATGTAACAGGAATATTTAGACTTAGGGATGCCACCCGTTAGATAAAATACGGAACGGTTCCGTATTTCACTGACAGGAAATACGTTTTGTTTTCGAGATGATAGTTTCCGGATTCGACCATATTAATGACCTAAGGCTCGTATTTCTGTGTTATTATGTTATAATTAAGTCTATGATTTGATAGAGCAGTCTGACTGAGCGATGGTAGGCTCGTAAGCATTCATTCAAAACAGCACTTTAGTGTGTTTTGCCAGCAGCCCTTCGCAATGCATTGCACTGTTTATGACTTCAAGCCTGTCAACTCCCGAGATTAGGCTGGTGTAACCGATGTGAAATGGCTAGCTAGTTAGCGGGTGCGCACTAATATCGTTTCAAACTTCACTCGCTCTGAGACTTGGAGTAGTTGTTCCCCTTGCTCTACATGGGTAACGCTGCTTGGAGGGTGGCTGTTGTCGATGTGTTCCTGGTTTGAGCCCAGGTAGGAGCGAGGAGAGGGACGGAAGCTATACTGTTACACTGGCAATACTAAAGTGCCTATAAGAACATCCAATAGTCAAAGGTATATGAAATACAAATCATATAGAGAGAAATAGTCCTATAATTCCTATAATGACTACAACCTAAAACTTCTTACCTGGGAATATTGAAGACTCATGTTAAAAGGAACCACCAGCTTTCATATGTTCTCATGTTCTGAGCAAGGAACTTAAACGTTAGCTTTCTTACATGGCACAAAATGCCCTTTTACTTTCTTCTCCAACACTTTGTTTTTGCATTATTTAAACCAAATTGAACATGTTTCATTATTTATTTGAGGCTAAATTGATTTTATTGATGTATTATAGTAAGTTAAAATAAGTGTTATTCAGTATTGTTGTAATTGTCATTATTACAAATATAAAAAATAAAAAATAAATCGGCACCGGCATTTTTTTTGGTCCTCCAATAATCGGTATCGGCGCTGAAAAATCATAATCGGGTGGCCTCTAGTCTGCAGGTTAGCTAACAGTGTCCAAAGAGGGGCCAGAAATATACAGAATGGTGTCATCTGCGTAGAGGTGGATCAGAGAATCACCAGCAGCAATAGCAACATTATTGATGTATACAGAGAAGAGAGTCAGCCCGAGAATTGAACCCTGTGGCACACCCATAGAGATTGCCAGAGGTCCGGACAACAGGCCCTCCGATTTGACACATTGAACTCTATCAGAGAAGTAGTTGGTAAACCAGGCGAGGCAATCATTTGAGAAACCAAGGCTGTCGATTCTGCCAATAAGAATGTGGTGACTGACAGAGTCGAAAGCCTTGGCCAGGTCGATGAAAACTGCTGCACAGTATTGTTTCTTATCGATGGAGGTTATGATGTTGTTTAGGACCTTGAGCGTGGCTGAGGTGCACCCATGACCAGCTCTGAAACCAGATTGCATAGCGGAGAAGGTATGGTGGGATTCGAAATGGTCGGTAATCTGTTTGTTAACTTGGCTTTCAAAGACCTTAGAGAGACAGTGTAGGATAGATATAGGTCTCTAGCCCTTTGAAGAGGGGGATGACCGTGGCAGCTTTCCAATCTTTGGGAATCTCAGACGATACGAAAGAGAGGTTGAACAGGCTAGTAATAGGGGTTGCAACAATTTCAGCAAGAGAGGGTCCTGATTTTGTATGGGTCCAGATTTTGCAGCTCTTTCAGAACATCAGCTATCTGGATTTGGGTGAAGGAGAAATGGTGGGGGCTTTGGCGGGTTGCTGTGCAGGGTGCCAGGCAGTTGACCGGGGTAGGGGTAGCCAGGTGGAAGCATGGCCAGCCGTAGAGAAATGCTTATTGAAATTCTCAATTATAGTGGATTTATCGGTGGTAAGTGTTTCCTAGCCCCAGAGCAGTGGGCAGCAGGGAGGAGGTGCTTTTATTCTCCATGGACTTTGGTGTCCCAGAACTTTTTTGAGTTAGTACTACAGGATGCAAATTTCTGTTTGAAAAAGCTAGCCTTAGCTTTTCTAACTGCCTGTGTATATTTGTTCCTAACTTCCCTGAAAAGTTGCTTATCACGGGGGCTATTCGATGCTAATGCAGAATGCCACAGGATGTTTTTGTGCTGGTCAAGGGCAGACAGGTCTGAGTTAACCAAGGACTAGAGTGAGGGGAAAAAAGTATTTGATCCCCTGCTGATTTTGTACATTTGCCCACTGACAAAGAAATGATTAGTCTATAATTTTAATGGTAGGTTTATTTGAACAGTGAGATACAGAATAACAACAACAAAAATCCAGAAAACGCATGTCAAAAATGTTATAAATTGATTTGCATTTTAATGAGGGATATAAGTATTTGACCCCTCTGCAAAACATGACTTAGTACTTGGTGGCAAAACCCTTGTTGGCAATCAGAGGTCAGACGTTTCTCGTAGTTCGTCACCAGGTTTGCACACATCTCAGGGGGGATTTTGTCCCACTCCTCTTTGCAGATCTTCTCCAAGTCATTAAGGTTTCGAGGCTGACGTTTGGCAACTCGAACCTTCAGCTCCCTCCACAGATTTTCTATGGGATTAAGGTCTGGAGACTGGCTAGGCCACTCCAGGACCTTAATGTGCTTCTTCTTGATCCACTCCTTTGTTGCCTTGGCTGTGTGTTTTGGGTCATTGTCATGCTGGAATACCCATCCACGACCCATTTTCAATACCCTGGCTGAGGGAAGGAGATTCTCACTCAAGATTTGACAGTACATGGCCCCGTCCATCATCCCTTTGATGCGGTGAAGTTGTCCTGTCCCCTTAGCAGAAAAACACCCCCAAAGCATAATGTTTCCACCTCCATGTTTGACGGTGGGGATGGTGTTCTTGGGGTCATAGGCAGCATTCCTCCTCCTCCAAACACGGCGAGTTGAGTTGATGCCAAAGAGCTCCATTTTGGTCTCATCTGACCACAACACTTTCACCCAGTTGTCCTCTGAATCATTCAGATGTTCATTGGCAAACTTCAGACGGGCATGTACATGTGCTTTCTTGAGCAGGGGGACCTTGCGGGTGCTGCAGGATTTCAGTCCTTCACAGTGTAGTGTGTTACCAATTGTTTTCTTGGTGACTATGGTCCCAGCTGCCTTGAGATCATTGACAAGGTCTTCCGAGGTGAGATCTTGCATGGAGCCCCAGGCCGAGGGAGATTGACAGTTCTTTTGTGTTTCTTCCATTTGCAAATAATCGCACCAACTGTTGTCACCTTCTCACCAAGCTGCTTGGCGATGGTCAATCTTGTCCCTGACATCCTTGGAGAGCTCTTTGGTCTTGGACATGGTGGAGAGTTTGGAATCTGATTGATTGATTGCTTCTGTGGACAGGTGTCTTTTATACAGGTAACGAGCTGAGATTAGGAGCTCCTAATCTCAGCTCGTTACCTGTATAAAAGACACCTGGGAGCCAGAAATGTTTCTGATTGAGAAGGGGTCATATAGTTATTTCCCTCATTAAAATGCAAATCAATTTATAACATTTTTGACATGTGTTTTTCTGGATTTTTTTGTTATTCTGTCTCTCACTGTTCAAATTAAACCTACCATTAAAATTATAGACTAATTTCTTTGTCAGTGGGCAAACACACAAAATCATCAGGGGATCAAATACTTTTTTCCCCTCACTGTATATCTATTCCTAGTTCAATTTTTTTTGGAGTGGGGCATGCTTATTTAATATGGTGAGGAAGGCACTTTTAAAGAATAGCCAGGCATCGTCTACTGACGGGATGAGGTCAATGTCATTCCAGGATACCCCGGTCAGGTCGATTTAGAAAGGCCTGCTCGCAGAAGTGTTTTAGAGAGCGCTTGACCGTGATGAGGGGTGGTCGTTTGGTCGCAGACCCATTACGGATAAAGGCAGTAATCGCTGAGATCTTGATTGACTTGATGTTCGTGGTTGGACTTTTGACTTGCATTTCTATACTGATGCCAGTCCCATAAGGGCAGAGGTGGCACCACAGGTCCAAGAGTGATGGTGTGTTTATTTATTTATATATTTGTTTTTTTCCTGATCTGGAGACCTAGCTAACTCCGGACCCTAATTGTGTGGTATGACATTGTGCTAAAAAAATGTTTGGGCTATTTAATACAGCGAAATTGGCAATGTAACCAATCAGTCCTCCTTTTACTTGCATCATTGCACACCCTGCAAATCACCAGCATAAAGTGACCATTTTCACATTCACTCTGTTTACTAATGCTTACAAATTGGATCACACCTCTACAAATAACAGTGATCCCACTCTGGAACTTTGATATGCCCGTAGAGTAGGGCTCTCCAACACTGTTCCTGGAGAGCTACCCTCCTGTAGGTTCTCTCCAACCCTGTTCCTGGAGAGCTACCCTCCTGTAGGTTCTCTCCAACCCTGTTCCTGGAGAGCTACCCTCCTGTAGGTTCTCTCCACTCCCAGTTTAATTAATCAGATCTATTTTTATCAACCAGCTAATTATTAGAATCAGTTGCTCTAAATTAGGGTTGGGGTGTGAACCTACAGGCCGGGAGCTCTCCAGGAACAGGGTTGGAGAGAACCTACAGGAGGGTAGCTCTCCAGGAACAGGGTTGGAGAGAACCTACAGGAGGGTAGCTCTCCAGGAACAGGGTTGGAGAGAACCTACAGGAGGGTAGCTCTCCAGGAACAGGGTAGGGTTGGAGAGAACCTACAGGAGGGTAGCTCTCCAGGAACAGGGTTGGAGAGAACCTACAGGAGGGTAGCTCTCCAGGAACAGGGTTGGAGAGAACCTACAGGAGGGTAGCTCTCCAGGAACAGGGTTGGAGGGCCCTGCCGTAGAGTAGATATACAACAATGTATAGAAAATTAGCCAAATAAAAAAGGATATGTTTTCAAACCAACGTCTTAACGAGGTTGCTAGGTGTTGGGTTAAGTTCGCTACAATATGTTTTATAATGGACATGTTATAGAACCAGTAACTAATGCTGTTACTTTTTATTTCCCTCAGCATCAGCAGAGAGCGTCTAATATTCCTCCACCGATCCTACCAGGAGAACGATCCAAAGCCACCCACCTCACCAACTACCACTGGTCGTCCACATAATCCTGTAGCCCCTGCGGCTGCCACTGCCCGGCCACGCAAGCCCCGTGCTGCTGCGAAGAAGAAATAGCAAGTCTTGACCAGCAAATGCATATGTATGTTTTATAGACCATGGAGTTTAGCAGCTGTTACCCCATTGCCAAGGACATTACATGCACATGTCCTGGACTTAAGGAAATGACAGGATGCAAAATGCTTTCAGTATTTAAGAGAATACATGTCGACATGACACCATACAGTGCATTCTGAAAGTATTCAGACCCCTTGACTTTCCCACATTGTTACATTACTACCTTATTCTACATTTGACTAAATAAAACAATTCCTCAATCTACACAGTATACCCAATAATGAAAAAGCAAAAATAGGTTTATAAAACAGGCAAATGTATAAAACATTTTTAAATCAATTTTAGAATAAGGCTGTAATGTGGGCAATGGGTCTGAATACTTTCTGAATGCACTGTAAAGACGGGGGCTTCTGATTTGAGTGTTTTTTAGTAAGTAGTCAAAATATTTTTATCTACTTATGTTTTTATCCCCAATATTTGTCCTGTATACTGCCTTTTACTGGATGGTCTGATATTGGCAGTTCTGTCACTAATTCGCTAGTTCTTAAATGACTGCTTTCACGCAGTTACTCTGCATTGATTGTATTGACACACTGATGTGAAGTCACCACACTTAAGTGTAGCCTAGTTTTACTGTAGCCTAGGCCTATGAAGCACTGTTGGCCAACTGGTAAAATATTGAGGTTATTACAACCTAGTGAAAATGACATTTTAGCCTACAGCCTGGTTTACAGTTGGTCTGTAGACAGTTGTCGCAGTGACAAACATTCTGTTGTCCAACACAACTTGTTATGAAAAAGTAAAAACACATGACTGGCTGCATGACATCAACAGCATGGTGGTCCAAATGGCAGAACTGCTGTATTTTAACCCCAATAAACCCATATTTAATTTACTATATTTTTCTTGTCTACATTAGACATATCATTAGACCAAGTATTCAGACCACAAATTTTTCTGCATTTTATGGTACAGCCTTATTTGAAAATGATTAAAAAAATTATTCAATCTACACAATACCACATGCCAAAGCAAAAATGGGTTTAGAATTTTTTGCAACTGTATATGACTGATACTCTATTTACATAAGTATTCAGACCCTTTGCTATGAGACTCAAGGTGCATCTTGTTTCCATTGATAATCCTTGTGCTGTTTCTACAACTTGGAGTCCACCTGGGGTAATGTCAATTGATTGGACATGATTTGGAAAGGCACACCTTGGAGAACCATCTCTGCAGCACTCCACCAATCAGGCCTTTATGCTAGAGCGGCCAGACGGAAGCCACTCCTCAGTAAAAGGCACGTGACCACCTGCTTGGAGTTTGCCAAAAGGCAACTACTAAAGGACTCTCAGACCATGAGAAATAAGATTCTCTAGTCTGATGAAATCAAGATTGAACTCTTTGGCCTGAATGCCAAGCGTCACGTCTGGAGGAAAACTGGCACCATCCCTACGGTGAAGCATGGTGGTGGCAGCATGCTGTTTTTTTTTTTTTTTTTTCAGCGGCAGGAAGACAAGTCAGGATCGAGTGAAAGTTGAAAGGCACAAAGTACAGAGAGATCCTTGATGAAAACCTGCTCCAGAGCGCTCAGGACCTCAGACTGGGGCAACGTTTCACCTTCCAACAGGAGAATGACCCTAAGCACACAGACAAGACAACCCAGGAATGGCTTTGGTTCCTCTTTTTGCTCTGTCATTTTGGGTTATTGTGTTTAGGGAGGGGGCAATTTAATACATTTTAGAATAAGGCTAACGTAACAAAATGTGGAAAAAGTCAAGGGATCTGAATACTTTCTGTATGCACTAAACTTTCCTCTCCCCTTGCAGCTGGCTTCCAAAGGAATTTAGGACGGCTGTTTTTCATGATAACCCTCTTTTCGGTGACTGTCAATATCTGATGCTATGCGACTCAAACATGAGCAATAAGAGATCAGCACAATGGGCAGTGTTTAATTTACCACAAATTATTTTTATTATCAAGCCACTGCGCTTTATTTTTTTTAATTGTTTTTGACAATGTTTTTGTTTCTTGTTGGTGTGGTTACAGGTACTTTATCCATTGCATTGCAGACTTTGTGAATTATTCTGCATTCAGTTGGTTCACTAACAGCACACAAATCTCCTGTTTCACGATGGAAGGTTCCAGATGCCAAAAACCTCAAGTTGATCAGGATGGGCTTTCCCCTAAGAGAGTCAGATGAAAGCCTCAAGCAAACAAATGATGTCAGCTCCATTGTCTTTGGACATACGGAAACATTCATGGAAATTGATTTCATCAAAATCATTCGGTGGGTTTCTCCTGTCTATAACTGCCCTTCTGTCTGGTCTTGGAGGTGCCCTTTGATCATCATTGAAATAGTCCAGGCAATCCATTTTCCTCCATTGCCTAGGTCAACCTGGGGGCCAACATCCATTAATCTGTGTCTGCGGAACCCCCCCATAATGTTTAAATTGATGGTTCAGATTACGGGATGCCAAGGTCATATTTTTCCATATTCGGTTCCAGTTATAGGGTTTTTCAGATTCACTTAGATCTGTGGACCATACTTTTTTAATTGCTAGCTCAGAATGTGAGCTTTCCAAAAGTTGTTTATATATTATATAGATCAGTCCTTTCAAGAGCCCAGATAATTTCTTTATCTTTGCATGGTTCAGTGTTTGGGTTTCCTAAGGGACTCCATAGGCCAGCATAGCTGACCTAAATTGTAAATCTAGAAAAAAGGAGTTGCCTGGTAATGTGTATGTGTCTTTCAAATCTTGGAATGTTCTGAAACCATTACTGTCAATGATTTTGGCAAGGGTACTGATTCCACATTTGTGCCATTAGGGGGATGCAGAAGGCTGCCCTCCAGAAGGGAAGGCATTGTTGTGAAACACTGGAGTATGGGCATACCATTTTGATTCCCAGTTACATTGTTTTTACATTTTACACCAAATAGAAATTGTGTGAGAAATAATAGGACCAAAGCGTAGTTTACACAGTGCAAGGGATATATCAGTGAAGACCACCTCTTCCAGGCTAATAGGAAACACCATATTTTTCTCTATACTCAGCCAGGGGGCAGAAGAATCATGTCTAAACCAATTTAGGATGGGACAAAATGCTTGTGCCTGGAAACACAAAAATGTAGGAACGGGTGGTCATCCCACGTCTTTCCAAGTTTGTTAATTCTTTCCAGGCTCGCTTACCTTGCAATATACATTTTATCCCAATAGCCAGAAGTGGGAGACAAGGGAAGCATTGAACCACAGAAATTCAGCCTTGGCAATATATTCATTTTGACAATAGATATTCTACTGTTTAAAGCAACTGGGATATTAGTCGGATTGAATTGATTTCAGCGTTCTGTTAAAATTTCTGGCAATGGTTTTATCTAAGGAAGGAAATACAGTATATCTATTCCCAAATACTGTATTTAAAATGGGAAACGATTGAGATTCCATAAGTAGAGACTGAGTCCTCCATCGGGGTCTTGAGAGGCGTAAGGGCAGATTTGGTTAGATTTATTTTCTAACTTGAGATGAGGAATGCCAGTATGAAAATTTACACTCAGGCTAGAACGGATGGAGAATGGATGGAGGCCGGTGCGTAGAACAATGCCAAGAGTGTGCAAAGCTGTCTTCAAGGCAAAGGGTGGCTATTTGAAATATTTTATTTGTTTAACACTTTTTTTGGTTACTTCCATATAGGTTTTTCATAGTTTTGATGTCTTCACTATTATTCTACAATGTATAAAATAGTAAAAAATAAAGAAAACCCTTGAAATGAGTAGGTGTTCTAAAACATTTGACCGGTAGTGTACATACCTACTTTAATCTTTACTTTCAGGCCAACGGGGAAGTGGTGGTATGGAGAGGTTTTTTTTTTTGATCGCCTGAAGAGGAACGGTGGGGGTAACTGATGAGCAACCCTAGTTGCAAGGTGCGGGGGGAAACATGGTTTCCAGGAGTGTTGGGTGGATGGAGACATGTTGCCTTGGTGGGGTTGAGGGAATGGGAGGTTGAAGGTGGAGGCCCAATTTGTGTTTTTTCTTTTCCTATTTATCACTTTAATTCTTGTATTTCTTACCATTTTATTTGTTTTTAGTAACAGCCTATGGGCACATATTCAATAAACGTATCATTTGAAACGGATAATGTACCTGTAACCACACCATCAAGAAACCAAATAAACATTGTCAAAAATAATTACAAAAATTCAGAGCAGTTTCTTATTAATAAAATCATATGTGGTGAATTAATCAAACACTGTCCATTGTGCTGATCTCTTATTGCTCATATTTGAGTCACATAGCATCGGATATTGACAGTCACCGAAAAGAGTGTTATTATCATGAAGTAAAATCAGCCTTTCTAAATTCCTTTGATAGCCAGCTGCAAGGGGAAAGGAAAGTTCAGTGCATTCAGAAAGTATTCAGATTCAATTTCTGAGGCTGGTAACTCTAATGAACTTATCCTCTGCAGCAGAAGTTACTCTGCGTCTTCCTTTCTTGTGGCGGTCCTCATGAGAGCCAGTTTCATAGCGCTTGATGGTTTTTGCAACTGCACTTGAAGAAACTTTCAAAGTTCTTTATGTTCTGGACTGACTGAACTACATGTCTTAAAGTAATGATGGACTGTCATTTCTCTTTGCTTATTTGAGCTGTTCTTGCTATAATATGGTCTTTTACCAAATATGGCTATCTTCTGTATACCACCCCTACCTTGTCACAACACAACTAATTGGCTCAAATGCATTAATTAGGATATCAATTCCACAAATTAACTTAAGGCACACCTGTTAATTGAAATGCATTCCAGGTGACTACCTCCATGAAGCTGGTTGAGAGAATGCCAAGAGTGTGCAAAGCTGTCGAGGCAAAGGGTGGCTATTTTGAAGAATCTCAAACATAAACAAATCAAATATATTTTAACACTTTTGGTTACTACATGATTCCATATGTGTTAGTTCATAGTTGATGTCTTCACTGTTATTCTACAATGTAGAATAAAGAAAACCCCTTGAATGAGTAGGTGTGTACACACTTTTGACTGGTATGTCTTGACTTATATTGTCAGCCAGTCCAAGCAGATTGTTCCCAACTAATCTCACTCACACACACATATTGTTTGAAGTTGATAACACAGCTTCAGGAGAGTTCAAAGCAATGAGGCGACACATTCATATATGAGCGCTGACCTTTCTTGGACTAGGGACTTGATTAGCAGGAAATGGCTGTGACTAAGGTTGCAAAATCCTGGGATACTTTCAGCAAATTCACAGTAAATTCTCCCTATTGTATTGCTTGACTATATTCCTACTGAATGGTTGGAAGAGAGATTGACTTCACCATTACTTGTTTTTGTAAGAGGTGTTGACAAGCTGAATGTTTAAAATACTTTTACTGAACATTTGTTTCCCCATCTCGCACCTAATTATATAAAACACACATCAGAATTGGGTCAGATTGATACAGGATTAGAAATAATAGCAGATGTTTTGATACTTCAAACACCACACATTAATATAACCTACCACTCCCCACTTTTCTCAGTGTTTTATTTCCACTAGTGCACCTTGCTTTTGAGTGTTCATCTTCAGTTTATAGTCTTATGGCTCCCTGGGCTGCTGGTGGTCAGCATCGATTAGAAGCAGATGGGGTGTGTGAGAGGAGGGATTGAGAGGAGAGGTCTGAGCTGGTGGGGAAATTAGCAACACATTAAAGACTGGTTTCACATAAATTGCTCCTGTCTACAGCGAAGAGATACAAATCAGACAAAGTGAGTAAATATGTTCTGCAGTGCATTCATTCTGGCATGTCTCTTATCCAGCCGGTGACTTTGGAATGTGGAACTTATATTTAATTATGAAATGCACAAAACCAAGAACTGCAGCTGTCACAATTCCACTCATACCAAGGGAAAATAGAAGGCATCTTGTATGTGATCAGATGAAACCCCATATCCTAGGCCCTGTCTTTATGTGGACATCACTTTTTTTTTAAACCAACCAAAATAAAAGTGTAGAGCTTTCACAGGAGGTTGGTAGCACCTTAATTGGGGAGGACAGGCTCATGTTAATGGCTGGAGCGGAACATGTGGAATGGTATCAAATACATCAAAACACATGGTTGCCATGTGTTCGATGTCATACCATTTACTCCGTTCCAGACATTATTATGAGCCGTCCTCCCCTCAGCAGCCTCCACTGAGAGCTATGTACTGTATGCCTCAGCTGGTGGGGCAGTGGTGAATGTATCCTTTCATAGTGCCTGCCTGCTTGCTTGTCGTGGGTACAACTGTTGGGCCTACAGACCTCAGAAACATTACTCCACTCCAACGTTGGTCAGTTGCTGGGGAGGTTTCTAGCCTACACTTATGCAACTATACCATGAGACAGTTAATGGTTTATCATATGTAATACTGTAGTTGAAAGACAGTGGTTGCACGGTTGTTCTATAAATGAAGTGGTGGCATGAAACTGATAACATCAGCTCATATGAACCCACATATTACTTAACTACATCCCACATCCCACAATTCAACGTCTATTCCACTTTGGTTCAACGTCATTTCATTGAAATGACGTGGAAACAACATTGGTTGAATCAATGTGCCCAGTGGGATGTTAACTTTGTTGTCTCTGATTATCCAGTATGATATCACCATCCAAAATTATTTTATAATTTATTTTATTTAACTAGGCAAGTTAGTTAAGAAGTAATTCTTATTTACAATGACGGCCTACCAAGCCCTAACCCGGACGACGCTGGGCATTGTGCCCCGCCCTATGGGACTCCCAATCATGGCCGGTTGTGGTACAGCCTGGAATCTAACCAGGTCTGTAGTGACGCTTCTAGCACTGAGATGGCAGAATGTTGCCATAAACAGTGCAAAATGTCACTTAGTTACATTGTACAGTATATATGCTATGTATCATATTCCTAATGGTTGACAAGCACACTAATTGTTGTTACTGTCATGGCCCTGATCAGGGTACAATGATTCCCCAACAATCAGCAAGAGAAGCACATCCACAGGAAGTGTTAGTCTGGCTGTGCATTCCTCCACTATCTCAGTGTGAAGAGGGACATGGCAGATAGCAACCAGTCTGGGTACTAGCAGTGACACAGGACTTAGAGCAGGACAGGAGGGAGTCCTGTGTTCACACTGCTGTATCCTCCTGTTATCAGAGACACTAGCTGACAAGGACATGTTTCATATCCTGTCCTGTCAGCCTATCATGCACTCACACTCCCAGTTTCACACCAAGGTCCACGGAGTTCTGTTAGTCCATCCCAAAATCCTTAGCAGGAGTAAGCTGTTGCATGATGTAAATTCAGTACAACATCTGGGTAGAAGGCTGTCTAATTTGTACTGTATCTTGTGTCAAGCTTGATCATCTTTTAATGACCCCATGCTTGATTGTATTGAAGTGTTTTTCTCGTAATGTTAAATGTCATGAAGTTAATTGAAAATAGACACCACCTTTTTGTGCTGTACTCAACAGAGCTGGACTAGTATTTTAACTACATGAGTGCTCCCCAGTGTTGATAAACTAAACTACAGTTAATTTCTCCCCAGTAGAAGCAGCAGTCCCCTCTTGGGAATCACCACCCTCATTCTTGCTCAGAGAGGAGCATGTTTTTGACAAAAGGCATCAAGGATCTTCACACTGGATATAAAATGGTTCAAATACAGAATACTGTGTGATCCATGGTTGAGGGTTTCTAAAATCAAATGTATAAATATTGAATATACTCCCCACCATATTTTCCAAAGCAGAAAAATGAAACACTCCTACACGTAGTGGTCGTTTCAATATCTACTGAAAATCCTGCTGAATCTCTCAATTATCATGAAAAATGACGGAGCGATCTTCAGAGGGACGGTCAAAGTCTCCAGTTGATATTGACCCCTTCCTCTAGTGAGGTACTGGTGCTGCTGAGAGCAGGTCTGTGGAGGAGGTGTAATCCCACTATACCTGACAGAGCTCGTTCCCACAGACAAACCCTATCCATCACCCCCACCGACCTTCACCTACACACACCACAGAAAGATGACAAATTACATTGATTTACTTTTGGAACAGAGCTACTGCCGCGCTGAGGTTGCTTGCGCCTCTCTTCAAAGTGTTTATTTTGTTTTCGGGTGGACCAGTGCAGCGGTGTGTGTGTGTGTGTGTGTGTGTGTGTGTGTGTGTCTAATTGGTGAGCTGGCTTGATCAAAGCAGCCCACTCTCCGGAACTGTCAGTGCCCAGCCTTCCGTAGGCAGCTCAGCTCAGCCTGCATTCTGGAGGAGGGAGAAAGTAAATGACTTTTTCTTTCTTCATGAGGCCAGGCAGACAATAAGTGTGTTGTGATGCTCTGTCACACTAATGAAAAATACCTGGAGGGGAGTCATTGTCTTTTTAATAACTTCATTATGTTTCTTTAATTCATTAAATGAAAACCTTTGTTCTCTCCGAGGAGTTTCAACTCTCTGACTGGCTATTACAGGTTTATGGTATTGAGCGGTCACCTGTCCTCTTGTGCTTTAAATGAGCACAAAGTAAACTGTGTTTTCTCACTCAGTATATTACAAAATAAACCTGAGTACCATAGCAACATCTTCCTCAGAGGTTACCTCTGTCTGCCTGTTGATTCAAAATTGATTTCTGTAGAATGATACTTCTTCATATGCTAATAATGGAAACCTGTTTCAATCTGAAATGCACAAATTATAAATATGTGAAACATTTGCTTATAATTGTATGAAAAGAGATGGCTGGTGTCCATACTAAAGCACACTATTCATATTCACTATCAATTAACCCTTGCATCAAATCCCCACACATAGAAACAGGCACAACTATATCAAAATCTGCATGGATACACAATACACTAAATCAGTCCCTAGGATAAACAATCGGATTCGTCACCATCAGCAAACACAGCCTGCAGTGCAGCACTGTTAGCCCTGATTCAGAGGGGTTGGGTTAAATGTGAAAGACACATTTCAGTTGAATGCATTCAGTTGTACAACTGACTAGGTATCCCCCTTTCCTTTTCCATCTCTAATAGTCAGGCTGGTTAGATGACTGGATGTCTGGACCACATTTTCCCCCAGGCTGCAGTACCTGCCAGACTCTCTAGAGGGCAACACCGCTCACAGATTCAGGCGTGGAACTACCGCAACATCTCCCCAAGGTCTCCCAGAGAGGAGAGAAAAACGTCCTCCATTGTTTTCCAGTTACTGCAGGATGGGACCCCTGCCAGCCTCCTCCTAAATATTACACACCCGGAGAAGAAGTGAAAACTCAATGGAGCAGAAAATACAGGCCATAAACATTCAGACTTGGCATGGGCCATTTAATGTTATGGTCTTGGGGAGTGGATGTTGAGGCATTTTGAGGGATGTTTTTTCTACTTCAGTAAATAACATAGCCACTGTAATTTGACAGAATTGCACAGAGTTGCAGCCAATTTGTCTGGTTTTATAAAAAAAATACTTATGCAATTATAAAGAGAGCCAAGCTATAGAAAGCCATAAAGCACTGCTTTCAATAAATCCACCAAGAGCATTCATATTGTGATGTGAAAATGTATCTTTTGAAATAACAAAATATTCCAAGATGAAGGACAGACCATAACATGAGATGTCTCTTTACAACTGGAATGCTTTTGTCAAAGATGTCAGGCAGGACGTCAGGCAGCTATCAAAGGTTACCGAAGGAAATGTAAATAGACAACATTCTTCTCTCCGGTCTCCAAACCATTGTTGGGGTGTAGCCAATGTCAGTGGAGACGCAGGTAGGAGGGGTGGTTGTGGGAGAGCTGTGTTATCCTCCTGTGATTGGGGTGACATTTCCTCTCTAACCCACACAGAACGTCAGTCCTGTCAGTCTCCAGGCGCTTAGCTGTAAATCAAACACATCCTGCAGCTCCCAGGCCCATTTCTGACACATAATGACAAAAGACATATTTCAATGTCACTCCTGTCTAATCCTTATTTGAATATCCCAGGGGAGACGAGGAGAAGGGTCAAGGTTGAGGTGAAAGCAACCAGGCACAGAGACGTCTTTGAAATAATGATCAGAATTTCTCATTCTGAATCATCAAATCATGTTTGGTCAGATATGTCCTGTTTGAATATAAAAGATCTTTCGAGGGTGCAAAAAAAGAACAAACAAAATGTGGGGAATTGTAAATGAAACGGCCGGGCACTCACACCCATAGCATTGTTGTATACGCTTCTATTTCCGGCATTAAACATGCAAGAGCGGATTAAAATCAGATGAGTCCTTCCCTGGATTGGTGATTTTCCAGGTGATTTCTGTGACCATACTGGTTATATGCACTGATATGATGATTATAGACATGTTCTATGACTATACACTCACATATACTGTATGTGTGAATATACACACAAACATAATAGTATAAGATGTTATGTTTTTATTGTCACATACACCGGACAGGTGCAGTTAAATGTGTTGTTTTACAGGGTCAGCCATAGTAGTATGACGCCGCTGGATCAAATTAGGGTTAAGTGCCTTGCTCAAGGGCACATCGACATACATACCGAGCCGACAAGGTAAAACGTATGTATGAGATACAGTACATACAAGCACCTCCAACCTGCTTGCTTAATAACAGTCAGAGTAACCAACAAACATTGAAATCTGAAGAGTATGACCACAAAGCGAGTACACCTCAGACCTGTGTGTTTAAAAAAAAAAAATATATTTCACCTTTATTTAACCAGGTAGGCTAGTTGAGAACAAGTTCTCATTTACAACTGCGACCTGACCAAGATAAAGCAAAGCAGTGTGACACAGACAACAACACAGAGTTACACATGGAGTAAACAATAAACAAGCCAATAACACAATAAACAAGTCAATGACACAGTAGAAAAAAAGAAAGTTGGTGAGGGAAATAAAAGTCTCCAGTCAACCTCAGAGCTAGGAGTTAGGAGTTGGAGGGAGGGCTGTAGAATAGAGAGCGAATGGATGGCCAGACATCTGCTGCCTGCCATACTTGTCAATATTTGCTCTAATAATTGCCAGGGTGGCGCTTTGTTATCCTCAGAAACCCCCTGTAATAATGGTCAGAGTTCCGGAAATAAGTAGACAAGTGCAAAGCCTCCACTTTGTTTTTATTTGAAACACCTGTAACATTTCCACGTTAATCTATCTTCCAAGCTTATTTTTTGAGGAGTGAGACAGAATTCCTTTCCTAGAAGTTTGCTTTTTACGAAAGAGTGTTCAGGGGCTCCAACAGGACACAGAGAGGGAGAAGTGTGCAGCGGTAGTCACAGAATAGCAGTGATGACCCTGAAGCTAATGTACAGGACAGAGAGGGAGAAGTGTGCAGCGGTAGTCACAGAATAGCAGTGATGACCCTGAAGCTAATGTACAGGACAGAGAGGGAGAAGTGTGCAGCGGTAGTCACAGAATAGCAGTGATGACCCTGAAGCTAATGTACAGGACAGAGAGGGAGAAGTGTGCAGCGGTAGTCACAGAATAGCAGTGATGACCCTGAAGCTAATGTACAGGACAGAGAGGGAGAAGTGTGCAGCAGTAATCACAGAATAGCTTCAGGGTTGTCACTGCGGCAGGTAGCCTAGTGGTAAGAGCGTTGGGCAAGTAACCGAAAGGTTGCTGGATTGAATCCCCGAGCTGACAAGGTAAAAAAAAAATGCCGTTCTGCCCCTGAACAAGGCAGTTAACCCACTGTTCCCCGGTAGGCCGTCATTGTAAATGAAAATGTATTCTTGCCTAGTTAAATCAAGTTTAAATTAAATAAAAATGTACAGGACACAGATCAAACACTGCACAGGAAAGAAAATGGGTCACTTGGATGTCGAGATGTTACCCTCCTGCACTTACAGGTTTGGTGACCACTGGAGGTGTCTTGTCTGCTAAAACAGTCTTTAGCTGAGGTGTCATTTGGTGGAACGTGTGCTTTGCACTACTTCAAAAGGGGGAGTGAGAATAAACACATACATGTGAGAATAAACACATACAGTAGATTCATGCACAGAGGAGAGACAGTACTGAGTAGTTCCCCGAGTCCCCCTTGGCCCCCATAGTCTACACAAAAACACAGCTCTCACATGAGTCATTATCCATGAATTTCACAGAGTATAGTATTTAAAATACACATTTTGATTTGATTTCCCCCAAGTGACCACAGCTCCTTATGATTCTTCTCTGACTGAGAGCACGAATGTACCCATTGCTCTCTGGGTGCAGCGGAGGCAGTTGTGGTAGACCTTAACCATTGATTTATTATTCCCCAGCACATCCTACTCCGTTGTGCCATTACACCGTCTTGTTTTTAACCCAGAGCGTTGCACATGATCTCAAAAGGAGACACGTCCTAAAGTACAGTAAACACAGCATTGACATTACAAAAAGTGGCTTAGCGATTTATGAAAGCATCATTCAGTTAAGTGTGTTTTGAAAAGAGGCCCGACTCCCCTAAACCTTGCTTCTTTTGGTTGGCCAGTAAGCCTTTAACTTCTCACTTCACAGAACTCTCCTCTTCTATCTCCCAGAGATATTGATGAATTATGCCTCCATTACACTCCTTGGCTTGTGTAGAGAGATCGGACACATTTTTTCCATCTGTTTCTCCATCAAAACAGAAAATCCATACATCTTTACCTCATCTGTTATGTGTAGAATTCCTGCAACGGACTAATATGTTATACGTGTAATACGGTATGATGGGAACTGACATTTAAATGCCCAGATGTTAGTCATAAGACATCTCCATGCTCTACATTACGCTCCACATTCCAACGTCTCTGTACGTTCTAGTTTCACCACGAGAGGCTTGCTTAAAAAAAATTAAAAAAGCCTCCATGTGAGTGCTCCTGTCCAATGTTAGTGGCAGTAAATAAAGTGTGTTTGGAGTGAGTGGCCTAGGTACAGGCTTGCGTCCCAAACTGCACCCTATTCCCTATGTGTGCAATACTTTTGACCAGGACTTATAGGGAATAGGATGTCTTTTGTGACGGGGCCATGGTATTAAGCTGATGCTGTGCAGCATGAACCAGACCAGAGGCTGCATGGTGCTGTGAGCTGTGTCAGGGAGGCTCAGCCAGCTGGACTCTGTCCACCAGAGCATGATCAACTCATACACAGCGCTTGGTTATTACAACACCTCAGTCTTTAGACAAACATTATTGTCAAAACATATTTTATGGGTGCACTCTTAATTAAACAAATATTCACCCCAACTTATTATTTCAGCAACATATAAAAAAGAAAACTGCGAATGATTTATGCTTTTTCACATTCTAGGCATTCCACCCATTTCTTCTCTCTTCACTCACATCAACCTCACATTGTTGACACCCTGTCTCCTTTGCTGTTACTGACAACTAACCCCAGGAACATGACGGCGGTGCTACCTGAATCTAAATCTGCCCAACAAGAGGGAAATGACATTATAGAAGCAGTCAGATATAGAAAGCCCTGGTGACTTTCCAACAAGATCCACTTGTGATTAGCCAGTGTGAAGGACTCCTGCTCCACCAGTTCCATGTCTCACTGGCTTTCTAATGGATTAAACTACTACCTCAGCCAGTTAAACTGGATTCCCATATCCCTCCTGGCAGGAGGGCCTAGGTTACAATCACTGGAGGAGGTACTGAGTGGAGGAGAGGTGAGGGAGAGCGGGATGGAGGGAGGAAGAAGAGGAGAGAATTAAAGATGGGATGTGATTAGGCTAGTTTAAGGGCCTTGGCGTCCACATCTCAGCTCTAATCAGTTCAGGAGGAGGAAAGGAGAGAGGAAGGAAGAGACAGGATTCTAATCAAAATGATGAGCCCAAAAAAGCAGCGGTGCCCTACAGAGAGGGAAGAGAGGAGTAACTACGGTAATCAGTCCAGTCTCCTATGAAATGGACAGTAGAATGGCAGAGCAGCTGCAAGGAGAGCCTTCATAGGACTGGACAGAAGTTCTGCAGTCTTATTCCCACCATTATTGTCATAAGCTTGAGTCTCAACTAATGTACTACTTAAACAGAAACATTTCCAACTAACTAAGGACCAAAAAGAATGCTAAAGCTAAATAGCAACCTACAGTATTTATTTTTTGTATTTTATTAATTTAACCTTCATTTAATTATGTAACACAGTGGTTTGCTTGGTAACAGGCTGTATACAATGACACCCCTCTGCCCCTTACAGTAATAATTCAGCACAAATCCTCATTTGCATGATACAGTATCACCATGACAATGGTCCTCTTTCAGGGCTTTTGGGAGAAAAATGCTTCTCCTATTGAATTAAACAGGTCTAATTCTATGGCTTCTCCCCCTCCCCCTTCCTTCAGCAGTGTGTACTGTAGCAGTTTGCATTGTAGCATACAGTATACAGTAGGTGGCAGTTGGTGCCAACCCCCCTGGACTGCAAGCAGTGTAGTAGGAGTGATGGTTGGTGATGCCAGACCACATGTGAATAAAGAGAACCCTGTATGCTGGCCCAGCTGCTCCTGGTTGGCCTCTGCACAGTCAAAGGCAAACAGCGGACCTTTTACAGTTTACACTCCACACAGATAACACGCTCTGCTCTGTCACTGGCCGGTCATAGGCCAGTATAGGCACACAGCCAATCACAGCTGAGCATGGCATGTGGCGATATCTCAGGCCCCTGCCCATCTGCTTCCTGGCCTGGGTGACCTTGGAGGTGACCTCTCTTGAAGGATTTGAGAGACCTAGGATGAAGACTGTAGTCTGAGTGCAGGACTGACCCCTGGCTAACACACAACCTGCATTCAGAGGGAATATCTGAAACATGGACTTGTATAAAGGTTATTGTGTGACATTGTTTTTTTTTCACATCAGCATGCATATATGTATAACACACCAATAACTCCCTCCTGTTTGGCTCTCACTCTCTTTCCTCTGTTGGGGAGACTCAGCCAGTGAGACAAAACAGAAACACCTTCTGACAGTCAAAATACAGCTATTGACCTGGCATGATAAAGCCAGAGCTTCACTGCTCCCCTGTCAACGTGTGAATGGCGCAGAGCTGACTGACATTTCACCTGTGCATCATAGCTGCAGTGTGCATAGAACAAATCAATGGGACGTCAACCAATAAGTCAAGTAAAAACTGAGCGAAGGTGACAAACGATCAAACACAAAAAGCGGCGCGCTGGGAAACAGGAATGAGAGGAGAGGCCCTAGCTTAGGCAGAATGCTTACCAAACACATAGATCAATCACAGAGTCTATGCACAGAGCATAAACATGCCTCACACAGGTGGGGTGGCTGTGATGAGAAGTGCATGATCATTCCCTTGCATGCTAAGTTTAACCCATGGTGCACAGAGGAATGGCCTGGGATCTGGGACGTGGGAAGGGTGTCTGGGGGGTGGATGACAGGAAGCAGGGGCACCACTAGAGGGGAATGTTTTCCCTGGGCCCAGGCCTGAGGGGTAGAGGGGCGGTGGGATCACACCCCTGAGGGGAAGGTAGGCAGTTTGTGGAGGGGGTGGATGAAGGGAAAATGGTGGGTGGATGAAGTGATAGATTTATGATGTGAGGAGGGTGGGTGGTGGTTGGGTGAATGTGAGGGAACTGGGTGGTAGGTCTAAGGAACTAAGTATGGTGGGTGGTACTGTAGAAAGGTGGTTTATGGAGGGTTCAGTCAGCACACTGTCCAGCAGCTGGAAGTGGACCACACCACACCACATTGCTGTGGCTCCACTCTCAGGAAGTCAGTCTTCTCTGTCCCCACATTCCTCCAACAGATGTTTGACAAAGAAAATATTTTCACAGCTGGGAGGGAAGGGAGGGAAAATATGTGTTTCACACTGGAGTTGGCAAAGAAGAAGAAAAAAAACATACACAAGACGGTCTGTTACTGTTCTCGCAGCGTCTTCACAGGTTTGGGCCAGAACGCTGTATGTCCATTCAGTTTCCTCAATCTTTAGCAGGTTTCACGGTGTCACTGCTCTGGTGTGTAGTCCAGCTGTTTCTACCCATCCATCCTTCATACATCAGCCTTGTGAGAGTAGTGTACATTGGTCCATCCCAAATGGCACCCTTTTCACTATATAGCGCACTACTTTTCACCAGAGCCTTATGGACCCTCGTCAAAAGTAGCGCACTACAAAGGAAACATGGTGCCATTTGGATTTCAGCCCATGTCTAATGATGAATCCACTCTACCGCAGCAACCTCTGGTCTCTCTACCAATGCTGATGATGATCATGAGGATTTTACAGCAGACACCTAAATAGATGATTACCATACAATAATAAGAACCATACATTTAGGAAGATGCATGAATGACCTAATATGGATTTGGAACTAAGTGATTCTGTAGGACTATTGCATAGGAAGTAAAACCATGCCATATCAATGCACCTTCTGCAAAGCAGTTGGATGTAATTGGATGCAGTAATTGGATGACTTTATGTTTTATTTAGGACCATGTCAGATGGGAGAAGCTAAGTGGTCTTTATCAGAAAGACTAAGAGTGACAGCCAGTCAGCCCAGTACAGAGTGCTTTAGAATGTAGAATGACGCCGGAGAGGATGGCTTACGTTTTACATGCTCCTAACCAACTGTGTTATTTTTTTTCATTTTTTTTCATTGTTTGTAATGTGACAAACATCTTCAAGGTTAGGAGAGTTTGTCACAAATTAAATTAAGCGGGAGATCGTCACCAAAATCACACCAGAATGAGAGTTCTTTCAAAACAGGACAGTAACTGTATGTTGGTTTCTCCGTCCTGATTTGCCCAGGTCGCAGGCATGGTCAAAGATTGCAGGGTTCGGTACACAAATCGGGTTCTCGGTAGGTCCAGGTCCAAATGCCAACAGGTAAGTCCAAACAGTCCAGGTCATACACTGTAAATCCATTCAATATATATTGTCACTTTCTCTATGGTTCACAGATCCCCCAGCCCCTTCCTCTCTCTCTTCCTGGTTTGTCTTGACCCCTTATCTGTGGGTCGGCCCCACCTTCCTAGTGTTCCCGTTGCTTCTGGGGATTGTAGTTTTGGGCTGTCGGACATTTTGTGATCTGTAGTTCTGGTCAGGGTGGCCATTTTAGTGAGAGGGCAGAGCCCGTTTATTAGTTATTAGCAAATATCTGCCATTTATCACTCGGCCCCCTTCTTTGCCACATATCTCCCCCCTAGCTTCAACCCCCTAAGTCGGGCTACCGCAGCAAAATAGGCGTGCATGCAGGATAACCCATCCACATTTCTCATTTCCTTCCTTGTTCTGTTTTAAGACCCAAAAAACACAGCATCACCCGATCATTCTTCACTTTAGCCCTATGCATCCAGGTGAGTGGGGCATGGTCACTGATGAGGGTGAAGTGGCGCTCTATCAGGTAGTATTTCAGGCTTTCTACAGCCCACTACTGCCAGCACCTCTTTCTCAATGACTGGGTAGTTGTTCTCCCATGGTTCCAGTTTCCTGCTTAAAAACAGGATGGGGTGTTCCACCCCTTCTACCTCTTGGGAGAGCACGGCTCCCAAGCCGATCTCTGAGGCATCCGTCTGAACAACGAACTGGCGCTCAAAGTCTGGCACCACCAGCACTGGATTACAGCAGAGAGCCTCCTGTAATGTTCTAAATGCTTTGGTGGCCTTTTCATCCCATTTTACCATGTTTGGTCCTCTGGCTCTAGTCATGTCGGTGAGTGGGGCGGCCACTGTGGCATAACTTGGGATGAACTTCCGGTAGTAACCGGTCAACCCTAGGAAGGCTCGAACCTGCCTCTTATTTACTGGTTTTCGGCCATCCTCTAATTGCCTCGACCTTCTTAAGTTGGGGTTTGATTAACCCTCTTCCCACGGTGTCTTCCAGATACTCGATTTCCTTTAACCCCATGTAACACTTGGCAGGGTTCGCCATGAGCCCTGTCTTTCTAAGGGCGTCTAACACTGCCTGTACCTGAGGTAAGTGGGATTCCCAATCTGGGCTCATCCCCAGATCCCCACGTCATCTAAATAGGCTGCGGTATAAGCTCAGTATGGTTTTGGGACCTGGTCCATTAACCGTTGAAGGGTGCCTGGGGCCCCGTGTAAGCCGAATGGCATGACGGTGTATTAAAACAAACCGTCAGGGGTAGCAAAGGCTGTCTTTTCTTTGGCTCTGGAGGTCAGAAGAATTTTCCAGTAACCTTTGGCTAGGTCCAGGGTCGTAATGTACCGAGCTTTACCAATTGTCTCCAACAGTTCATCTACTCAGGGCATGGGGTAGGCATCAAACTAGGAGATTTCATTTACCTTCCGAAAATCATTACAAAACCGCAGACCCATCGGGCTTGGAGACCATCACAATTGGGCTAGACCACTCACTATGTGACACTTCGAACACTCCATCTGCCAACATTTTCTCCATCTCTGTTTTTCTGGATCAGGGTCTTTACTTCCTGTACTTGTGCTGGGTACAGAGTAGGTGAAAAATGCACTTCAGCTGCCTCCTGAGTGGGTGTGGGGTACATGGCAATTCGTTTTTCTCTCTCTCTCCATGTTTTTAACAGGTTTATGTGGTAGATCTGTTCCGGAGGACGACGACCTGGCTGTCGGATCTGATAATTAACTTCTCCTATTCTCTCCAGCACTTCATATGGTCCTTTTCATGTGGCTAATAGTTTACACTCTACCGTGGGGACCAGCGCTAACACCTTATCTCCCGGTTGAAATTCCCTCAGGCTAGCCTGACGGTTATGTGTTTCGCTGGTGCTCTTGTGCTTGCCTCATGTGCTCTCTGACGATGGGTGTAACTGTGGCTATCCTGTATTGCACTGCCGTGACATGCCCTATAACACTAGTATAAGGGGTGGATTGGTGCTCCCAGGTTTCCCAGGCAATGTCTAAGATTTCCCCAGGGGTGCCTCCCATATACCGGCTCAAAGGGTGAAAACCCCACCGAGGCTTGGGGAACCTCTCTAATAGCAAACATCAGATACAGCAACATGAAATTCCAGTTTTTCCCATCCTTATCGATTTACCTTCCTGAGAATTGATTTCAGGGTGAAGTTGAATCTCTCAACCAGCCTGTCTGTCTGAGGATGGTAAACCGATGTCCTCAACTGTTTCACCTGCCACAACTTACAAACGTCTGCCATAAGGCGGGACATAAATGGGGTCCCCTGGTCAGTAAGATCTCCTTTGGAATCCCTACCCTGGTAAACAGGAGCACTAACCCCTTGGAAATATTTTTGGAAGCCATCGTCCAAAGGGGAATGACTTCTGGGTAGCGAGTGGCATAATCTAGGATGACTAGAATGTATTGATGCCCTCTGGCAGATTTGGGTAGTGGGCCCATTATATCCATTGCTATCCTCTCAAATGGCGTTCTGATTATTTTGATTATGGGGAGTGGCACTAACGGGCTTCTAACAGCTGCATGGGGAGCTGTTAACTGGCACTCGGGGCACTCTCCACAATGTCGAGCCACCTCAGCCTAAATTCCTGGCCAGTAAAACCTTCTCACAATCCGGTCTCAGGGTTTATCGATACCAAGGTGTCCACCCAGAATATGCCCATGAGCTAGGTCCAGTACTGTTCTCCGGTACCAGGTGGGGACCAACAACTGTTCCACCACATCAACCCCTATTTTCGAGACTCTGTACACCAAACCCTTTTTCATGATGAAGTGGGGAAACTAGTAGGCATTGTCCTATCATTTATGGGTGTACCATCTACAACCTGCACATCTGCTCTGGCTTGCTGCAGGGTTGGATCCTGGGTCTGGGTTGTCCCGAAATTAGTCAGGGACCCTGCAGGGTCTGTTGGTTCTAGATAGTCACCCTCTGGATCAAGATCAACCCAGGCCCCACTAGTACCGGACTTCTCGTTATTGATGGGGTCTGCCCCTTCTTCCTCATCCTCCCCTACTAGCACCTGTGAGGTTGGTTCCTGGGAGACCTTTTCTTTTCTTGGCTTTGGTTGAGGGCTACATGCTACTTTCTGCTTGGTCAGGGGTGTTGGCTTCAAGGATAGCATGGTTTGTTACACAAATTGGGTTCTTGGTAGGTCCCGGTCCAAACGCCAACAGGTAAGTCCAAACAGACCAGGTCATACACTGTAAATCCAGCCGATATATTGTCACTTTCTCTTTCTCTATGGTTCACAGATCCCCCAGCCCCTTCCTCTCTCTCTTCCTGGTTTGTCTTGACCCCTTATCTGTAGATCGGCACCACCTTCCTAACAAACGGGCAGAGCCCGTTTATGAGTTCTGCCCTTACATATCTGCTATTTATCACTCTGCCCCCTTCTTTGCCACAGTAACTTATTTTGTACATAATGTTGCTGCTACTGTCTCTTATGACCGAAAATAACTTCTGGACATCAGAAGAGCGATTATTCACCACGAGCTGGAAGAAGCTTTTTCTTATAACGAGTCCGACGAGTCTGACGTGAAGGATATACTGCTTTCCCGGGAACAGGCCCAAATCCCATAATTTGCGTGAAAATAAGACAGAGAAAAAAGGGGCAGAGGTAGGGATGCCTTCTGAGAATTTATAGACGAGCGAGTAAACCCCCACTGCCATCTATTCTATTGGTCAATGTGCAATCATTGGAAATTAAAATTGATGACCTACGAGCAAGATTAAACTACCAACGGGACATTCAAAACTGTAATATCTTATGTTTCACCGAGTCGTGGCTGAACGACGACATGAAGAACATACAGCTGGTGGGTTTTACGCTGTTTCGGCAGGAAAGAACAGCAACCTCTGGTAAGACAAAGGGTGTCGGTCTATATATATTTGTAAACAACAGCTGGTGCATGATATCTAAAGAAGTCTTGAGGTTTTGCTCGCCTGTGGTAGAGTATCTCATGATAAGCTGTAGACCACACTATCTACCTAGAGAGTTTTCATCTGTATTTTTCGTAGATATCCACATACCACCACAGACCGATGCTGGCACTAAGACCGCACTCAATGAGCTGTATTTTGTTATAAGCAAGCAAGAAAACACTCATACAGAGGCGGCGCTCCTAGTGACCGGGGACTTTAATGCAGGGAAACTTATATCCGTTTGACCAAATCTCTACCAGCATGTTAAATGTGCAACCAGAGGGAAAAAACTCTAGACCACCTTTACTCCACACACAGAGACGTGTACAAAGCTCCCCCTCACCCTCCATTTGTCAAAGCTGACCATAATTCTATCCTCCTGATTGCTGCTTACAAGCAAAAATTAAAGCAAAAAGCACCAGTGACTTGGTCAATAAAAAAGTGGTCAGATGAAGCAGATGCTAAGCTACAGGACTGTTTTTCTAGCACAGACTGGAATATGTTCCGGTATTCTTCCGGTGGCATTGAGCAGTACACCACATCAGTCACTGGCTTCATCAATAAGTGCATAGATGACGTCGTCCCCACAGTGACTGTACGTACATACCCCAACCAGAAGCCATGGATTAAAGGAAACATCTGCACTGAGCAAAATGAAAATGAAATTTTACTTGATTTATATGGGAGACTTTGACACCCTATTCCCTTCATAGTGCACTTTTGACCAAACCCTAGAGACCTCTCCTCTCATCCATTTAGGACTCAGTCGTGGTTTTATTCACCCAGAATATGAGCGCCAGCCAGCCCAGTACAAAGTATTTTATATGGGAACCTCTCTCCAGGGGGGAGGCCTCAGTGAGCTGAGCTCTCTGAACAGAAACAGCTAGATCACCAGGGACCAATTAAGCTCTATTTCCTGGGCTTTTCGAGGGCCGTTTTGATCCAAACTGAAATAGAACAACCTGCGCTGAGAGAACAATTTTCTACTCTCAGAAAAATGTGCCCGGTCAATTATCCAACCCCTCCTTAACCATTCAGTGTTTTATCTATGAATTGAAGTCAAAACAACCGGTAACGAACAGCACTCTGGTCCCTCTCATATCGTAAACATGCATCTGTCCAAGGGAAGGACGAGTTGTATTTGGAATGCTGTTCTTATTTAACCTTTATTTAACTAGGCAAGTCAGTTAAGAACACATTCTTATTTACAATGACGGCCTACAATACATGACATAGTCAACTGGAGTGTTATGACATCTAGATCATAATGAACATTTACCCCCACGTTGAACCCTCTCCTCTCTCTCCTGTCTCGTCACAGCTGTGTCTGCGAGTTTGAAGATCCTGATAGTGGAAGGAAAACATGGGCTGGGAGAGATCAATACCCCTCCTGTTTTTATTGCTGCTGTGGCCTGGAGACGCTCGTAGAGCCTCTCATGGAGAGACAGCAGGCAGTATGTCAGCCAAAGACCAGAGAGGAGAATCCTGTCTGTGAGAAACACGTTAACAAACTGGACACTCAGGACAAACAGATAATGCCCTATATCCCAACTTTGATGTATAGTAACGGAGTATGCGTGTTGAGGGATGATGTGAGGATGGTGATGATAATGCTGTTGCTGATAATGATGATGATAATCATCATTATTAAATTGTGTTGATGTCTATGGAATTTCTTTGGGACGTGTGCTAGTACACCTACATGAATGGCGACAACATACATCTTTGTCATCTTACTTTTTACCCTTACCCTTGAATAATATACTCCTAAGTGAAAAAGGAAAAGTGGCCCCATTTTACCACGGTTTCCTAACATGGCAGAAATGAGCTTCCTGTTGCCTCCAGCTGGTGACATGTTAGTCCTGCCTGCTGACCGGTAGTGTCATGCCCCCGTCGTCTGTACTGGTGTCATACCCCCACTGTGTGTGCTGCTGTCCAGACTTACCAGACGCCCTCCTAGAGCAGTCCTGGTGTTTGACCTCCTGACCAGACTGCCTTGAGCCAGGATACAGTCACTATTCTAGAGCAGTGAGGACTGGCTGGCAGTTACAGTATCAACTCTACTCTGTTTTTTACTAATACATTAAGCAGTTGTGGATCGACTACTGAGTGCATACAGTACGGCACTTATTGAACGTAATGCAATAACACAACTCCAACAGTGATTGATTCCAAGCGGAGACTCAATAGCCACTGCTAATCACACTTTTTTCCAAATCACTAGGGCACATCAATCTCTGTAGTCAGATACAGCTTCTGTAAGTTAGGCACTGAGACCTGCGGGGGCAGGATTGTGAAACAGGGATGGTAAATCCCGTGTGTTTCCCAGGATGTTGCCTGTTAGAAACTAAAGGCCCCCCACACCCCTGCCTGCCTCCGATCAGCAGTCAGCTCCATCTTAAATGTTTATTAGGAGAGTTGCAATTTTTCTAGATGGCTGGTACCATGTGTCAGGAAGAGAGGTTTATAATTTGCTTCCTTTGTATGTCCCATTCCCATTCCCTGTTTTGCACACTCACATATGCTATTGCAATTTGAGAAGAAGCCCTGCAAGTATTTAAAAAAAACCGTTTATTTCTTTACATGTAATTTTTTGGGGTCATTTAGCAGATACTCTTATCCAGAGCAACTTTCAGGAGCAATTAGGGTTAAGTGCCTTGCTCAAGGTCATATTAACAGATGTTTCACATAATCGCCTTGGGGATTTGAACCAGCGATATAGGGCAAGTCGTATAGGTCAGGTTTCCATTAATCTAATGACTGCTGTCATCTGAAGTGACAGATAATGACAATTTCAGGGGCTGCTGCTCTCTTGTTGTACTCCTCCCCCCAACAGTAGTAAACCAAAGGAAAATAGCATCTATGAAAAGACAGATGTAATGTAATTCTCTAGTTGTTCTCTAGATGTAATTCTCTAGTTGTTACATGAGTCAAACTATATAGTGATTGCTGTTTAGTGATACTTGGAAAATTGGAGACATTTTCCTTTTTGATTGTCAGAGCTTGTTATAACAGGATCTCCAGCCCACCTGGGGCCAAACCGTCTCCCAGACAGCCAGAAAAATATTAATAGCATTATAATATGCTGCTTCTCTCCGGAGATGGGAACAAATCCTTACAGTATGCAATATTTCAGGAGAGAGAAAGAGAAAATATGAAACAGTATGCAAGTTGGCTTACAGTTAAAGCCCAATAACCGACATTGAAGCATTGCCAGGTTCAGTTTCCTTTCAAACGTCAGAGCCGTGAAAGTAGGAGTCACATTAGTACAGGGGGTGAATAGAGTCCGGGGTCCGGCCGGTGTCTTGCCCGCTTCGCTCACTGTCAGGCCCTTTTCAGTGCTCCATGCACAGCCTTCCTGTGAAAAGAGCAAGGATTAAGACAGTCGAAGACAAAGACAAAGGGGACACATCTTTCCCCGAGAGCACCCCAGCCACACAATGACAGCAGACAATGGGATGATGTGTTCTTTTGGCCAAGGCCGGATGTGTCATCTCGCACTACTGTGCAAAACTTCCCAGCATTATGTGCGGGCCTCTGCCATTGTGCCTGGGCCATACTGACACCTTGGAGATATTTCACAGTGGATGAATGCTTTCTTTCTTTCCGCCCAGGCTGCCTGGTGTTATCTGGCTCCCAGTTCCCAGGGCCAGGAAGCAGGGAGGCCCCTGGACTCATGAGCCAGCAGAGCTGACCGCAGCCAGTTAGCCACTGCTGCTGTGGGGGAGGTGGGGATCCTCTTTCTGTCTATGTCTGTCCATCCATATTTTCCTCATCTATTGCTCTCTCACTCTGTCACTCCTCCCGTCGCCTATCAAATAGCTTCAGGCTCTCAGTGTTTGTCAGAACTAAAGTGTGAGATGATCTGCCTATGCAGATGTCTGTCACATTTGGCATGGCCACAAAGCTGTGTCTAGTGAGATGTGACTGGAGGCAAGCTGAATGGGCAGTCAGAGGACAGAGGACCTGACTGACTGGGAGACTTTTTGAGAGCAGAGCAGAGCAGTGAGTGGAGTGCTGGCCACTGGAAGAGAACCTGGCCCCAGGGGGCTAAGAAAGCACATTCTTCTCCAATGTCATGGAGATTGCTGTCTCTAATGAACTGTAGCCATGGGCTATCAACTGCTGCCAAACTGCAGAGGGGTGTTGTTATTTTGGTTAATTCAATCATGGGTAATTTTTGCAATGTCTGACGTTGTGAAACTGTTAGTGGGAATTTATTTCCACACATTCTTGCTTGATTTGATTCCATGAAAGAGCTTAATGAAAGACTAAACCATGGATTACATGATTTGTTGAGTGCCGAAGTGGTAGGCAGCATTATCGTATTTTCACACCTGAAGTTAAGTGAAGACATGCTTTCATCAATATTGAAACTACGGTAACACTTTATTTGGATAGTCCATTTGTAGATGCTCTACAGATTATCAGTTTCATTTCAACTATCTACTAACCCTAACCCTAACCTTAGCCCTTATCTAAACCTTAACCCTAACCTTAGCAAGCAGTTGCTTATCAACAGATAGTTTGTTGATAGTATGACCATCTGTAGAGCATCTACACATGGACCATCCAGACTATCCAAATAAAGTGTGACCGAAACTCCAACAAAGTCAGCTACCAAAAAGCTGCCAAAATGGAACTAGCTGTTCTCATAGGATGGCTATCTTCCTTCCCAACAATATTGACTGTGGCAAAACATGTAAAACAATACCCTCAACAGAAAAGCAAATCAGACTTTAGCCCATGGCACTTAACAGGATACATGATCTTTGAACAATGCTTTAGAAACCTTATACACCTCAAAGAGCTTAGGCGATGTTAGCTTTGCCCTTGGGGTAATACCTAGAGTAAATGAAATAGGTTACAGAGAGGAAGAGAAGACAGGGACATTGAAAACAGCAAGGGGCTCAGTATATTGGTGGAAAAACCACAACAGCCAGAGTAATCCCTCTCATAGTGCTGTCCCTCCACATGACAGATGTATGATTGACAGGTAATTAGTTTGAGAACTTGGCCATCTTATCTCCCATTCATCACCTCATTCTAACAGTCTTTATTGAGGTGATCATGTATGGATTTATGTCAGTGTGGTTAGTTCAGGCATTTTCCTTGAAGCTTTTCTTAAATCTTCATTTTCAATGCTGAAAGTTTGCACTTGTCAAAGGATCAGTGCTATCCAGATTCCTATCCGTCCTTATCCCTAAACACTAACCCTAATCTATAACCCCCTACCCTACCCTTACCTTAACCATAACCCTGACCTAACCCTAACCTTAACCCTTACCGTAACCATTTTAAAGGTGCACTTCAACGGAGTAGGGACGTCCCAAGGATCCCAGGGTTCAGGCTAGGGGATTCACCTTGGCAACCTCCATTCTACCACATTTCCTCTTCTAATAGGCCAATGAGATTTTTTTGTCTGAGAAGGCTTTGAGATGATGAAAATAAGTTCTACATGAACTTTACAGCTGTTTTAACAATGAAACGGAAGTGACAATGCAACTTTTTCATGTTCAAGGCTCACCCCTCCAGATGAAAAGGTTCTTTCATGGTTTTATATGCAGTAAAAATGGCCACTTGTATTCAGCAGACTGAAACTCTGGGGAAATGGTTCCAGCTGGCCACAGCTAGCACACAATGGAGGTACCAGCAAACTTGTTGTGGTGTGTGTTGTTGAATTGTTTTGTGTTGGTACTGAGCAATTCTTCTCCATCAACATTATGGAGAGTTTTCTGCATGCTCCTCACACAGGTGCTTTTCATTTTTCAGAACATTCAAAATCATTAATTTACTGGTAAAATCTATTGTTCAGCTTTTAGTGGCAGTCTATAAAACAACAGATTATAAAACACAAGTATTCTCTCTGGAGAAGTTGCAGCCTACTTTTTCAAAATATATAAACAACATATTTGCTTATAATGCATGGTTTCACATTATCAAAAACCAAAAGATGGAACTATGTCAAAGTAACAGTAGTATAATCCATTCCACTGAAGTGGCATCGCCCTGCTCAGCTAGACACCAGTGCTGTCTCAAGTTCAAAAGGCTGTGCTCTCAGACTTATCCCTTGCCTCAAGGGACCTAATTTAGGACATTCTGAGGCCTAGCAGGCCTCATTTCCACAAATAACACTCACTCCCACAAATAACACTCACTCCAGATTTTTTAAGTGGAAAAGTGTATTTTATTTTCCAGTATATATATATATATATATATATTCCAGTGTTCAACTGTACCGTCCGTACAAATCCAAACACAAGCACATCTGTTCCTGGTCACCTCTCAAAGCAGACACCTCTGATCTGGTGGCAATATACATGTGAAGTTGTAGGAACACATTAGATCAGAATGAACGGGTAAATAGCTATAGTGGTACACAACCCCAGCTCAGTGAATGGTAGCCCAGGATGTCTGATGTGTATGTGTCTCTCTCTGGCCTGTGCCAAGGCAGAGCAGGGTTTGCGTTTTAGGTGTAGGCTTCTCTAACACATAAGTTACTCTGCTCTGGGTTTCTGTGACAGCAGAGCTCTTGTCAGCGCATAGCTGACGCTGTCTGAGTAACGCCTGCATACCCGTCTTCTCTACTCCCGTCAAATAGTTTCTGGCCATCATGTAAACATAGGTAATGAGGACATGAGAGGCTGTGCTCCTCCTCATAGAGGGGGCGTGGCCATACATTAGAGTAGTGGGGGTCTGTGCTTACAGAGAGAAGAGCTTTCACTTTCAATACTGTTGATATCTCTAAATACTGTTTAAAGATTTAGATTGACCTCTATATACTGTATGCAGATATGAACTGGGAATGCTTTCCAAGTAAAACATGCTTTTGTGTATCTAAGCATCTAAGCAAATTTTATTTGAACAGCCTCTAATTTTTGTCAAATCTGTGATGGCCAAAATATAATTTTATTGATTTGGTAAGAGATTAAAATGAAATTACAGGTCAATAGTTTTGGCTCATCCTAAAGGTCCCTGTTCTTATTTTTTATCTCCAAGAATCTCCAGATTAAAATGTTTGCTTTTCATTTCCTGTCTGTAAGAAAAATAATCTACTTCCTTTGTTTTGTCACTTAGTTACAGTGGCCATGGAAACAAGGCTGTGGACAAGTTTTGAGGAGTGATGTATGGCTAAATACCTAGCGAGGAGATAGGATAGAAAACAAAAGATACAAAAATAACACATTTAATACATGTCAGAAATATCAGTGAATTATGTTATGCTTCCTTGGAATAAAGTTAGGCTTTATCTTCAGTGCTTCAATGACAAAATGAAAGCAGAAAACAGAATGTCCTCAGCTAGCAATGCTTCTGTGGTTTAAACTCTTCATACTGCCTTTTTGAACAGTCATGGCAAGTGAAAGCTCAGTCAGTTCTCTCTCTCTCTTTCTCTCTCTCTCTCTCTCTCTCTCTCTCTCTCTCTCTCTCTCTGTGTCTCTCTCTCTCTCTGACAGCCATCTTAAATCCATTCAGAGATCTCAAGGGACCAGTTTTCTGCATGCTCAACATGCTCACATCTCCTTCAGCCCACACAGTCGCCATGGCAACCATGGACCACATCTGGCTACCAGTGCATCTGTCAGCCCTCCCCAACATCCTTCCGACCCACTACTCCCTCCACCCATGTTCTCGGCCACCATGCCTCTCCACCATGTCGCTTCTTACTACAGAGAGCGTAGAGCATGGCGCTCAGTCAACCATGCGTACACTTTGTGATATACTGTAGTAGTTAAGCCTTCATTTGATTATGAAGACCTTAGATAGATTTATCACAATGTTTAAGTGAAGTGCACTTGGCATGAGTCTTCAATGAAAGTCATTGTTGGGGAATATTGTTCCTTTTATGATCACAAACCTCCAGTTTATTTCTGCACCATAAATAGATACGGTGGAGATTTACTGTAGCAGAGTGCTCTACTCTGTCTTTACACAATTTGTGGTTGGTTTTTAGGTGCCATGCGCACCACCTGAAGAGGGCAGACTTGATCCTTTCTCTTGCAGCCGTGTCGATACTTTCTCACTTCCTCAACAAAACCATGCAAACCTGCTGTGTCACAACCACTTCTTTGAGCCCAAGACCACCCATCCATCACCAAAAGTCCCTGGCCGTGATTTAAACCCTCATGACCCCCCCCCAACCAATCAAATCTCTTCAGAAATACAGGAAACTGTACTGCATGTGCACATGGGCATGCTTCTATGTATGTGTGTGAACGGCAGAGGGGAGAAGAGAGAGAGTGGGAGAGAGAGAGCAGGTCTCCCTCATCACTCTGTAATGTTTTACGCAGGCTTTCAGTAAAAGGCAAAACAGCATTGTTCAGTCAGCTGTGCCGAATGTGTCTATTCTCTCGTAGCCCTCTTCTCTTTCATGGGAGATTTCTTTCTATTGTTGTCACCAAACCCTCCCCAATCTCTACCCTCTAAAGTCCCTCCCCCCTTTCCCCCAAAAAAGAGGAGGGGTGGGGGGATGTCCATGGTCGGGCACAGGCAGGTGGGGGGAGGGGCATAGATAGCACTGTTGTAATCTGCAATTGTTACTGTCTGTGGCCTAGACATGCTGTCACCATCCCAAATTGATTTAACCATCAATGGCAGCAGCCATTTACAGCTGGTAGAGGTCTGGCCAGGCTGCTCAAACTCAACTGAATGTTCAATGAGGCCCTCACCCCCATTCCCACAATCTGGTATCAAAGGCCATTGTGTCACAAGAAAGTGGAGGGGTCAACCATTCACCCCCTGGGTCAGCTACAGGCTGAGATAGAGGGAAAGTGAATGCGAGAGAGACTGTTAAATAGCCATCACTAGCCGGCTCCCACCAGGTTACGCAACCCTGCACCTTAGAGTCTGCTGCCCAATACACATAGACTTGGAATCACTGGCCACTTTAATAATGGGACACTAGTCACTTTAATAATGTTTAAATAATGTTTAAGTACTGCTTTACTCATCTCATATGTATATACTGTATTCTATTCTACTGTATTTTAGTCAATGACACTCCGACATTGCTCAATCTAATATTGATATATTTCTCAATTCCATTCTTTTACTTTTAGATTTGTGTGTATTGTTGTGAATTGTTTTTAGATACTAATGCACTGTTAGATACTACTGCACTGTTGGAGATACAGTTTAAGTCGGAAGTTTACATACACCTTAGCCAAATATATACTGCTCAAAAAAATAAAGGGAACACTAAAATAACACATCCTAGATCTGAATGAATACTTTTTTCTTTACATAGTTGAATGTGCTGACAACAAAATCACACAAAAATAATCAATGGAAATCCAATTTATCAACCCATGGAGGTCTGGATTTGGAGTCACACTCAAAATTAAAGTGGAAAACCACACTACAGGCTGATCCAACTTTGATGTAATGTCCTTAAAACAAGTCAAAATGAGGCTCAGTAGTGTGTGTGGCCTCCATGTGCCTGTATGACCTCCCTACAACGCCTGGGCATGCTCCTGATGAGGTGGCGGATGGTTTCCTGAGGGATCTCCTCCCAGACCTGGACTAAAGCATCCGCCAACTCCTGGACAGTCTGTGGTGCAACGTGGCGTTGGTGGATGGAGCGAGACATGATGTCCCAGATGTGCTCAATTGGATTCAGGTCTGGGGAACGGGCGGGCCAGTCTATAGCATCAATGCCTTCCTCTTGCAGGAACTGCTGACACACTCCAGCCACATGAGGTCTAGCATTGTCTTGCATTAGGAGGAACCCAGGGCCAACCACACCAGCATATGGTTTCACAAGGGGTCTGAGGATCTCATCTCGGTACCTAATGGCAGTCAGGCTACCTCTGGCAAGCACATGGAGGGCTGTGCGGCCCCCCAAAGAAATGCCACCCCACACCATGACTGACCCACCACCAAACCGATCATGCTGGAGGATGTTGCAGGCAGCAGAACGTTCTCCACGGCGTCTCCAGACTCTGTCACGTCTGTCACGTGCTCAGTGTGAACCTGCTTTCATCTGTGAAGAGCACAGGGCGCCAGTGGCGAATTTGCCAATCTTGGTGTTCTCTGGCAAATGCCAAACGTCCTGCACGGTGTTGGGCTGAAAGCACAACCCCCACCTGTGGACGTCGGGCCCTCATACCACCGTCATGGAGTCTGTTTCTGACCATTTGAGCTGACACATGCACATTTGTGGCCTGCTGGAGGTCATTTTGCAGGGCTCTGGCAGTGCTCCTCCTGCTCCTCCTTGCACAAAGGCGGAGGTAGCGGTCCTGCTGCTGGGTTGTTGCCCTCCTACGGCCTCCTCCACATCTCCTGATGTACTGGCTTGTCTCCTGGTAGCGCCTCCATGCTCTGGACACTACGCTGACAGACACAGCAAACCTTCTTGCCACAGCTCGCATTGATGTGCCATCCTGGATGAGCTGCACTACCTGAGCCACTTGTGTGGGTTGTAGACTCCATCTCATCCTACAACTAGAGTGAAAGCACCACCAGCATTCAAAAGTGACCAAAACATCAGCCAGGAAGCATAGGAACTGAGAAGTGGTCTGTGGTCCCCACCTGCAGAACCACTCCTTTATTGGTGGTGTCTTGCTAATTGCCTCTAATTTCCACCTGTTGTCTATTCCATTTGCACAACAGCATGTGACATTTATTGTCAATCAGTGTTGCTTCCTAAGTGGACAGTTTGATTTCACAGAAGTGTGATTGACTTGGAGTTACATTGTGTTGTTTAAGTGTTCCCTTTATTTTTTTGAGCAGTGTATTTAAACTCAATTTGTCACAATTCCTGACATTTAATTCTAGTAAAAATGTCCTGTTTTAGGTCAGTTAGGATCACCACTTTATTTTAAGAATGTGAAATGTCAGAATAATGGTAGAGAGAATGATTTATTTCAGCTTTTATTTATTTCATCACATTCCCAGTGGGTCAGAAGTTTACATACACCCAATTTGTATTTGCTAGCATTGTCTTTAAATTGTTTAACTTGGGTCAAACGTTTCAGGTAGCCTTCCACAAGCTTCCCACAATAAGTTGGGTGAATTTTGGCCCATTCCTCCTGACAGAGCTGGTGTAACTGAGTCAGGTTTGTAGGCCTCCTTGCTCGCACACGCTTTTTCAGTTCTCCTAACAAATTTTCTATAGGATTGAGGTCAGGGATTTGTGATGGCCACTCCAATACCTTGGCTTTGTTGTCCTTGAGCCATTTTGCCACAACTTTGGAAGTATGTTTGGGGTCATTGTCCTTTTGGAAGACCAATTTGCGACCAAGCTTTAACTTTCTGACTGATGTCTTGAGATGTTGCTTCAATATATCCACATCATTTTCCTCCCTCATGATGCCATCTATTTTGTGAAGTGCACCAGTCCCTCCTGCAGCAAAGCACCCCCACAACATGATGCTGCCACCCCCGTGCTTCATAGTTGGGATGGTGTTCTTCGGCTTGCAAGCCTCCCCCTTTTTCCTCCAAACATAATGATGGTCATTATGGCCAAACAGTTCTATTTTTGTTTCATCAGACCAGAGGACATTTCTACAAAAAGTACGATCTTTGTCCCCATGTGCAGCTGAAAACCGTAGTCTGGCTTTTTTATGGCGGTTTTGTGGTTTCTTCCTTGCTGAGCGGCCTTTCAGGTTATGTCGATATAGGAGTCGTTTTACTGTGGATATAGATACTTTGTACCTGTTTCCTCCAGCATCTTCACAAGGTCCTTTGCTGTTGTTCTGGGGTTGATTTGCACTTTTCACACCAAAGTACGTTCATCTCTAGGAGACAGAACGCGTCTCCTTCCTGAGCGGTATGACGGCTGCGTGGTCCCATGGTGTTTATTCTTGCGTACTATTGTTTGTACAGATGAACGTGGTACATTCAGGTGTTTGGAAATTGCTCCCAAGGATGAACCAGACTTGTGGAGGTGTACAATTTGTTTCTGAGTGTCACGGTTGTCGTTGGTGAATGAGGACCAAAATGCAGCAGGTACGTGTATGCTCATTTTTAGATTTATTACCTTTCAAACGAACACTCCAAAACAACAAAACACGCAAATGAACGAACAACAAAACAGTCTGGCAAAGCATAGGGCTTTACACAGAACAATCACCCACAAATCACAAACACAAACACACCCTTATATATGAGACTCTCAATCAAAGGCAGATAGACAACACCTGCCTTCAACTGAGAGTCCCAATCCCAATTAACCAACATAGAAACACACTCACCAGACTAGACATAGAAATACATAAACAGACTATAAACCAAAACCCCGGAAATACTAAATCAAACACCCTTAATCAAACACACCACCCTGAACCACATAAAACAAATACCCTCTGACACGCCCTGACCAAACTACAAAACAATTAACCTTACATACTGGCCAGGACGTGACAGTACCCCCCCCTTAAAGGTGCTACCCCAGAAGCACCTTAAAAAAAAAATAAAAAAAATACCCCCGAACAATACCCAAAAGAAAAATTCCCCCTTACTAAAGGGAGGGAAGGGAGGGTGGCTGCCGTCAACGACGGCACTGTGCTACACCCCCCCTCCCCAACCCACCTATATTGGAGGCGGCTCAGGTTCTGGCCGTTCCAGGCAGTCTGGGCAGTCTGGCAGTTCGGGGCAGTCTGGTGGCTCGGGGCAGTCTGGTGGCTCGGGGCAGTCTGGGCAGTCTGTCAGCTCGGGGCAGTCTGGGCAGTCTGTCAGCTCGGGGCAGTCTGGGCAGTCTGTCAGCTCGGGGCAGTCTGGGCAGTCTGTCAGCTCGGGGCAGTCAGGGCAGTCTGGCCACTCCGGCAGGTCAGGGCAGTCTGGCCACTCCGGCAGGTCAGGGCAGTCTGGCCACTCCGGCAGGTCAGGGCAGTCTGGCCACTCCGGCAGGTCAGGGCAGTCTGGCCACACCGGCAGGTCAGGGCAGTCTGGCCACTCCGGCAGGTCAGGGCAGTCTGGCCACTCCGGCAGGTCAGGGCAGTCTGGCCACTCCGGCAGTTCAGCGCAGTCTGGCCACTCCGGCAGTTCAGCGCAGTCTGGCCACTCCGGCAGTTCAGCGCAGTCTGACCACTCCGGCAGTTCAGCGCAGTCTGACCACTCCGGCAGTTCAGCGCAGTCTGACCACTCCGGCGACTGTTGACTGACGGGCAGCTCCGACGACTGTTGACTGACGGGCAGCTCCGACGACTGTTGACTGACGGGCAGCTCCGACGACTGTTGACTGACAGGCAGCTCCGACGACTGTTGACTGACGGGCAGCTCCGACGACTGTTGACTGACGGGTAGCTCCGACGACTGTTGACTGACGGGTAGCTCCGACGACTGTTGACTGACGAGGCTGCGTTTACGCACTTGCCGTTTAGTGCGGGGAGCGGGAACAGGATGAGTCGGACTGGGTGGACGCACTTCCGGGTCCGCACGAGAGACAGGAGCTGGAAACCCAGGGCTATGGAGGCGCACAGCCGGTCTAGATCTTACCTCCTGCACAACCCGCCTTGGCTCGATGGAACTAGTAGCCCTGCACGAGCGGAGTGCTCGTACAGGGCAGACTGGGCTGTGCAGGGGCTTGATGGTAGCCGTGCGTAGAGCGGGAGTTGGGTAGCCTGGTCCTCGGTGGCGTACCGGCAACCAGATGCGCTGCGCAGGTATCCTCCTACCAGGCTGGATGCCCGCTCTAGCACGGCACCTGCGAGGGGCTGGAATAACTCGCACCGGACTGTGCGTGCGTATGGGTGAGATATTGCGCTTCTCAGCGAAACATGGCGCTCCCCACCTCATACGCTCCTCCATATAACCACGGGTAGCTGGCTTCCGGCTCTTCCCTCGCCTAGCCAAACTACCCGTGTGCCCCCCCAAAAAAAATTCTTGGGGGTGCCTCTCGTGCTTCTCCCTCAGCGCGTCTCTGGCCTCGTACCACCGCCTCTCTGCCTTGGCTGCTTCTATTTCCCACTGCGGGCGGCGATACTCCCCAGCCTGATGCCAAGGTCCGGCCCCGTCCAGAACTTCCTCCCAAGTCCACTTCTCCCGCCAGTCCAACTCGTAATTCCTCCGCTCCTTCCTCTGCTGCTTGGTCCTTTGGTGGTGGGTGATTCTGTCAGTGTTTTGTTCCAGACAGGACTGTTTGCTGTCGGTTTACTCTTTTCTTGTTTTGTATAGTGTTCATGTTGTTGATATTAAATTCTAATAATGAACACTAACTCCGCTGCACCTTGGTCCACTTCTTCAGACGACAGCCGTTACACTGAGGTCTTGGCTGATTTCTTTTGATTTTCCCATGATGTCAAGCAAAGAGGCACTGAGTTAGGTAGGCCTTGAAATACATCCCCAGGTACACCTCCAATTGACTGAAATGGTGTCAATTAGCCTATCAGAAGCTTCTAAAGCCATGTCATCATTTTCTGGAATTTTCCAAGCTGTTTAAAGGCACAGTCAACTTAGTGTATGTAAACTTCTGACACACTGGGATTGTGATACAATGAATTATAAGTGAAATAATCTGTCTGTAAACAATTGTTAGAAGAATTACCCGTATCATGCACAAAGTAGATGTCCTAACCGACTTGCCAAAACTATGGGGTGGTTGAAAAACGAGTTTTAGTGACTCCAACCTAAGTGTTTGTAAACTTTCGACTTCAACTATAGGAACACAAGCATTTCACTACACCCGCAATAACATCTGCTAAATATGTGTATGTGACCATTAACATTTGATTTGATTTGATTTTTTGAAAGAAAAAGGGAGGAAGGAGGGTCTTTAAGTTTTGAAGACAGCAGCTCCATAGAACACTTCCAACTCTCTCTCGCTACAGAAGGACATGACTAGCGCCTGACGTCAATGGAGCCATTTAATCCGTCAGACTGAAAATATTTGTAATTCGAGGCATTTGTCTCGTATTATCACTGGAATGTATTTGAGTTCCTGTTTGATGTCTCCTTGTGCTTGGTTCCTCTCTGCCTCCGCCCTGCCGTCTCCTCTCACTCAGGCCGTATTTACAGGGACTCATTAGGGCTTGTGAGGATCGTTTGACCCTCTCACAGGCCGGGACAAAGCACAGCTTCAAGAGGCCACACTGATAGCCTGTTTGTTCTGGCTTGATACATTGGTTTCTTTCATGTGTTGGCTGTGGTAGCGAGACGCTGATTGGCAGGAGCAGAGCGTGAATATGAATGATTTCATAATATCTGCTGAGGGGCTGGTGGTGTTTATGATCAACAAGAAATTATCTTAATCTAAGCCTGTTGTTTAGTGGGCAAGTATAGCAAGCTCAATAATATGATGTTGGGCCAAGGTAGCTAATACATACACAGTTACTCCCAGTTCCATCCCCCACAGCTCAATAGATTCTAGACCAGAGCAGGATCCCAGGTTACACCAGATGTGTTCCTTGACTTGCTAGTGAAAACTCAAACCTGACAGATTCTTCGCAGTGCAGACATGTTAATGTCCTGATGCCATTTATGCTGTTTTAACTTTCCCCCGTTTCTCAACCCCAACATGATTACATAAGGAGTATATTTGAGAATAGTCAAGATGAATGAATGTTTTTACAATACATATCAACAGTAACAGGAGTTTTTTGACCCATGGATGAAAGCAAAATATTGATTATTTCAATGTAACTTCAGGGAAATATGCTTTCTTGGAGTGAATCAAATGTAATAATACACTATAATATAAATCTCATTATTTAAAAATAATATTCACAATGTGTCCCAATCAGCAAGCCTGTAATATTGTCATAGTCAATAAAACAATCAACTGATCTCAATTAAAGTTGTTGTGTTTGGCGTCGTTTTGACACTTCACTGTTTTTGTTTGTGTGCCAACAGAGGCATCTAAACTATGCAGCTCATCGTCCAATCAGATTCTTCCGATACTATAGGGCCCCAGTATCTGGCTGGTGAGTGTGCAAATGTGACTCAAATCTAGATAACAATGGGAGCCAGTCTGTGTCCATATAACAAACTCATGGCTCAGGATAATGTTGCAATTAGCTGCACAGTCACCATTCAGTAAAGCCATGTAAACACATTTAGCTGGCAAAATTAATGACTGTGGGGAGAGAGTTAGACAGTTCATTATGAGACTCAAGGACTTGTATCCTACAAGCAGAGTGTGAGGGATCTTGAGGTGTTCTTTTTCAACCGACACCAGTTCTCAGGTTTATGGATGAGTCGGTTTCTCCTAATTGTCCAGGGAGACCTTCATTTGGAACGCAGTGTGGAAGTTTAAATTGAACTGAGGGGCGGAGGGGTTTGTGGAAAGAGAGAATTCTTCTTCCTGCAAAGTAACCTTGGAGAGACAGCCATTATACATAGGATATCTTTGGGTTGGTATGTACTCCAGAATGCGGATGAGATTTCCTTTCATATCCCTTCTCTCCTTCCACAAAGATAATCTCTCTCTCTCTCTCTCTCTGTCACCCAGAGAAGGGCTGAGCTCTTGAGCACAGTCCCTTTATTTCACAGTTTTGCTTCTCCCCACATTACCATGGTAACCTGGATACCGTTCAGTCCCGTCTTCTGTGAGAGGCAGGCAGGCAGCCTTTGCAGGTGGCTGTGCTTTCATGCAAAGAATGCTACAAATGCAGTTCCTTCCAAACAACTGACTGTGAGTGAGACCCTCTATTATTTGGTTAATCTGAATTGCTCCTGTAGATTCCCAATGTTTGTTTGAAATAGCAAAATATAAATTGTCTATAGATTCTTGAAATGCAACATGATGAGAAAAAAAACACTTCCTTTTACTCTGTGAGGATGCATCTGTCAGGACTAAATGCATTAAATTAGCATCTGGATGTAATAAATCAAAATATATTGACTCATATATTCAGAACCACCTGCCTTAATCACTCATGATTTCTTTCAATAACAAACTTGCACTCTGAAATGTGAGTGAGATGATGGGGGAGGAGAGAGAGTAATGCCATTGATGTAATATGAGTGGACTACTATGCTGCGCTTGTTGCCGAGTAACCGGTTGCCATGGCAACACTTCACCTTCTTTCTTCTCCTTCTTCCCTGACAGCCCGCCTGCCTGCCTCTCCTTCAGTGGGTGTGTGATCTTCATTACTGGTGATTTTTGTTAAGGCTTAGGATAACTAGCTGGCTGGGGTAATCCATGTTCGTACACAGGTCCAGAAAAACAATCCAGGGGACTGGTGTGTCATCCACCATACGTGCCCTCCTGGGTGGCTTGCAGGAGAGGGGACATAGCCCTGGTCATGTCATGTGACTGGCTGAGCTAATGGGTCTGCACACCGAAACGTGACTGAGGGCAGCCTGGCTGGCTGAGTGAGTGACTGGCTAGCTGGCTGTGTGGAGGTGGCCTGACGGTGTTAGCAGGTTGGCATTTATTGGGATGAATCATGTACTGGAGGCAGCTCTGCAGTGTGGTCACTAGCTGACACAGCTAAAAGGTCATAAAATCAGATTTTTTTTACCTAACCCTAACCTTAACCTTAAGTTTAACCATACTGCTTACCCTAATGCCCAACCCTAACTTTAAATTAAGACCAAAAGGCACATTTTTATTTTCATAAATGTTTACAATATAGCCAATTTTGACTTTGCTGCTGACCCATCTAGAAGAAACTGCTCAGTTATGCCTCCAGGGCAAGACTCATGGCAATAAATGTCATGGAGAGCTGAGATGACAGAAAACACAATCTGTTTTTCAGTAAAACTTCTTAAGGATCGCTGTTCCGTCAACGGGACAGTTGTAAATCATACAGCGCGTTATGTCAAGATCGCAGATTTTAGAGAAACAACAAATGTCGGTACATTTAAGTGTCTTATATTGGCTGAAAGCTTAAATTCTTGTTAATATAACTGCACTGTCCAATTTACAGTAGCTGTTATGGCTAAAAATACCATATTATTGAGGAGAGCTCCTAACAACAAAACACTTTTTCACAGCGATAGGTTTGATAAATTCACCTCTGAAGGTGAAATGTGTACTTACATTCTGAAATCTTGCTCTGATTTATCATCCGAAGGGTCCCAGAGATAACACAAAGTGTCGTTTTGTTAGATAAAAACCTTTTTCATATCCTTAAAAGGTCCATACATAGCATGCACAATCGATTTTATATTTCCACTCGTTCAATTTGCAAAGAAAGGAATCTGGGAAAATCTCACCCTAAACATTGTTTCGACGAGTCAAATCACGTTCGTATCTATTCCTCAGAGATCCTAGAAGGTAACAAGACTTCAATATTTCATTAGGGGTGCAGTATATCCTCTAGGACACCATATTTGGTCAGAGAGCAACGCCTTCATGGCACGCCAATGACGCGGGCGGCCATCACTTGAACAACTGTATCTTTGTCAAATAAGCACCAATCGGGGTCAAACAAAGTTAGCTAGATAGCCAATGAGCTGGGCTTTATGGGAGTATCTGGAAACCATGTATATATCTGCTACTAACCTTGTACAACAGCATGTCTTTTCATTTTGGACAAAAATTATAAAGATATTCAGAGTTATGAAGTTATGAAAATTGGTTGTTTTGCAAATGTTGGACTTATAATATGGCTACTAATACTTGGAAAGCTAAATCAAAGTATTCAGATTTGACAATATTCTTGCAGAAAAAATTGAATAAGAATGCGAATGTCTCCTTCACGATTCGCCCAAATGTACCTGGGGACTTCACACTAAAAGTCTTGTTGTTCACTCATACTTCAAGTTATCCATCTGAAACTTTTTCTAATGTGTCAAACAGCATTGAGAAATGTGCCAGCAGATGCCATCTTAAGTTATGTCTGAAATAAAGCTGTTTTCTGTCACACACTGATCTGTTTCACCTGTCTTTGTAATTGTCTCCACCCAGTCCAGCTGTCGCCCATCTTCTCCATTATCCCCCGTGTATTTATACCGGTGTTCTCTGTTTGTCTGTTGCCAGTTTGTCTGGTTTGTCAAGTCAACCAGCGTTTTTTGTATCAGCTCCTGCTTTTCCCCATGGTCTCTTTTCCCATCCTCCTGGTTGTGACCCTTGCCTGTCCATCCTGACCCTGAGCCCGCCCGCCTGACCACTCTGCCTGCCCCTGAGCCTGCCTGCCATCCTGTACCTTTTCCCCTGTTACTGTAATAAACAGACTCCATCTGGGTCTTACCTTTATCCTGATAGTATGATCTGACTCAGCAGACCTGGGCCAGCTGCGCGACGCCATCTCCTCCCAAGGAGCCACCATCGGGAGGCACGAGGAACTGTTTTGTGGCCTTATGGAGAGGGTCCAAACGTTGGCTGAACGCCATGACCGTACATTGAACAGTTTGCTGGAGCAATTCCGCGGGTTGTCTGGGAGGCAGCCTACCAACCCCACAGCCCCTCAGTAGCAGCACCTTCTTGTCGGCCACTCCAACTTCTCGGGAGCCCCGTTTACCCCCCTGGAACGTTTCAATGGAGGTGTTTCTAGCTCAGTGTGCCCTCATTTTCAAGCTTCAGTCCTCCTCCTTCCCCTCGGATTGCTCCAAGATAGCCCATCTCATCATGCTGAAGGTTTTTTACTCCCCGCTCTCCGGGAGAGAAGCTGCCCGGTAGCTAATCGCGCTTCTGCAGGACTCCTGTTGTGACTATGCGGTGGATTTCCGTACGTTGGCAGTGGAGAGTGCTTTGAACAAGGAAGCACTGTTCGATATGTTCCTGCATGGTGTTTTGGAGGAGGTCAAGGACGAGCTTGCTGCTCGGGAGTTACCTACGGATCTCGATTCCCTCATCGCTTTGACCATCCGCATCGATGGGCGACTATGGGAACGATGGAGGGAGAGGAAATTTGACTTCGCTCGCACGTGCAGGGATTCCACCTTGCCTCAGAGTCATCCAGGAAGTCTCAGACGATCCCTTGCTGAGAGAACCCGAGGCTTCCCGACCTTCCCTGAGAGTTGCGGAGACCGCTGAGTCACCACTTCCCGAGCCTATGCAACTAGGTAGAGCTGGTCTATCGCCAGCGGTACGGCAATACAAGATCAACACGAAGAGTTGTCTGTATTGCAGGACTATTGGTCATTTTGTGTCCTCTTATTCTTTTATAGAGGTCAGGTTCACTGGTAAGAGCGAGTACTCTGGTGGGCCATATGGAGAACTTTCCTGCTTCCCTTGCTCGCACTCCTGTTCATGCCATTCTGCTGTGTGGAAGCCAGTATAAATCTCTCCAGGTCCTCATTGACTCTGGGGCCAATGAGAGTTTTTTTGGACGCTACCCTGGCTTCCGAGCTGAACATCCCCACTCAGCCCCTCTCCACTCCCATGGATGTAAGAGTGCTGGACGGGCGCTCTATAGGCCGGGTCATTCATATTACCACTCCCATCAACCTACGGGTGTCAGGGAATTACAGCGAGACTATTCAATTCCTGCTCAAGTCTCCTCAGTGTCCTCAGATTCCCGTGGTATTGGGATTCTTCTGGCTCCAGCGACACAATCCTCTCATCAACTGGTTTACTGGTGCCATCATGGGCTGGAGTCCGTTCTGCCACGCCCAGTGTCTGAAGTCAGCGTAACCTGCCCCGGACCTCTCCGCCATTCCCTCAGAGTACCAGGACCTTCGGGAGGTGTTCAACAAGGCCCGGGCCACTTCGCTTCCGCCACACCGACCATATGACTGAGGGATTGACCTTCTCCCTAGCACCACTTCGCCCCGGGGACAACTTTACTCGCTGTCGGGACCGGAGACCAAGGCTATGGACACCTACATTAGGGACTCCCTAGCTGCAGGATTTATACGTCATACGCCTTCAACATGGCCACTACAAGTATTTGGTCATGCCATTTGGTCTCACCAACGCCCCTGCTGTGTTCCAGGCTCTGGTAAATTATGTTCTCCGTGACATGTTGAATCGGTTCATCTTCATCTACATTGATGACATCCTCGTCTCTCCCGCTCCCCCCAAGAACATGTGCTCCATGTCCAACAGGTTCTTCAACACCTCCTGGAGAACCAGCTGTTTGTCAAGGCAGAGAAGTGTGAGTTCCATCGCTCCACCATCCCCTTTCTGGGGTACATCATCTCCGCTGGGAGTGTCCAGATGGATCCTGAGAAGGTGAGAGCGGTGGTGGATTGGCCCCAGCCTTTGTCCAGGGCGCAACTGCAATGTTTCCTGGGGTTCGCCAACCTCTATCGCCGCTTCATCTGGGGTTACAGCACCCTGGCTTCCCCCTGTCAGCACTCACTTCTCCCAAGGTTCCGTTCACGTGGTGCCCTGCTGCTGACCAGGCATTCCGGGACCTCAAACACCGCTTCACCACTGCTCCCATCCTGGTTTATCCTGACCCTTTCCTTCAGTTTGTGGTGGAGGCTGATGCGTCTGATGTAGGAGGGGGGGCAGTCCTGTCCCAGCGTTATGCCCTGGACCTGAAGCTACATCCCTGGGCCTTCTTCTCACATCGCCTCAACGCCACGGAGAAAAACTACGTTGTGAGAAATCATGAGCTTCTCACAGTGAAGATCGCTTTGGAGGAATGGAGGCACTGGCTAGAAGGGGCGGATCATCCATTCATCATATGGACCGACCACAAAAATCTGGAGTATCTCCGCACAGTCAAACGCTTCAACTCCAGGCAAGCTAGATGGGCCTTGCTGTTCACACGGTTCAACTTCTCCCTCTCATGTCGGCCGGGATCCTAGAATGTCAAGCCGGATGCACTGTCTCGCGTTTATCGCTTCACGGCTATTACCCCGGAGCCTAAGACCATCCTTCCATACCTCGTGCCTGGCAGTGACACTCAGCTGGGATATAGGGAAACAGGTCCAGGAGGCACAGCATTCCCAGCCGAATCCTGGGGGGGGGGGGGGCTCGAGGTCAGGAAGGCAAGGGTCAAAACCAGGAGGACGAGAAAAGAGAGACTTGGGAAAAGCAGGAGCTGATACAAAAAAAACACTGGTTGACTTGACAAACCAGACAAACTGGCAACAGACAATCAGAGAACACCAGTTTAAATACACTGTGGATAATGGGGAAGATGGGCGACACCTGGAAGGGGGTGGAGACAATCACAAAGACATGGGGGGCACAACCTGGGTGCATACCTGGTTGACCGGGGTGCCGGCGGTGGAATTCGGCAATGAGGACTGGATGTATCTAGCGGGGACCCAGCACCTCTCCTCTGGGCCATAATCCTGCCAGTCAACCAGGTACTGGTAACCCCTGCCCCGTGGTCGCACACTCAAGAGGCGTCTCACCGTGTAAGCCGGTTGGACTGGGGTGGAACCCAGAGGACAGACTGGCCGACGACTCTATGAGGGTGCAGAACATCTTCCAGAACTAGGACAAGAACTGGGGACCCCGGTCGGAGACCATGTCCACGGGCAGTCCATGGATCCGGAAGACGTGCTGCACCATGAGCTGGGCCGTCTCCTTGGCCGAGGGTAGTTTGAGGAGAGGAATGAAGTGGGCGGCCTTGGAAAACTGGTCGACCACAGTCAGGATGGCAGTGTTGCCCTCAGATGGGGGGAGACCCATGACAAAATCCAGGGATATGTGGGACCAGGGACAGTGAGGGACAGGCAGAGGTTGCAGAAGGCCAGCCGGAGCTTGCTGAGGAGTCTTGTTCTGAGCACACACTGTGCAAGCGGCAACGAATGCGGAGACATCAGGGACCATGGTGGGCCACCAAAAGCACCGTCGCACAAATGTCAGGGTCCGGCAGGAACGCTGGTGGCAGGCCAGTCTGGAGGAGTGGGCCCACTCCAAGACTACGGAGCGGACCACGTCAGGCATATAGAGTGGCCAGATGGAAGCCACTCCTCAGTAAAAGACACATGATAGCGCACTTGGAGTTTGCCAAAAGGCACCTATATGACTCTCAGACCATGTGAAACAAGATTCTCTGGTCTGATGAAACCAAGATTGAACTCCTTGGCCTGAATGCCAAGAGTGACGTCTGAAGGAAACTTGGTACCATCCCTATGGTGAAGCACGGTGGTGGTAGCATCATGCTGTGGGGATGTTTTTCAGCGGCAGGGACTGGGAGACTAGTCAAGATCGAGGGAAAGATGAACAGAGCAAAGTACAGAGAGATCTTTGATGAAAACCTGCTCCAGAGGGCTCAGGACCTCAGACTGGGGTGAAGGTTCACCTTTCAACAGGACAACAACCCTAATCTCACAGCCACGGTAACGCAGGAGTGGCTTCAGGACAAGTCTCTGAATGTCCTTGAGTGGCCCAGCCAAAGCCCGTACTTGAAGCCGATCAAACATCTCTGGAGAGACCAGATAATAGCTGATGCAGCGACGCTCCCCATCCAACCCTACAGAGCGGATCTGCAGAGAAGAAATTGAGAAATGTGTAAAAAGTCAAGGGGTCTGAATACTTTCCGAATACACTGTACTATGACTGTAACATGTAATTGTCTCACCGATGGATGCGCTCTGAATTAGAGTGTCTGCTAAATGACTAAAATGTAAAATCAAAGTTTATTTGTCACGTGCACTGAATACAACAGGTGTAGACCTTACAGTAAAATGCTTACTTATTGGCTCTAACCAATAGTGCAAAAAAGGTATTAGGTGAACAATAGGTAAGTAAAGAAATAAAAACAACAGTAAAAAGACAGTGAAAAACAGTAGCGAGGCTATATACAGTAGCGAGGCTAGTCAGGCTGATTGAGGTAGTATGTACATGTACATGTTGATATGTACATGTAAAATGTAATGAGTGTATGATATATTTGGCCCATTATGCTTCTAAGCTGTATAGACATGCCTGTGCTGTGAGTCTTAATACCATAGTATCTATGAGAATTCCTGCCATTCTTGGTACGATGATGATACATTTTGTCATACATAGCACCACAGTGTGTGATTTGAATCTACAGGAGACTACTGTTCGTGTCGGAGAATGCACTGCTTGTTGACAAAGAGCTATAAATCTCCTTTATATCCCCTCAACAATGAACAACTAGAGTTACAAGGACACACTTCATCTTTCCAGACAAGAAAATAAGTCAGAACTTTGTTTGCTCCATGAAATGGCTTGTTTGTTTTCAGCAGTTGAAACATCTTGCGGGCCATGAATATTTAGGGTTCAGGGGGTTGTCTTGCTGAAGGCTGCTATACTTCACTAACTAGCCTACAACTGTACTGGTAAGGATAGCGACACACATTGATGGAGCAAAATGCCTGTGTCATTCTCTTTTCACTCAGTTTATTATGATGAGCATCAATTGTCAACCAAACCTATTAGCTTCTGGGGCCAGCAGAGATCTAGTCCTCTCTGATCCACATGAATGTTCATTCTTCTGATTGGGCCTTCATCAGAGGCTGAACAAATCAATGGAAATAGTCAATGACTGCCCGTTTCCTTCCCTCATGGCAGAGTTATACAAATAGTATTCAAGATCTCACAGCAGACGACATCAGAGGTCGTTAGTGTTTGTCATGGTGATGGGGGCCAGATAAAAGCAGTAATTGTAACTCATCATTTCTCATCAATAAATGCTACCTCCTCCTTGCAAACCTGGTTATTTTCTCCTGTAGATGAACACATGCTGATGGAATAGGCAATAATGTGAGTAAACAGACTCATGGTTGGTGGGGGGCATTTGGATTTGTTCAGTAGTTCATCTTGAGCAGTTTGTTGTCACTGTAATGGATAAATGACATTAAAGCAGGTCTGAGGCAGGGAAGCTTGAATTAAACCGCCATTTGTCTTTATAAGGGGAAAAAATGAACTCGTCTTCATTTTACCAGAAACCATTGTCACTCCATTTCATTCTAATTCGGAATACAATGTGCACTCACTCAAACTTCTGAAAGTGTTCTTCGGATTCACAGTTTCCAGCTAACTAAAAGGAAAAATAAAATAATCTCCTCTATTTAAAAGCACATAAGTTTCTAGGTCAAACATTTGCTTTGTGGGTCTGACTTGAGAGAGAAGAGCAACTTTGATTTCCTGATGATTTCCCTGCAACAACATGGAGCACCCCTCTGCGTCCTGTTTTGATTATGGCTGCACTTCAGAAGCCAGCCAGAGCTGCTCTGCTGCAGAGCACTGATTAATTTATTCTGGGTTTGAAAACACCTCCCGTCACAACCTGGTCTCAGAGCATTTCATATTATTCTACACGTAAATCTGAGACAATCCATTTAGTATGATATGTTACATTTCGTATAGTACAGTGCATTCGGAAAGTATTCTGAACCTTTGACTTTTTCAACATTTTGTTGCGTTACAGCCTGAATCTAAAATGTATTAAATAGTTTTTTTCCCCCTCATCAATCTACACACAATACCTCATAATGTCAAAGCAAAAACAAGTTTGTAGACATTTTTGCAAATGTACATAAAAAAAAATAAAAAAAATGAAATATCTTCAGAAATATTCAGACCCTTTACTCAGTACTTTGTTGAAGCACCTTTGGCAGCGACTACAGCCACAAGTTTTCTTGGGTATGACGCTACAAGCTTGGCACATCTGTGTTTGGGGAGTTTCTCCCATTTTTCTCTGCAGATCCTCTCAAGCTCTGTTAGGTTGGATGGGGAGCGTCGCTGCACAGCTATTTTCAGGTCTGTCCAGAGATGTTTGATTCCCAATCAGGCCCTCATACCATCACGGTCACCTAATCATCCCAGCTTACAATTGTCTGATTCATTCCGCCTCCTCTCCTCTGTAACTATTCCTCAGGTCGTTATTGTAAATGAGAATGGGTTCTCAGTCAACTTACCTGATAAAATAAGGGTTAAATAAATAAAAAGATTGGATTCAAGTATGGGCTCTGGCGGGATCCCTTAACCTCTCTAGGGTAGGTGGGACGAAATCGTCCCGCACTATTCAACAGCCAGTGACACATCAGAGCGCCAAATTTAAAACCACAAAATGTCATAATTCAAAGTTCTCAAACATAGGACTATTTTACACCATTTGAAAGACAAGACTCTCGTTAATCTAACCACATTGTCCGATTTCAAAAAGGCTTTACAGCGAAAGCAAAACAGTAGATTATGTTAGGAGAGTACATAGCCATACATAGCCATACATAGAGTACATAGCCATTTTTCAAGCAAGCATATATGTCACAAAAACCAAAACACAGCTAAATGCAGCACTAACCTTTGATGATATTCATCAGATGACACTCCTAGGACATTATGTTATACAATACATGCATGTTTTGTTCAATCAAGTTCATATTTATATCAAAAAACAGTTTTTTACATTAGCATGTGATGTTCAGAACTAGCAACTAGCATACACACCGCAAACTTCCGGTGAATTTACTTAATTACTCAGCATAAAACGTTCACAAAATACATAACAATTATTTAAAGAATTATAGATACAGAACTCCTTTATGTAATCGCGGTGTCAGATTTTAAAATAGCTTTTCGGAGAAAGCACATTTAGCAATATTCTGAGTAGATAGCCCGGCCATCACGGCTAGCTAATTTGATACCCACCAAGTTTGGCCCTCACCAAACTCAGATTTACTATAAGAAAAATTGGATTACCTTTGCTGTTCTTCGTCAGAATGCACTCCCAGGACTTCTACTTCAACAACAAATGTTGTTTTGGTTCGAAATAATCCATAGTTATATTGAAATAGCTCTGTTTTGTTCGTGTGTTCAGGTCACAATCCGAAGGGTGACGCGCGAGCGCATTTAGTGACAAAAAATTGAAAATATTCCATTACCGTACTTCGAAGCATGTCAAATGCTGTTTAAAATCAATTTTTATGCAATTTTTCTCGTAAAATACCGATAATATTCCAACCGGGCGACATTGTATTCATTCAAAGACTGAAAGAACAAAATGGAGAATTCACATGAACGCGCATCTCCAGTGTCACTGTCCTCAGCCTGACCAGTAACAAACAGAGCTGCTGTACTTAGCCCAGAGACTGCAGACATCTCATTACACTTTCTGGTGCCTTCTGAGAGCCAATGGAAGCCTTAGAAAATGTCACATTACAGCACAGATGCTGTATTTTCGATAGAGAGGCTAAAGAAGGACAATAAATTGTCAGACAGGGCACTTCCTGTATGGAATCTTCTCAGGTTTTGGCCTGCCATATGAGTTATGTTATACTCACAGACACCATTCAAACATTTTTAGAAACGTTAGAGTGTTTTGTATCCACATCTACTAATTATATGCATATTCTCGTTTCTGGGCAAGAGTAGTAACCAGTTTAAATCGGGTACGTTTTTTATCCGGCCGTGAAAATACTGCCTCCTAGCCCCAAAAGGTTTTAAGGACATTCAGAGACTTGTCCCGAAGCTACTTCTGCGTTGTCTTGGCTGTGTGCTTAGGGTCACTCTCCTGCTGGAGGTGAACCTTCACCCCAGTCTGAGGTCCTGAGTGCTTTGGAGTAGGTTTTCATCAATGATCTTGCTGATCTCTCTGTACAATTATTCATCTTTCCCTCGATCCTGTCTAGTCTCCCAGTCCCTGCCACTGAAAAACATCCCTAGAGCATGATGCTACCACCACCATGCTTCACTGTAGGGATGGTGCCAGGTTTCCTCCAAACGTGACTCTTGGCATGCAGGCCAAGGAGTTCAATCTTGCTTTCATCAGACCAGAGAATCCTTTTGGCAAACTCCATGTGCCTTTTACTGAGGAGTGGCTTCCGTCTGGCCACTCTACCATAAAGTGGGACCTTATATGGACAGGTGTGTGCCTTTCAAAATCATGTCCAATCAATTGAATTTACCACAGGTGGACTCCAATCATGTTGTAGAAACATTTCAAGGATGATCAATGGAAACAGGATGCACCTGAGCTCAATTTCGAGTCTCATAGCAAAGGGTCTGAATACTTACGTAAATAAGATATTTCTGTTTTTTATTTTTTATGCATTTGCAAACATTTCTAAAAACCTGTTTTCACTTTGTCATTGTGGGGTATTGTGTGTAAAGTGATGAGGGAAATGTTTTATTTTATTCATTTTAGAATAAGGCTGTAACGTAACAAAATGTGGAAAAAGGGAAGGGGTCTGAATACTTTCCGAATGCACTGTATGTATTAATTTGTGGATGTCCATCACCCATTTCGTATGATATGTTACGAATTCCAATTCATATTATATGTTACAAATTTACAAAACTTACAATATGTTACAAATTTACTAACTTTACAATATGTTATGAATTCGCTAAATTTACAATATGTTACGAATTTGTAAAACGTACAAAATGTTTCGAATTTGCAAAACATATTGTATGTTACGAATTCTAGCTAGGTGGCTAATGTTAGCTATCTCGCTAACGTTAGCTAGGCTAGGGGTTTGGGTTAGAGTTGAGGTTAGGGTTAAGTTATGAGTTAGGTTAAAAGGTTTAGGTTAGGGGAAGGATTAACTAAAATGGTTAAGGTTAGGGTTAGGTGAAAGGTTAGCTAAAAGAGTTAAGGGTTAGAGGAAGAGTTAGCTAACATGCTATGTAGTTTCAAAGTAGCGAGAAAGTAGTAAGTAGTTGAACATTTGCTAATTAGCTAAATGCTAAAGTTGTATATGATGAGATTAAAACTCGCAACATTTGGGTTGCTAGACGTTTGCCTTAAACGCCCACCCTTCCACCCTCCTTTCGTTTTTGCCTTAAGTAACCATCTGTCTTATGTAACCATACCAAACATAACATACTGTCACGTTCGCTATCTTCATATTCCCTGTCGTAAATTAACCAAGGCGCAGCGTGCCGGTAATTACACATTCTTTTATTGAAGTGAAACTGAACAAAACAAAAACCAGGTAAACAGAATCGAACGTGATGCAACTGAGGTGCACACAAAACACACACAGAAAATAATAATTATCCACAAATACAGGTGGGGAAAAGGCTGCCTAAGTATGATTCCCAATCAGAGACAACGATAGACAGCTGCCTCTGATTAGGAACCATACTCGGCCAAACACAAAGAAATACATGACATAGAATGCCCACCCCACATCACACCCTGACCTAACCAAAATAGAGAAAATAAAACGTCTCTCTCAGGTCAGGGCGTGACACATACAGTATCATACTAAATGTGGTGTCTCGGATTTACGTACCGAATAATACGAAATGCTCTGAGACCTGTCAGAACTCCCACTGAACAGGCATAGAGCGCTTCGATTCACGGCCCAAAATAACCCCAGCCTTCTGAGATCAATGGAGAAACTTCACAGGGATTCATGAAACAAACATTTCATGCTTTGAACACTGACTCAAGAAGTCAAAATTCTGGTTAAATTAACCCAACTTCGTTCGTTTGAAATCAGTGTACGGTTGAGTCAGAAAGAACCATGGGGGTTTTGTTTTGTCTCTCAAAAAAGGCATAAGGTTCCAATAACACCTATTAGGTTCACAAAACACAGGAGGAAGGGAGGGAGAGAGAGAAAATGGACGTCCAGGCGACATCTTTATCTAAATCATGTACCACTAAAGCGTATTAGCTGGAGTGGTCACCCTAACCCTCCATATCAATGAGTTAGTGAAATGAATAAAACAATGTGAACGAGATGAATCATAGCCTGAGGCTGTGTTTCCCAGTAGGCCCTGGGAGGGAGGCTCTGTATGAGGTGGTATGTGTTACTGGGCTTGGCCGACATTCCCCTGGACAAACTCTCCGCAGCTGTAGCCGAGCATGGAGAAGGAGGAGGAAAGCAGTGCACTGTACAGAGCACCCTGGAAAATCAGTTAGGGGCATTACAAAAGCCTGCTTGTCCTCTATTTGAGGACAGCTGGGAGCTGTGATTTACTGGCCTGTACCCAGAAGTACTTGCTGCACTCATCACATGGCGCTGGAAACCACCAAGGGTCGCGGCTCGAAACATTGCTGGGGGAATGCTGGGGGATAGCCCCCAAACCATAAAGCCCTGGCCCCCAACCATGAGACCCCAGAACCAGAAAACAACTATGAGCTGCACAGGCTTACCTGGGACAGGGCCGCAGAGCAGAACAGAGCTTTTTAAATCAGAGTAGAGATGTACTGTATTCAGTCCAAATTTTCTGCAATAATATTCAGTACCATTTATTAAATTAGTACTTATCGGTACTCAAAATAACTAAGCCTATTTTAACTGAATACACCCATGTCCTGTATGACCTTGCTTCCCTCCCCACACGGACCCTGAGATTTAATGAGGGGAAACGATGGACTGAAGAAAAACACTTAACATGTCAACTCTAGTGAAAAGACTCTGAGCTGGGAGATAGGTTGGAATCTGACCCTCCATTTGTCACATCAGAAAAATGTAGAGTTGCTTTTAGCCTCAAGTGCTGTTCAAAGAAATACTTATTGAAACTTGTTAATTCGTCATTGGCCATGCTCTAAGTGAAAGCCTTCCACTTAGCATATTAACCCTTGTTGCAGACAACAAAGTGACAGAAGGTTGCATAATGTAAGAATGTGAGGGGGGATCAACACTTTGCACCATAAGAATGCTTCAGTATCATATGAACATACGGTATCAGTGTAGAAGTTGGCAACAATTATCAGTGACACCTTTTCAAATTACAATGCTTGTAGCGTCATACCCAAGAAGACACAAAGCTGTAATCGCTGCCAAAGGTACTTCAACAAAGTACTGAGCAAAGGGTCTGAATACTTCTTTAAGGAAAAATATTAATTTAATCCATTTTAGTATAAGGCTGTCACGTAACAAAATGTGGAAAAAGTCAAGGGGTCTGAATACTTTTCGAATGCACTGTAGCTAATTTGTTTTTTTCATATCTCCAAAATAAAAATTTGCGTTGAATGGCTTGAGCCCTGGCCTCTGGTGTCAGAGGTGGAACTGCATTAGAGCTGTCAAATCCGTAAATGTCTCTTGTCATTACACCTAAAGAGGCCGTTGCCATTGGCTGCACGGAGTCACATTAACATGCAGCCTTGTTTACAAGTTCAAACACTGAAATGTGAGATGTAATCTACACCTTGATTAGGATAGAAATTGTCATTATTACGTTTAATGCTTTTTCAATGTGAGTGTTATTATTTCTATATAGCCTACACTTTCCCGTTCTGAACTTCTAGTGCGAGTGGGGCAGGTGTGGCTTCATGACAATGATCGCAAGAGCAGCTGCTCGCCGATCCCGCCAAAATGTCTGCTATTGTCGGTTAACACTTGATGTGATTGAATCTAGGCCTTAGTAACAGAGAGGAGCATTGAGTGAGAAAGGTTGAAAGACAAAAGGTGGAGGGTTAAGTGAATCAAAGTAGTTTGACTGTAACTATAAAACCTCTTTGATAAATATAACATATAGTCTCCATATACTGTAGCATCCACCTGTACAGTGTTTGTGTTTCTAGTTGAATTGGATGGTCTCAACCAACAGCCCTTAATCAAACCAATTAAAGATGGGTAGGCTTATTGATGGTGTGCATGATTCCCCCAGCGGGAGGGAGTCTATACATGAACATAGAATATCAAAAAATAACGCCCCGTCTCCGTACAAATGGCTAGCAGTGAAGGCTAACTCACAAGGCATCAAGGCTCACCCCAGGCAGACTGCGGAAACATGGAGGTTGACGTTGCATACCAAATACATTTTTTATATTATTTTTCTCTCTATCAATATTTTATTAGCTGAGGCAGTTCACTAAGTGTTTTCCTCTGTTCTAAATTTGACCCTGAATACGTGAGGATTATGAGTGTTCCAAAGGTCAGCCAAGGTCCTGACACACATACACACTCTTTGGGTAAATTATTTCCACTCTATTTGAGCTTGACCCTTGCTGCAGACTAGAGTAAAGGAGTGGAAGGCTTTTTACAAGCACAAGGTCAAAGTCATTCGGATGGCCAATTGTGTGTGTGTTTTCACTACGTCACAGTACTGGAGAGCTATTTGTAAACTACATACTTTTTTCCCGATCCAAAACTAAAACACCTCATTTCGAAATCACTTCATCATCAAGAATCAACATCATCATTATTTGAATCAGGTGTTTTACTGCTGGGCTGGAACAAAAGCCTGCTCAGAATGTGTAGCTTCAACAGGACCAAGGCTGGAGGTCACTGCACTCATGAAATCTGTTTGGTTCATTGTTCCCCCCAATGCAAAGCAACAGAGACACGGAAGGAACGGGAGCAGAGTAGAGGCAAAAGAGAGATGTTGATGAAATATTTATCATGAAATATACAAGACATGGAAATGTAATTGTAAAGAGCTTCTGGGAATGATTGTATTTTTAGAAAGCGCTGAAGATTTCACTTTATTTCCCCTTCCAGTAAGCAGGTGACCCCCCTCTCTCTCTCCCTCTCTCGATGATGATGATGATGATGGTGATGGTGATGATGATGGTACAGCTCTCATGTATCTCCATTCCTTCTGTTCTTTTTGTTTAAAATATCTACTCGCCATCAAGTGTGTGAATGAGGTCAGCTCATGATTTCCTCGATATGAGCCAGCCTCAGTCAAATAGTATGTCATACTGGGACATATCTTTTACTTGTTCCTGACAAATAACATTGTGGGTAGGCGTGTGTGAACAAAACCTTTTCATAAATGCAAATACAGAGGCAATATGTTATTTCATGTCTTTCATTCTGCAGTTGTGTTTATCTTGCTAGTTTCCATTACATGGTCTGAGCCTGAATCAGGATAAAGAAACAAAGACTGTCGTCCAACTTCCCAAAGAGAGGAGCAGATGGCAGATGGCTCAGGACAGGAGCCTGGACACACAGCCAGGACCAGGTTGGCCTGCCTGCCCTGTAAACACATTAACTTCACAGGCCCAGGCAACCTACTACACTCACTGAAAGATATTGATAGGATTTCAGTCAGAAACCTGGAGATATCTTGAGTTTTTTTTTCACAAGCACTCCAATGTCTAATTGGATTATGATGATGAGAAGATTGGGTTTTGTGTGGTTTCCTGCCCGTTGGTCAACCAAAATATGACATCATTGTCTGGATAGGAAAGAGAAACCTACCCTGATTAACTTGATAAGCGAGAATCTGAACACCCTTCTAATAATAAAAGTGGCTGAAAGCCATGACCTCAGACTATGTGACACACACCACCCCCGAGACCACGTCATGTAAAATAGTAACATTCATTTATAACACTACCCAATGGGCACAGACGTCATTTCAACATTTAGTTTGGATTTAAATTTGGTTGAGTTGTCAAGTAATGTGGATTCAACGTGAAATCAACAACAACATTTACCATGTCATTGGATTCAGGTTAAGAGTTGGGTGAAGAAAACACAAAATTCCCCTACGAAATTCACTTACATTGAAGACTAAAAAACTAAAAAGTCTCTTTGAAACCAATTTCAACACTTTACAGAGCAATAGGAGGCGCCTTTGTGAAACACAAATAAAAAAAGCTACATTTTTACAGACAGTTTGGTCCCTAGTTCATAGGGTATTACTGGTTTTCTGGATGTTAATTACAAGGTGTTCAGTCACAAAAATGCATGTCTAGCTCTTCATATTTCATCCTTTTTGATGGATTGCCTTTTATTTTCCCCCAAGGATGTACAGTATTGACCTTTGTGAGAGCCACACCTTTTTGCCTGAAGAGGAAGAATATATAAATCCTGTCTCCTATTCACTTGACTTATAGGGGGAAGAGACAATGAATCTGTGATAAAACCAGTGTCTCCTGTCACTGAACTACGTTCAGCTGTATTTCACCACGACATGGTATACACTAGTTTATTTCCCAAGGGTAAGGTCAAATAAGGTCATCAGATTTCACAGTGAACATGGGTACTTCAGGGCTTCAGAACCAATCACTCCACTATAGAATGTGGTGCTGCTAATTGCACTCATACTCCCAATCCAATAGAAATCAATTGACACTGCTAACAGTTATTGGCTGGCTCCTGTCACAGGCCGGCTCATAGCCTGTGGCAAAAAATGAGGGGACACGAACAACAGGTATAGGCCAATCAAAAAGGTTCTTTATTATAAACCAAAAACGATTAACTTTAAACAAAGAAAAAGGAATGAGGTGTGGAAATGTCATAATGTAGGGTGTATGTAAGGTGCAGGGATGCATGAATCTGTGTGTGTGAATATGACTGAGTGGAAACTACGTAAAACTACAAAGGAACAAACAAAACAGGATCATACCTGGAGGAGCAGAGAGAGAGAGAGAGGTTAGTGAAGCAGTTTAAATACCCTGAGCCCAGGTGGCTCCAATCACTAACGACCCTCCTCTGCCTGCAGGAGGAACCGCCCCTGCACTGCAGAGGAGGGGCCGTGACACTCCTGACTGGCAATAAACAAAGACACTGCTAGTGCTCGACTGCCACGGTGGTGGCCCCTTATTTTCTTGCTTACATGCACTTCAGATTGGATTCAGCGGTCCTGAATGTGATAAATACAATTACATTTTATCTAAGAACTAATAACCAAGTAGAATTCACACACATTCCTCCGACAAGAAAAAAAACACCTCACTGGGGCTCGTGGGCTTCATGCCAGATCCAATAATGTAATCCTCACATAAAAGATGGAAAATACAGCTCACCCTGTGTTTAATGAGATTTATTCCTGACTCATGCCATTCAAATCCTTGCATGCTTCATTCATGCTCACCCCCCTGTCCCTGTCTGTGTGGAATTACACCGGGCAGGTTTATTGGTTATTGCGCCTGGCTTGATGGTGCACTTGACTGGCTTCTCTGGCTCACAGAGCAGGGAAGGGAAGGTAGACAGGCAGAAGTTCCTGGAGAAGAGAAGAAGCCCCTGGTTCCAAACTGCTCCCTGGTAGTAAGTTATTACCCCACCAGGCTGGATGGGGCTGTTTATATATCAATCTAGCTACCCCATCCTCCACTGGCTGCCATTTGGAAGCTTGGGTTGTGTTTATATTGGCAGGCAAAGAAAATCATTTAAAAATGTTTTAAATGGAAAAAGGACATTTTAGTTTCTTAGTGGACAAGTACAGGTAGTCCCTCCCTGTTCCAGTCTTATCTTCCATTGGATGCCAAATGAACACCAGCCTGGAGTTGTGTTTCTCCTCCATGTTCTTTTGGGGCCTTGCGTTCTATCCAACTGTGAGGACAACAAATGTAACACACTGCTGGGTTGAGATTGAGCCATTAATCACTGCTGTGACGTCTCTGAATGAGACTCACTTACCGTAGAAAAAACAACACAGCTCTGTCTTAATTAGTTAAATATGCAGAGTGACTGTGATTGGCAGGGAAATGTGAGGGAGAGATTCTATTTTGAGAACACTGTTCACATGTTCTGAATAGGGAGCAGATTGTGTGTTTCTTTCCGTGTCTATGTTCATAGAGTCTTGGCTATGTTAGCACGTCTTTAACGTTTCAGTTCCCTGGGGACAACAGAGAGTCATTAACTAATTATCTCCAATCCAACCAAGCTGTAAATGTGACTTATACAGAACATTACTACCCTCTGTGCACTATCAATTCACACAGTGTTTGACAAAGATTGGTCAAGTTTCTTATACGCATAACAAAGCATTCAATTTGAGGCTCTAATTTCAATGTTTTTGCAGGGTTAACTTTAAAGGTGGTGCCCATTCTGGAGGGGTTAAAGGTGAATTGGGGTGAGGGAGAGGGGGTGATTGACAGCTTTAGCTCGCACACTAAACCCAGAGAGAGAGAGCTGTCTTGCTCTGGGAGAAAGCAGCAGATGCCCTGTGTCAGAAGTCAACCCCCATGCCCCTCCCCCCTTCATCCCCCCCTCCATCCCCAGACAGAAGGGAGATAGGGAGGGACAGACGGTCACTAGGCCGCTTTGAGAGGGAAAACAAAAACAAGTCTTTCACCTTATAAGCTTCTGGAGCTTTGTCTGGAGATCCACAGGCAGTAAATCTAGCTGCAGCACAGTGGAGGGTTAGGGAACTGGTGTCTGGGAGAAATAACAGAGAAACAGTTTAACTAGTGCAAAACACCAGTCTCAAAGTTAATAGTGAATTTATTTATTTATTTATTTCAACTTTATTTAACCAGGTAGGCCAGTTGAGAACAAGTTCTCATTTACAACTGCGACCTGGTCAAGATAAAGCAAAGCAGTGCGACAAAAACAACACAGAGTTACACATGGGATAAACAAACGTACAGTCAATAACGCAATAGAAAAATCTATACACAGTGTGTGCAAATGTAGTAAGATTAGGGAGGTAAGTCAATAAATAGGCCATAGAGGAAAAATAATTACAATTTAGTATTAACACTGGAGTGATAGATGTGCAGAGGATGATGTGCAAGTAGAGATACTGGGGTGCAAAAGACCAACAAAAAAATTTAAAATAAATAACAATATGGGGATGAGGTAGTTGGCTGTGCTGTTTACAGATGGGCTGTGTACAGGTACAGTGATCGGTAAGCTGGTCTGACAGCTGATGCTCAAAGTTAGAGAGGGAGATATAAGACTCCAGCTTCAGAGATTTCTGCAATTCGTTCCAGTCATTGGCAGCAGAAAACTGGAACGAAAGGCAGCCAAAGGAGATGTTGGCTTTGGGGATGACCAGTGAAATATACCTGCTGGAGCGCGTGCTACGGATGGGTGTTGCTATGGTGACCAGTGAGCTGAGATAAGGCGAGGCTTTACCTAGCAAAGACTTATACATGACCTGGAGCCAGTGGGTTTGGCGACGAATATGTTGCGAGGGCCAACCAACGAGAGCATACAAGTCACAGTGATGGGTAATATATAGGGTTTTGGTGACAAAACGGATGGCACTGTGATAGACTACATCCAGTTTGCTGAGTAGAGTGTTGGAGGCTATTTTGTAAATGACATCGCCCGAAGTCAAGGATCGGTAGGATAGTCAGTTTTACGAGGGTATGTTTGGCAGCATGAGTGAAGGAGGCTTTGTTGCGAAATAGGAAGCCGATTCTAGATTTAATTTTTGATTGGAGATGCTTATTCTGAGTCTGGATGAGAGTTTAACACAGTGTCCAAAGAAGGGCCAGATGTATACAGAATGGTGTTGTCTGCGTAGAGGTGGATCAGAGAATCACCAGCAGCAAGAGCGACATCATTGATATATACAGAGAAAAGAGTCGGCCGAGAATTGAACCCTGTGGCACTCCCATAGAGACTGCCCGAGGTTCGGACAACAGGCCCTCCGATTTGACACACTAAACTCTATCTGAGAAGTAATTGGTGAACCAGGCGAGGCAGTCATTTGAGAAACCAAGTCTATTTAGTCTGCCGATAAGAATGCAGTGATTGACAGAGTCGAAAGCCCTGGCCTGGTCGAGGAAGACGGCTGCACAGTACTGTCTTTTATCGATGGTGGTTATGATATCGTTTAGGACCTTGAACGTGGCTGAGGTGCACCCATGACCAGCTCGGAAACCAGATTGCATAGTGGAGAAGGTACGGTGGGATTCGAAAGGCCGGTGATTTGTTTGTTAACTTGGCTTTCGAAGATTTTAGAAAAGCAGGGCAGGACGGATATAGGTCTATAACAGTTTGGGTCTAGAGTGTCTCCCCCTTTGAAGAGGGGAATGACCTTGGCAGCTTTCCAATCTTTGGGGATCTCAGACAATATGAAAGAGAGGTTGAACAGGCTAGTAATAGGGGTTGCAACAATTGCGGCGGATAATTTTAGAAAGAGAGGGGCCAGATTGTCTAGCCCAGCTGATTTGTAGGGATCCAGATTTTGCAGCTCTTTCAGAACATCATACATCACACGAGTGATGTGAAGGAGAAGCGGGGGGGGGGGGAGGCTTGGCCAAGTTTCTGTGGGGGGTGCAGAACTGTTGGCCGGGGTAGGGGTAGCCAGGTGGAAAGCATGACCAGCTGTAGAAAAATGCTTACTGAAATGATCGATTATCGTAGATTTATCGGTGGTGTTTCCTAGTCTCTGTGCAGTGGGCAGCTGGGAGGAGGTGCTCTTATTCTCCATGGACTTTACAGTGTCCCAAAACCTTTTGGAATTAGGGCTACAGGATGCAAATTTCTGTTTGAAAAAGCTAGCCTTAGCTTTCCTAACCGACTGTGCATATTGGTTCCTGACTTCCCTGAAAAATTTGCAAATCGCGGGGGCTATTCGATGCTCATCTTGTATTTATTTTAAATGAAGAGAACACCAAAATGAAGAATGCACGAACAACAAAACAGTCTTGTCATGCACACTCAGCAAAACAAGAAACAATCTCCCACAACACTACACCAAACAATTACCCATATATAGGACTCTCAATCAGAGGTAACGAGAAAGCACCTGCCTCCAATTGAGAGTCCAACCCCCCATTAACCTACACATAGAAATACCCCAAACCAGAAAGAACATAGAAATACAAAACATAGAACATAAACCAAAACCCGGAAATAATACATCTAACACCCTACTACAAAAATCATCACCCCGAAACACATAAACAAAATACCCTCTGCCACGTCCTGACCAAACTACAATAACAAATAACCCTTATACTGGTCAGGACGTAACACTAGGGGCTGAGGAGGATCTTTTACAAGCAGCAGACTTATTTCTGGAAAGGTGGATTTTTAAAAGTAAAAGCTCAAATTATTTGGGCACAGACCTGGATAGTATGACATAACTCTGCAGGCTATCTCTGCAGTAGATTGCAACTCTGCCTCCTTTGGCAGTTCTATCTTGTCGGGAAAATGTTGTAGTTAGGGATGGAAATGTCATAATTTTTGGTGGCCTCCGGAATGCGGAATGCTGGCCTTCTAGGCAGAGTTGCATAGAAAAAGACAAATCTTAGACTGGCCAATAAAAATAAAAGATTAAGATGGGCAAAAGAACACAGACACAGGACAGAGGAACTCTGCCTAGAAGGCCAGTATCACGGAGTCGCCTCTTCACTGTTGACATTGAGACTGGTGTTTTGCGGGTAATATTTAATGAAGCTGCCAGTTGAGGACTTGTGAGGTGTCTGTTTCTCAAACTAGACACTCTAATGTACTTGTCCTCTTGCTCAGTTGTGCACCAGGGCCCCCCACTCCTCTTTCTATTCTGGTTAGAGCCAGTTTGCTCTGTTCTGTGAAGGTAGTAGTACACAGCGTTGTATGATATTTTCAGTTTCTTGGTAATTTCTCGCATGGAATAGCCTTCATTTCAGACTGACGAGTTTCAGAGGAAAGTTCTTTGTTTCTGGCCATTATGAGCCTGTAATCTAACCCACAAATGCTGATGCTCCAGATACTCAACCAGTCTAAAGAAGGCCAGTTTTATTTCTTCTTTAATCAGGACAACAGTTTTCAGCTGTGCTAACATAATTGCAAAAGGGTTTTCTAATGATCAATTAGCCTTTTAAAATGATAAACTTGTATTAGCTAACACAACGTGCCATTGGAACACAGGAGTGATGGTTGTTGATAATGGGCCTCTGTACGCCTATGTAGATATTCCATTTTAAAAAATCTGCCGTTTCCAGCTAAAATAGTCATTTACAACATTAACAATATCTACACTGTATTTCTGATCAATTTGATGTTATTTTAATGGACAAAAATGGTTTGGGACTCCACCCTAAATGTAACCTCTGGGTACGAGCCTGTGTTAAGCCAAAGCAAGCAGACATAGGGTCAGTGCAATTAGGCAGATGGTATTCATTCAAGGCAAGCTTTTACAACTCATTACATCTCCTAAGTGTTTCAGCTGATTCCATTACTACTGCCTCCTAGGCTTAGGACATGTCTGGGCTGCTGTGGCCTGGGGTGGCAAACATGTCTGTGTGTGTCATGTAGAGCATTGGGATGCTTCTCACATAGTATACACTACATGACCAGAAGTATGTGGACACCTGCCTGTCGAACATCTCACTCCAATCCCATTTGGAAACCCATTTCATGAAGCTCCTGACAAACAGTTATTGTGCTGACGTTGCTTCCAGAGGCAGTTTGGAACTCGATAGTAAGTGTTGCAGCCGGGGACAGAAGATTTTTATGCGCAATGCGCTTCAGCACTCAGTAGTCCCGTTCTGTGAGCTTGTGAAAGTCACTGAGTTCTTCAGTAAGGCCATTCTACTGCCAATGTTTGTCTATGGAGATTGCATGGCCATATGCTTGATTGTATACACTTGTCAGCAATAGGTGTGGCTGAAATAGCCAAATCCACTAATTTGTATATCCACATACTTTTCTATATATAGTGCAGTTGCACGATTTTGGTCACACAGGAAGTAACCCATAGACAGAGAGTTTGCTGCATTGATTTCAAAATTTTCGTTGTTAGAGTTGTTGTTCTTCTGGTTAGATGTTAGTGCCAGCTTTGAGCATTCCATAGTGTTTTCTTGTAAGATTTAAGTCTCAAGAAAACGTTCATATCCTCTTGGGTCTTGGAGTCAAATTACAACTATGCATTTTCCCCCACTACCACAAGTTTCCTCTGATTTGCGCTGGCTGTCATTTCGCAGAAACACTTTCCTGTCTCCACAATGTTTTTGTTTTTTTACAGTGTTTATGGTGGACTGTTTGCATTCTGTAGGCTGATTGGGTGGTTTATGTTACTGGAAGGTGAGTTGTTTTGCTTGTTTTGATGGGTAGGTCACAGGAAGTGCTCACAGGAAGTGGTGTGGCAGACATTCCAAGTCTGGATGAAAGGGAGAGCGAAAGCGAGAGAGAGCGAGAGAGCGAGAGAGACACACTGACTGTAACCGACGACGAACATAGACACAAACACACTCTGTCCCCTAAATGACCCGCTCAGCTGCAGGCCTTGTCACCATAGTACACCCCGTGTCGTGTCAAGCCAACTGGCTAAATGGCCTGGTCCCAAAGGAAGTGGGCATGTCCATGCACCCTCTCTACAAATGTTTCCTGGTGCTAACAGCTCACGCAACATGACTTCAAATAGCTTTCTGATGTGGGAAGTGCTCTGGGGTTAAGACTGTTTAGTGGCTTCATGATTGTCTAAAGAGGATTCCATTTTGTTCCAGTAGTGCAGGTGAAGATTTCAGGCAGTGGTACTGGGTGACTTTCACTTTTAATTAAGCCATTTTTTATTAAGGTATCTGTACTTTAACTCAAGTACGACAATTGGATACTTTTTCCTCCTGATTTCAGGTAGCGCCTTACATTTTCAATGGAGGACAGGGTTATTAGGATGACATGCAGCCTTAGCCAAAATAGCAAGATGTGTGGTCATAAAAATGTTAATGTCTTAAATATTTCATGGCCTGCTGAATTAAGGAAAATCTTATGCTAAAACACATTACTCAGTTGACCTCTAAGAGAAGAGTGTTTCCTAGATCCCAATTAACCACATTTGCAAGTCAAAGGTCGGGGCTTGTGAGTCACTACTATACTTTTTAACATCATGAATAATCTACGTGATTTGTAAATGTAGATATGTTCCATATATTGAGATATTTTTTTCATAAATGCATGCTTCGCTGTAAAACAAGCATTGTATTGGTACACCAACAGTACCTCATGCTGGGAAATTAAGTGAATCTGGATAGAGGAGACCACGCCTGAGAAAATACTTGCATTAGTATAATCCTTCACATATGAAGAGCATGTTTGCTTTTGTTGTCTTTCAGATATCTTTTATCTACACAAAATCTCCAGAGTTTGAACTGTTTGTTTACACTGTGTTCATGCTCTTCTCTATTATTGTTTAGGCTTAGAGATCCAGGAAATCCCATACACTGTTTCTTAGGGACGATCGTAGCAGATAGTCATTTTGTCCAACCAAAAAGACACACCAATGCCAAAGACTATAGGGTAGAAAAATAATAATTAAATTGAGTTTACTGTATCACTACAATCATTGCTTGGTTATGCATTATCTCTTAATAATAATACCATGTTATGCAGTGTACTATGGGCAACACGCTTCGAATAACTTTAAAATAGGCTTATAAAGATAAGAAGTCAAACCACAGTACTGTTGTCTTATAAGCTACAGGATGTTTTCCTACTTCCTACAAACCCCTTCAGAGGACAGGACAGTGGGTAGATCCTAAACCATGGGATTTGACCATAGCATATTGAAGATTATTTATCTCAACCAACATAACCAAAATGAAAACACCTCAGACTTTAGAACGGATGTCTCTGAAGTACAGAAGATTTATGAGTTTGAAAATGAAAATATTTGTGTCATTCCTTAATGAATGACAATGTGTAGAATGTGACAGAACCACAGTTAATAAATAGACAATGACTTTTGCCGCGGATAGCTTCTGATTCACTCCAAGACACGCTTTGAAACCCTTCTAATTTGTAACCACTCAAATATGAATAAAAGAAATGTGCCCAAAAAAATGAATATGCTCCTCATGAACATTAGTGTCATTCTAGGTGGAAGGTTTTCAACAAGACTGTCTAGGCTGTCTGTTTGTTTAGTGTCTGTGAGGATACGTTTTAGCTTAAAACGTCTTGCCAAGCCCACGACGTTTGATCAATGGTGATCCAGTGTAGGAAATTCCAGTCTGCTTCTGAAAGGTGTTAGGCATTTGGATGTAAAATGACATTCTTTCATTCAATTATGAAGGCTGTTTCCCTCTGTCAAGCAAAGTATGACTTATGCATATGTAACTGATGTGAAATGGCTAGCTAGTTTGCGGGGTGCGCGCTAATAGCGTTTCAATCGGTGACGTCACTCGCTCTGAGACCTTGAAGTAGTTGTTCCCCTTGCTCTGCAAGGGCCGTGGCTTTTGTGAGTACAGGAGTAGGAAGAGATTAATGTTTAAGTTGAACGGGTTCAACCTCCCCTTTACTTGTATAGCGATTGGAGAGACGATGGTTAAAGTGAATGGGTTCAAACTCACTTTCCAACATCTAAACCCCTGATTGATTATTACATGAGGACTTTGGAGACTGAATAAAGGCTTTGTACACAATCTGTATTATAGTAAAGCAATGAAAGTCTTCTCTATGAGCTCAGGTTTATTATAACTATAATGTTGGAGTATCGTTTGATTATTAACAGAAATATCAGGAGATGCATCTTCAACAGGTATCAGTAATGCAGTGGAGGGTAAGCGCACATGAAGACGTTTATGCATCTTTCTTTTTGCATAGAAAAATGCATTGAAAATATAGGAGCATTATTTGATTCACCGCGAACGGCAATCAGCATTTACCCACCTACTTATTTTTAACCAATGCATCACTGACAGGGATGTAATACAGCTGAAACGTGACCTACAGCAACACATACTAAATGGAAGTGGAGAAATCTTCGGAGGGTTAAGATTCTTAGATTCCAGGGAGGGAGATAAAGATCTGATATCAGGCATACATACATACAAACATCCCAAACAGCTGGTTGTTACTGTGTGTAAAGAGACTCTGCAACCCCCGACACTGAACTGATTTCTGTGTCATTGTGACCCTACTATCTTACCCGTGAGTTCCCCCAGCTGTTTGTTACCGTTGTGTACATTCAACCTAAAGCTAATATAACAAAGGCTTCAGAGATTATTTATCATCTGTCACAGAAACTGGAATCTCCCCCGACGCACCCACATTTATTTTAGGGGATTTTAACAACTGTACTTTGCACAAGGTCCTGCACACGTACCACCAGTATGTGAAATGTCACACTAGGAAAAATAAGACTCTTGATTTGTGCTATGGGACAATACCAAATGTTTTCTCTGCCACCACCGGACCTCCCCTGGGGACATCAGACCACAATGTTGTCTTCTGCCGGCCAACCTACTGTCAGCTGCTGGACAATAGTATCACTTGTCTCCAAGGGTGTTTTGACTGTACTATGTGGAAGGTATTTGAGGACAGCAGCTCTGATCTTGATGAACTCACAGATGTTGTTTCAGACTATGTACATTTCTGTGTTGAGTCAGTTGTGCCTACTAAAACCTGTAAAATATTCCCTAACAATAAGCCTTGGGTATCACAAAATCTAAAATCACTACTTAATAGGAAGAGATGTACAACGTCAGATCAGTTTATGCTGACTGTGATAGACAGGCTTTAAGAGATGTACAACATCAGATCAAAAGACAGATACTGGTGGACAAGGAGGTATACAAGCAAAGGGTGGAGAGAACCCTCTCCTCAGGAAACTCAAGGGTGGCCTAGCAAGGGACTAAATCCATGGCTAGTGCCCCCCACATAGGTAGGGGGAAAACCAATACTGACCTTGGGAGACATGAGGGCCAGAACATGGCTAATGAACTGAATGCTTTCTTCTCAAGATTTGAATCTGACAACCTTGTGTCGGTGGTAAAACAAACGGAAGCATCATTACAAATGTTTGAGAGGGTTTTTGTTAAACAGGCTGATGTTTTGAAATTGTTCAGGGGATGTAATGCACACAGGCACAGGCCCAGACAAAATAAGTGGGCATGTATTAAAGCACTGTGCTGAACAATTGGCTGGTGTTTTTAACAGACATTTTCCAAACCTCGCTCAAACAGCAACACGTGCCAGTATTGTGAGAGAACCTCAATAACTATGCCCATTCCTAAAGCATCTAATCCCTCTGTGCTGAATGACTACCGCCCTGTTGCCTTGACATCCTTAGTAATCAAATGCTTTGAGAAAATTGTGAAAAGTTATTTATCAGCGCCACCCAGAAGCTCCCCAACTCGTTTCAGTTTGCCTATCAGCCCAGCAGAGGAGTTGATGATGCCATTCTTACTCTCCTCAACATGGTCTATAGACATCTGGAGGGTGTACTCTCCTCAACATGGTCTATAGACATCTAGAGGGTGTACTCTCCTCAACATGGTCTACAGACATCTAGAGGGTGTACTCTCCTCAACATGATCTATAGACATCTGGAGGGTGTACTCTCCTCAACATGGTCTACAGACATCTAGAGGGTGTACTCTCCTCAACATGGTCTATATACATCTAGAGTGTGTACTCTCCTCAACATGGTCTATAGACATCTGGAGGGTGTACTCTCCTCAACATGGTCTATAGACATCTAGAGGGTGTACTCTCCTCAACGTGGTCTATAGACATAGTAAAAGGCACTTGACAGCCCGCTTGGAGTTTGCCAAAAGGCAACTAAAGACTCTCAGACCATGAGAAACAAGATTCTCTTGTCTGATGAAATGAAAATATAACTCTTTGGCCTGAATGCCATGTGTCACGTCTGGAGGAAACCTGGCACCATCCCTACGGTGAAGCATGGTGGTGGCAGCATCATGCTGTGGGGATGTTTTTCAGAGGTATGGACTGGAAGACCAGTCAGGATCGAGGGAAAGATGAATGGAGAAAAGTACAGAGAGATCCTTGATGAAAACCTGCTCCAGAGCGCTCAGGACCTCAGACTGGGGTGAATGCTTACCTTCCAACAGGACAACGACCTTAAGCACACAGCCAAGACAACGCAGGAGTGGCTTTGGGACAAGTCTCTGAAAGCCCTTGAGTGGTCCAGCCAGAGCCCGGACTTGAACCCAATCAAACATCTCTGGAGATACCTGAAAATAGCTGTGCAGTGACACTCTCCATCCAACATGACAGAGGTTGAGAGGATATGCAGAGAAGAATGGGAGAAACTCCCCAAATACAGGTGTGCCAAGCTTGTAGCGTCATACCCAAGGCTGTAATCGCTACCAAAGGTGCTTCAACCAAGTATTGAGTAAAGGGTCTGAATACTTATGTAAATGTAATATTTCATTAAAAAAAACATTTTTTAAGAAATATTAAAACCTGTTTTTGCTTCGTTGTTATGGGGTATTGTGTGTAGATTGATGAGGAAAAAACAATTTAATCAATTTTAGAATAAGGCTGTAATGTAACAGAATGTGGAAAAAGTCAAGGGGTCTGAATAATTTCCAAATGCACCGTACATGGCTTAATTGTCATTCCAACATATCTACAGTATTTGATAGAGCCTCCATTCTGCCTGAAAGTGTCTACTGTAGTTGGAATATCATCTGAGATGTCACAGCCCCATGGATGATGAGACTGAGACTGTAAGCTGAGCTCTTAGTTCAAAAGGAAGTAACAACCTTGAAGCATGACTGCAACACACAGCAAGGCGAGCAGCTAGCTTCTGCTGCTGTTGAAAAAAAAATTGTCAATCTGTTGAGGTACTTTCAGAGAGGCTATGTCTTCTAAATAATACAACATAATAAACAGCCTTTTCTTCTATTGATACTTTAATCAGATTCAAGCCGTTGTGATCTTGGTTACGTCATACCTCTCACCGGTCCTCTTGACAAAAGCTACTGAGAATAGAGTTGCAAGAATTTAATTCTGATGTGTTTGGAGTCTTGATGTTAAAAAGGCCTGAAAACACGAAAGGTATCTTATTGTTCTGTGTTGTGTGAGAATGCATGTAGGTGTAGAATGCATTTCCCAAATCTGTGGAAAAGGAACCTCTCTCTGTGTTTTTCACCTGTTGTAATTGGATGTGTACAGTTCCCTAAATGTAAAAACAAAAGTGCTGACCTGTAAAACTCCAGCTGTGGCCCAGTTCCCAATATGAACAGATGTTTTCACATCGAAAGTAATGGCCAAAGTAACACATGCCATGTTTTGCTTGCGGAAACCGAGGGATTTCTGTCTCTGCAGGGCCTGGTGTCTAATGGCATATCGTGTCCTTTTGAAGTACTCCCCTTTCAAGGCTGTGGCCAAAGTAAATAATAGCAGACCACTCTCTCGAGCTCCATCAAACACATCACTCTGAAACAGCTGTTACCATTTAGTTGGAAAAACCACCAACATTCCTCGCAGCAGAATGTATAGGTGACATGTGAGATAGCAATCAACACACATTCTTCCAATGTGGTTACACTCCAGCGATTTCTTCCCCTTCCAAAAGTAAACACTGAGGAACACGCCGCTGACCAGCTTAGAATTATGACTTCAGGACATTGTTTTTCTGTTTTTCCTGCAAATAATCCATGCTATCATTCTCATTCTCACTACGTCTATTATGTTTGTTTTCCTTTCGTACCAAAATCAGAGTGTTTCTTAAAAATCCATGTTCCCCCCCTCTGGCCACCCCACAGAGCCTGGTTCCTCTCTCAGTGTCTTATAGGTTCCCGCCTTTCTAGGGAGTTCTTCCTAGCCACAGTGCTTCTGCATCTGCATTGCTTGCTATTTGGGGTTTTAGTATGGGTTTCTGTATAAGTACTTGGTGAGAACTGCTGGTGTAAAAAGGGCTTTATAAACACATTTGATTGATGGATTGATTAGACTTAAACTTCTTAGACTTAAAAAAACCTCTAACTAAATCTACAGTAAGTGGATACTATTTAAACAGTAGCATCAAGGTAACTTAGCTACTATATCAGGGATATAGATTTCATATACAGTATGGGAACATTTTGTAACATTAAGTTGTGCTAAATTGAGTGCTGCAGCATAAGGCCCCAATCCGCAGGTCCACTTCTTTGTCAGTGAGAGAAATATATTGTTAGGCCTATGTGCTTGGCAGATCATTTATCCATGGCAATACTGTAACAGAATATGATGAATATGTGCACAGTGCATAGTTCAGTGCCATAACAGCAAATCCACAACTAATTTGGTATGGATCCACCATTGGAGTATGTAGGCGTTATACACTTGGAGAGAAAACATATGTCCTTCAAAATAATGCTGCCTGGCTCTCAGAGTAATTTAAAGAATGACAAGAGTATTGAGTTATTGATTTAGTGTTTTCTCAACAAGCCGGTAAGGGAATGGCCCAGTTTCCACTAGATCCCAGCATCTCATTCTCTTACCCCTCCCCGCCCACTCAAAAGCCAAGCTGATCTCAGCAAACAAAGCTTACGGTATCTCCTTCCATTGTGTACATCTTTGCTGAATACACAGGACCAGCAGAGAAATCTTTAGATTTGACTTGGGGAAAAGGGGAAGAGTATTTCATCGTATAGTAATGCAGTTTTAATGAGGGATCCTTTTAAATCTAATGGGAGATTGTCGTCTTATGAAGAACAACCAATTGAATTGACTGACTTGCAAAAAGTATAGTGTGCTTTACTGGTAATTTGAGATGGAACTGGTTAATAAAACAACACAGTAAACAGAATATACAACAGGATCACACCGACTGACTGACTGACGACTAACTGACTGCATTAATTATGTAAGCAGTGGATGAAGTCACTGATTACATAACCTAGCCTTGATATTACATGGTGAACAAAGCCAAGACAGGCACTGGAAATGTCAAAGTGGAATAACAAAGGGAGCTGTAGTTGAGCCAGAGGAATCCACAGGCTATTTGACAAATAAACTTAAACAAATGGTTGAACGTCAACCGCCTATGAAATGAAAGATCCCGTTCCTTGTGTTTAATCTGTCAATCCTTTCGACCACTATATAAACTGCACACATGCAATGGAATACCATCAAAAGCTTGTGACAACAAGTAGCTAGTTCCACAAAAGCTCTTCTACTACTGGGAATCTAGATTGGGATTGTATCTCAAATGGCATCCTATTCCCAAAATAGTACACTATTTTTTACCAGAGCTCTATAGGCCCTGGTCAAAAGTAGTGCACTCCATAGGGAATAGGGTGCCATTTTGGACATAACCTAAATGGTTCTGTGATAGGTACTATACTGAGGGAGCTGAGGGAAATGCAGTATTTGTTGCATGTATATGTTTTTTTAGTAGCTCTTTGGGCGTGCCAGCTTCATAAAACAATCTGTGTGGATGTGGTGTTTATTTCGATTCCTCCAGTGCTTACATTGCTTTATGGGATTGTGGTTGTTCAACATTTTTGGAAACTGCTTAGCTTACGCTTGGGCCCACCCCTAATTCCTGTGCTTTTTACTCTTCTATTGGTCCGTTCCTTTGTGTACATACAGTTTACATGAAGTGACAATGGATCCTCTTTTATGAAGTCATACATAACCAACACTTTTTTGTTCATTGGCTTACTGAAAGTATAGAGGAAGTCGGAAGTGTGGCAACTGACTCTAGAATGACTTATTGCTGTGGTCTTGAATGTCTGGGTGAGGTGTGAAACGGTACTAGGCTTTTAGTATTCATCATCAAAGATCACAGGCACATCCAGCAGTACACCTGAACAAACACTCTTTCATGTACTGTACAATTTTAAACCACACTCTCTAGTCTCAATATTCATCACAGTCAGTTAATGAAAAGGTCATTGATTTAATCGTACAGTATGAGTTGCAAATGTCAACCTGTGCTTTTCTACCAAGTCATTCAGATGGTATATATAAAGTGTGGGTACAAAACATACTCACATAGAGAGTAACATGGAATTTCCGTTTTTGGCATTTCCATTTGAGAACAATACGCTGGTTGGCATTTATTAAGATGACTCATGTACTGGAGGCAGCTCTGTAGAATGGTCACTAGCTGGCACAGCCACAAAGTCATCAAATCTGATTTTAAACATAAACCTTAACCCTAACCCTAATGCCTAACCCTAACCCTGAATTATTAATACATGTTTTCATGAATTTTTATGATATAAACAATTTTGACATTGCAGCTGGCCTGTCTATTGGAAACCGCTCAGTGCTGCCTCCAGGGAAAGAGTCATGACAATAAACGTTAATCTGCCAGCAATACGCACACAGAGCAATATGCACACAGACCAATACACACACAGAGCAATACACACACACAGAGCAATATACACACACACAGAGCAATACACACACAGAGCAATTTGCACACAGAGCAATATACACAAACACAGAGCAATACACACACAGAGCAATATGCACACAGAGCAATACGTAAAGGCTCAATATGTTCTAATAAAACCCACAGAGAGGCCCAGAGTGAGAGGTTTGTAGATAGTAATCCATGCTAACCGATAAGCAGATCAGGCTGGCAACCGGGCCAAAAAGGGGGATGTGGACACAGTTGACCGTTCCCTGGCTGGTTGATTAACTGACTAACTGATTGACTAACTGACTAACTGGCTGACTGGATGATTGACTGACTTGCTGACTGACTGGCTGGCTGGAAGAGTAGAGTAGAGAGTGAGTCAGCAGCAGACGGCCTGACATGGCCAGACGGCCTGTCAGCAACCTACCTCCAGCCAGCCCAGCACACTCCCTCCCTCCCTCCGTCCCATGGTCTGCTGGACAGGGTGCTGCTAACTCTGGGCTTTCACTGGGTCAGTACTGATACAGACTGACAGTCTTGCGCAATGCTGCTAGCATCCATTAATTCAAGCAGGACAGCCACAACAGTCTGCAAGGGGATAGAATGGGACGACCTAAACTACAAAATCTGTAAGGGATATTGTCCTCTATAAATGCCTAAACATTTTGACATCTATACTTCTGCGTATGTTTCTGAAATAGCCTTTATGTCCAGTGATACCACAGTCCATCGATGCTTAAGCATCTACAGTATATATTTGACAGATGTAAATTGTCTGCAAGTATAAATCAATAAATCATTACTCATGTTTGTATTACACACTGAGGTGTGACATCATCCCCAATAGCAACAACTTGAACCTAATTTTCCATACATTGAGCAGTGCAGTCGTTGAGTTAGTATTGCTCTGGGACTGGGAGCTCTCATTCAGCGCTGACAGTACACCAGTGGAGGCTGCTGAGTGGAGGATGGCTCATAATAATGGCGGGAATGAAGCGAATGGAATGGCATCAAACACATGGTTTCCATTTGATACCATTCCACTGATTCCGCTCCAGCCATTAGCACGAGCCCGTCCTCCCCAATTTAGGTGCCACCGACCTCCTGTGCAGCACACAAAAATATACATTCAACCTCCTGTACAACCCACACATGTCATAGACCAAACATTTAATGTATATAACTCTACAATTCCAGTGGACAACATGCCTATGCCTTCTACTTATAAAAACGTGACGTCATAACTTATTCACAAGGACATGGATCTGACAGTTAGATACTGTACTGTAGCTCTAACAGAACCGTATGTGATGCTAATCACAGACTTTGATGTTGTTGGGTGTCTATTTCTAAACCACTTCCTTAACAGCTTCAAATGGCTGTTTAATAGTGACCCTATTATAGTGCCAACCACAATGCTATGGTCCACGGTCGACTAGGTTTTAAAAGGACCTCATTACTCCCTACAAAGACAAGATGTGGGGGAAGAGAACACATGGCCCCATTTATTCAATCGGAGGTCAGAACTTTAGGTCTGGTAATCAAAACCACACAGCTAGCGTGGGAGTAGAGCTTCCTATCAACCATCGAACACCTTGATGAAGGAGAGCTTTCTCTCTCTCTCTTCTCTCTCTCCCTGTCTTGCTGTCTTTCTCTTCTCTCCCTCCTTCTCTGTCTGTCTATATCTTTGTCTGTCCATCTCTAGCTTTCACTATTTTTTCCTTTCTCTCCCCCTTTCTCTTTCTCTCTCTCTATCCAGGGCCTAAACCCAAGTTCCACATCACGACAGGCACGGCCCAGACCAGAGTCGTGTGCAGAGCTCCTGGAGGCTGGCTGGAGGAAAAGGACTTGATGAAGGTGTATGGATGTGGTTTCCTGGATGGAATGGAGCACGGATGTGTCACGTCCTGACCAGTATAAGGGGTTATTGGTTATTGTAGTTTGGCCAGGACGTGGCAGGGGGTATTTGTTTTATATGGTTTGGGGTGTGTGTGTACTTAGAGGGGTGTTGTATTTATGTGTTCCGGGGTTTTTGGTTTATGTTCTTGTTTTGTATTCTAGGTTGTCTATGTTGTGTATTTCTTTGTTTGCCTGGTGTGGCTCTCAATCAGGAACAGCTGTACATCGTTGTTTCTGATTGAGAGTCATACTTAAGGAGCTTGTTTTTCACCTGTCCCTTTGTGGGTAGTTATCTTTGCACTGCTGTTAGTATAGCCTGCGAAACTGTCATTTTGTCGCTTCTTTGTTTTCTTGTTTTTTTCGTGTTCACGTTTTAATAAATGAATGATGAGCACGCAACCCGCTGCGCCTTGGTCTAATCTCTACAACTACCGTGACAGGATGCACAACAACGCCCCAAGTTTCACTACTGTTGACAATGCAGAGAAGCTGAGCAGAGCGGGACCCACAGAAGCCCTCAGTGGCATGCCACGCGGGGTGGTTTTGGGGATGAAAGATGGCCGACCCTCCGCCCTGTGGCTGAGCCTCCATATGTACAGGCTGTACAATAATCTAACCCAGGGCCGGCAGACATGCAAGCCCAAATCCCCAGTATGGCTGGATGATTTTATGCCGTATTTACGGGGCCTCAAAGAGGAAGACAGGGATCTCATCACATATGATTCAAATTAACTGTGCTACAGGCACATCTAACCCAGAGGAACACTGATTCTCAGAAAACGGGCTGAGGGAATAAGCCAGGCGGACCAGAATCACTGATCTGTTGTGTTTATCTTGAGCGTGCCCCATCTTGCATGGTTGTGTTTGGAATGTCAAACAACAGGGTTTTCAATGTGCCTCTGAGGGATAAAAGGTGTAGTTCCAACACAGGGGTACAGGGCTGCTGAGGGATCTACTGTAGAAGGGGTTGGGGCTGCCCACCCTGGGCCAGTGAGTGTGGGAGGTCATTGACACTCAAAGAGAGCTGCAGATCATGATGACATGAACTGTGCCTGTTGGCAGACTTCCAGCTTGCTCTGATAACACATACCCACTACAAAAACAAATGGGGGGCACATGACATCATGGAGTCCTGTCAACAACCTCCCTCTCTGCCTGCCCTTTGCTGTGGTTCACTGCTCTATACACTGTGTACACTAGGAGTAGTAACACGTACCGTGCTTCACCAAGACCTACCTAACCTTTTACTGCAGTGGGCTAAATCAGGGTCACACAGAGCGATTCTTAATAGTCAAACAAATCTACGTTGAAACAAAAGTACACACCTCACACAAAAGAATACACCTTTACCCTGTCAAATATAGAGTTGAAATGTATTCAATTTTGAGTTTGAATTCCAATATTACACTTTATAAACATCACAGAAGACTGAAATATAACAAAACTGTTTGACATAGAAACACCACATTTTCGTTGAGGTTTTTTAAATAATTTTTATAAAAAATTCCACCCATGAGTCCAAAGAGGGCGCTTTTGGTCATTGACTGCATTAAAAGGCTACTAAGGAAATCCTCCATAAAGCAATATGGGTATAAAACAACTAAAATAATATAATCCTACAGTTTCACCTTCCTGATATCAAAACATGGGGTACATCAGCCAATGAACTCATGGACAGGAATTAAAAAAACAGCCTACTATGCAATACAGTCATGTATACGGGAGCTCTGTTAGAGAAATCATGAGCTCCTAAAGTTGTCCCTTCCTCCTGGGTGTCTCCTCAGGGCTCAGAGAGGCAGAGTGAGGAGACTCACGCACGGCCTGCTGGGTCAGCTGCCTGGCGCCTGGCACTCCTGCCAGCTCCAATAACCATAAACACATGTTTAGGATCTATCCCCTCAAACCTTACATTCCATAAACTTCAAAGCCATATCTTCTGAGAGGGGCTTTGTCCCAAATGGCAACGTATTCCCTTGGAACCTGGTCAAAAATAGTGCACTACGTAGGGAATAGAGTACCTTTTGGGATGCAGTTAACCCAAACAGTCACTCAATGTGCTCAATAAATACTCCTAAAACCCTCTAATATGACCCCTGAATGATTTTCTCCTGTTTGCTGTTGTTGACATTTCATTACAGTAATGGGTGGGTAACAGTGCATGAGTGAGGGATTGTGCTTTGTCCTTATGCTAGCCATTAGGCTGTTCTGTGATAATGTGTTCATTAATCATTGGAATTGTCACATTGTCACGTTGGTATGAAGGGTCGGGAGACAGGCGCAGGAATGCGTAATATAAAAAACCGTATTTACTCCAAATTACAGCATGCCGTGTAAAGGCACGGGGACGAAGACCAAACAAACACTGTACAAAACACACGGTTGACACCCTAACAAAAGAGCGAGGAGTACCTTATCACATGGGACGAGACCTGTAATCATCTGCACAATCCACAAGGGCACGAAAGCCCAAAACACACAACACAGGTACTCACACGAACCAACGGACATTGTAACAATAATCGACAGCATCATGGTGAACAAAGGGCACATATATACAAATACAATCAGTGGGAATAGGGGCCAGGTGTGCGCAATGCATGTTCCGGAGGAATCCGTGACATACATTCACCACTAAACTGATAAAGTATGCCAGCAAGTGGCTGCTTTGCTAATTTCTCCCTGATAATCGATCACACTGAATCAATCAAAATAGGATAGGCCCACTAATGATATCAATATAACAATCAATACTATCAATGTTGTATTATTGTGTATCCAAAACAATTAATTGAAACAGACAGAGTGTATAATGCTTGTTGTACTCAACAATCAATTCTGAACATGCATCTTTTCCAAGTAACTTCAATCTTGTTCCTCTTTGCATGTCAAGGACACTCACTACCTGTTTAACAGGTTGGAAGAGGGAACAGGCAGTCAATTTACAACCTGAGGTGGTTACAACACTCAGTACCGGGCAGGCTATTGCTAATAACAAGCTAACATTGAGATTCTGTCACTCACCCATTCTACCCTGATTTTAGCATCATAAAAGGCCTACCAAAATGACACAAGGCACAAATTGAGCCGAATGAATACCGTGGAATGTAATATATGCAATTCAGACCCCATTTCCTGCTGGGATCATTCTAATGGTGTTTGGGAACCATTCTGTTATGATTATATGACATTGTGCTAACCGTGGCCAGAAATACGTGTGATCCTGACAGGCGGCTATGGAGGCATGATTAAATCCCAACCACCAAGAGAGTGGCTTTGTGTGCACGTCTCCAAGGACACCTGACTTATATTTTAAGAACAAACAGCCATCTCACCACAATAATGTGCAATAAATTAAGTTCAGAGGGATAAGGGAACACGGTTTCTTCCTCCATGGGTGCTGAGATTCAAAAGGCTGGTAAATGAATTGCAGCTTTGTGTTGTGTTGAGAGCATATTTAACCCCTGTCTTTTACTACGGGTAAAGGACTCGGGAGAACTAAATGCAAATGTAATTACCACACATCTAATCTAATAATAGTTATCATGATTGGAGCCATTTCTTTTCGATACTGCCTTCTTTTCAAACCCCTAGGAATCATTTTCTGGCACTTATAGTCTAAACAGTGTCTTTCAGCAGCCGCTTTGGTCCTAGTTGATTTTAATTCAATTTCATAATTCAGGGTCGTGTAAAGATGGCGACCACAGATAACACATAACCTCCTTTGATCTACTGTGAGAATATCAACACTTCAAACTAACACCATGTTGCAGAGAGATAATAACACCTGAAAGGCATGTATTGCTATCCTATACTGTAAGATGTTGTTCCTTTAGTGGAATGCACTGTCAGACCACCAGCCGCTGGGGTGATGATGAAAGCGGTTGCAGCCAGAGCTGGCTCAGTGGGAGGTGGGCCTGGAAGTGCAGAGGAAGTGGAGGTGCTGACCATGCTGGTGCCTCACGCTAGGATGTGTTCCTAGAGAACTCTGATCAAAGTGGACAGATGTGCTAGTTCTGCTCTCCCGCCATCAAAGCACTCTACTTGACCTTTGCCTTGATGACAGCTTTACGCACTCTTGGCATTCTCTCAACCAGCTTCATGAGGTAGTCATCTGGAATGCTTTTCAATGAACAAATATGCCTTCTTAAAAGTTAATTTGTGGAATTTATTTCCTTCTTAAAGTGGTTAGATTCAGAGATATATGTATAAACCACTTCTCCAATCTTTTTGGCTCTAAAAAAAGAACAACCAGCAAAAACATATACATGATCAAATACAAATCTTAGAATCAACTATTAAAGACTACCAAAACCCACTGGATTCTCCAATTACATTGAATAAACTACAGGTCAAAATACAAACCCTCCAACCCAAAAATGCCTGTGGGATTGATGGTATCCTAAATTAAATGATAAAATATATATAGACCACAAATTCCAATTGGCTACACTTAAACTCTTTAACATCATCCTCAGCTCTGGCATATTCCCCTATAATTCGAATCAAGGACTGATCACCGCAATCCACAAAATTGGAGACAAAGTTGACCACAATAACTACCGTGGAATATACGTCAACCTTGGGAAAATCTTCTGCATTATCATTAACAGCAGACTCGTAAATTTCCTCAGCGAAAAACAATGAACAAATGCCAAATTGGCTTTTTACAAAATTACTCTACGACAAACCACGTATTCACCCTGCACACCCCAATTGACAAACAAACAAACCAAAACAAGGACAAAGTCTTCTCATGCTTTGTTGTTTTCAAAAAAACTTTTGACTCAATTTGGCATGAGGGACTGCTATACAAATTGATGGAAAGTGGTGTTGGGGAAAAACATACAACATTATAAAATCCATGTGCACAAACAACAAGTCTTCATTTAAAATTGAAAAAAGAATATATAATAATCTTTCCACAGGACCGAGGGGTGAGACAGGGACGCAGCTTAAGCCCCACCCTCTTCAACACATATGTTAACGAATTGGCGAGGGCACTAGAACAGTCTGCAGCACCCGGCCTCACCCTACTATAATCTGAAGTCAAATGTATCTTGTTTGCTGATGATCTGGTGCTTCTGTCCCCGAACAAGGAGGGCCTACAGAAGCACCTAGATCTTCTGCACAGATTCTGTCAGACCTGGGCCCTGACAGTAAATCTCAGCAAGACAAAAATAATTGTGTTCCAAAAAAGGTCCAGTTGCCAGGACCACAAACACAAATTCCATCAAAAAACTATACATACCTCGGCCTAAACTTCAGCACCACAGGTAACTTCCACAAGCTGTGAACGATGAGAGACAAGGCAAGAAGGGCCTTCTATGCCATCAAAAGGAACATAAAATGTGACATACCAATTAGGATCTGGCTAAAAATACTTCAATCAGTTATATAACCCATTGCTTTTCATGGTTGTGAGGTCTGGGGTCCGCTCACCAACCAAGAATTCACAAAATGAAAAACACCAAATTGAGACTGCATGCAGAATTCTGCAAAAATATCCTCTGTGTACAAAGTAAAACACCAAATAACGCATGCAGAGCAGAATTAGGGCGATACCCGCTAATGATCAAAATCCAGAAAAGAGCCATTAAATAAATTCTACAACCACCTAAAAGGAAGCAATTCCCAAACCTTCCATAACAAAGCCATCACCTACAGAGAGATGAACCTGGAGAAGAGTCCCATAAGCAAGCTGGTCCTGGGGCTCTGTTCACAAACACAAACACATCCCAGAGCAGCAACACAATTAGACCCAACCGAATCATGAGAAAACAAAAAGATAATTACTTGACACATTGGAAAGAATCAACAAAAAAATGTATTTAACTAAAATGCTATTTGGACTTAAACAGAGAGTACACAGTCGCAGAATACCTGACCACTGTGACTGACCCAAACTTAAGGAAAGCTTTGACTATGTACAGACTCAGTGAGCATAGCCTTGCTATTGAGAAAGGGCGCTGTAGGCAGACCTGGCACAAGAGAAGACAGGCTATGTGCACACTGCCCACAAAATGAGGTGGAAACTGAGCTGTACTTCCTAACCTCCTGCCAAATGTATGACCATATTAGAGACACATATTTCCCTCAGATTACACAGAACAACAAAGAATTTGAAAACAAACCCAATTTTGATAAACTCCCATATCTATTGGGTGAAATAACACAGTGTGCCACCACAGCAGCAATATTTGTGACCCGTTGTCACAAGAAAAGGGCAACGAATGAAGAGAACACACAATTTTGAATACAACCCATACGTATGTTTATTTAATTTCCCTTTTGTACTTTAACTATTTGCACATAATATGACATTTGAAATGTCTTTATTATTTTGGAAGTTTTGTGAGTGTAACGTTTACTGTTCATTTACATTTTTTATTTCACTTATGTTTATTATCTACTTCACTTGCTTTGGAAATGTTAACATGTGTTTTTTATGTCAATAAAGCCCTTAAATATAATATAATTGAGAGAGAGAGAGAGAGAGAGAGAGAGAGAGAGAGAGAGAGAGAGAGAGAGAGAGAGAGAGAGAGAGAGAGAGAGAGAGAGAGAGAGAGAAAGGGCCTGTGCTGTGTGCCTATTGTGTTGGAGGACTACTGCAGCTCGGGCCGTCCAACACAAACACAACAAAGGCACTGTAAACATTTGGCCCCTTCCATAATGACATTCATTTAGGCTATCCAAGGAAGTGCCCGGCCTTGAACAATAGGATCGGCTGCTTGCATGCAAGCTCATTATCCTTCCCCCCCTAAACACCTGTCTGTCTGTTTGGCCCATGCTAATGTGCAGCTTGTCTAGCCAGACCCAATGTGGAGGACAGGACGCACTCTCACCACACACTGCTTTCAGTTTCACTGATTTGGTGTAAATATGGCCCCCCTCCCTCAGGCTGCATGCAGGGCCCCCTCTGAGCAGGGACTGTGGAAGGCTACCTTTTGTGTGGGTCAAGTTCACATTGTTTTTCGGAAATTGGGTTGGGGGTTGCTGGTGCTGGTGCGGGGTGGGAGGGAGGGAGAGTTTGTTTATCGGAGCTTAGAGTTTGGGTTTAGAGTTGACGCTTCCAGAGAAAGAAAGAGTGCTGATTAAGTGGAAGCTTTGAAAAGAGCAGCGAAGTAGAGATGCTGGCCCTGATAGCTGTGGTGCTCCATCAACTGGCAGCAAGGGCTTACACTGCAAAACCTAATACAGCCTCTGGTACTGGGCTCTGACGCTGACACTAACAACCACATACCGATCCTGGAGATCCACGCAATTTAAACACACCCGATCCAATTAAAGACAAGTTTGCTCCATCATATAAATAGAGTCTCTGCTGTTTTCTCCTTTCTAAGACCCACATTTGATCTCATGAATTTGAGGACGCGCTTTGAGGACAATACAGTACCAGCGACATGGCCCACTAACAAAGACTGTGTGCTCTTTTTCTCCATGGCCGACGTGAGTAAAACGTTTAAACGTGTTAACCCTCGCAAGGCTGTTGACCCAGATGGCTTTCCTAGCCGTGTCCACAGAGCATGCACAGACCAGCTGGCTGGTGTGTTTACGGACATATTCAATCAATCCCTATCCCAGTCTGCTGTCTCCAAATGCTTCAAGATGGCCACCATTGTCCCTGTACCACAGAAAGTGAAGGAAACTGAACTAAATGACTATTGCCCCGTAGCATTCATTCTGTCATCAAGAAGTGCTTTGAGAGACTAGTCAAGGATCATATCACCTCCACCCTACCTGTTACCCTAGACCCACTTAAATTTGCTTACGGCCCCAATAGGTCCACAGACGATGCAATCGCTATCACACTGCACAATCCCATCTGGACAAGGGGAATACCTATGTAAGAATGCTGTTCATTCACTACAGCTCAGCATTCAACACCATAGTACTCTCCAAACTCATCATTAAGCTTGAGAACCTGGGTCTCCACCCCGCCCCAGTGGTCCTGAACTTCCTGACGGGCCGCCCCCCGGGTGTTGAAGGTAGGAAACAACATCTCCACTCCAATGATCTTCAACAAGGGTGAGTTCTCAGCCCTCTCCTGTACTCCCTGTTCACCCACGACTGCGTGGACATGCACGCCTCCAACGCAATCATCAAGTTTGCAGATGACACTACAGTGGTAGGCTTGATACAGCCTACATTGAGGAGGTGAGGGCCCTCGGAGTGTGGTGTCAGGAAAATAACCTCTCACTCAATGTCAGCAAAACAAAAGAGATGATCATAGACTTCAGGAAACAGCAATGGGAGCACCCCCCTAGGCACATCGACGAGACAGTAGTGGAGAAGGTAGAAAGTTTTAAGTTCCTCTCTGTACATATCACAGACAAACTGAAATGGTCCACGCACAGACAGTGTGGTGAAGAAGGCGCAACAGCGCCTCTTCAACCTCAGGAGGCTGAAAAGAAATGTGCCTTGTCACTGAAAACCCTCACTAACTTTTACAGGTGCACAATTGAGAGCATCCTGTCGGGCTGTATCACCGCCTGGTACGGCAACTGCACCGCCCACAACGGCAGGGCTCTCCAGAGGGTGGTGCAGTCTGCACAACGTATCACCGGGGGCAAACTACCTGCCCTCCAGGACACCTACAACACCTGATATCACAGGAAGGCAAAAAAATAAAATAATCAAGGACAACAACCACCCGAGCCACTACCTGTTCACCCCGCTTCCATCCAGAAGGCGAGGTCAGTACAGGTGCATCAAAGCTGGGACAGAGAGATAGAAGCTGTTTTTCAGTCTCAAGGCCATCAGATTGTTAAACAGCCACCACTAGCACAGAGAGGTGGCTGCCTACCTACAGACTTGAAATCATTGGCCACTTTAATAAGGCCAATTTAAGAATGTATAAATATCACACAATACTCATCTCATATGTATATACTGTATCCTTCTCTATCTATTCTTTCTTTGAATCTTAGCCGCTCTACATTTTATACTTATATATTCTCATCCCATTCCTTTACTAGATTGTGTGTATTAGGTTTTGTTGTGGTATTGTTCGATATTCCCTGTTAGATATGCACTGTCAGATCTAGAAGCATAATCATTTCGCTACACTTGCAATAACATCTCCTAACCATGTGTACTGTATGTGAACAATACAATTTGATTTGATTTGGAATGGTTATAGTTGAAAAACAAGCAGAAATCTGCAAAACATAGGATTACTGTAGAGTATATTGTATTTCTGAACGACCTTGTCAAAAAAACAAATGTTTTGAAAATGAAGACTAATCAACTTGGACTTCCAGCAATGGCTTTCATTTATTTATTTCCAAAGCAGTTAATATCAGGGCAATTCAGTTTCAATTAGCCACTGTTCATGAACTTCTAGTGAGGCTCTCCTCTGTCAGTCAATGGAGCTCATCTCTATACTCTGTTCTCTCCGATATAGCCTGCATGCCTTTACCTCTCTCTGGAGAACTAGAAACATTGTAGCCATATGATGACTTGATGTATCCTGCTTAACAATGATCTGATTCACTGCTGCTGTATGTATCTCCCCAAGGAGTTCAAGTCAACATGAAATAGCTATTTTGTCACTCTTGCACAACTGCAGTGCAAACTAGGCACTTCACATCTTCCAATAACAGACTGGTGTAAAAAATGCACTTAATAATGTCTTCAGACAACTTTGAACTGAATCTGAGTTGAATCTGTGATTGTATACATACAGAATAAAAACATAAAACGCAACATGCAACAATTTCAATGATTTTACTGAGTTAATGCACTAGGCCCTAATCTATGGATTTCACATGACTGGGCAGGGGCGCAGCCATGGGTAGGCCTGGGAGGGCATAGTCCCACCCACTTGGGAGCCAGGCCCATCCACTGGGGAGCCAGCCCCAGCCAACCGGAATGAGTTTTTACCCACAAAAGGGTTTTATTACAGACATAAATAGTCCTCAGTTTCATCAGCTGTCTGGATGGCTGGTCTCAGACAATCCCACAGGTGAAGAAGCTGGATGTGGAGGTCCTGGGCTGGCGTTGTTACAGGAGGGTCTGCGGTTTTGAGCCTGATTGGACGTACTGCCAAATTCTCTAAAATGACGTTGGAGTTGGCTTATGGTAGAGAAATGAACATTAAATTCTCTGGCAACAGCTCTGGTGGACATTTCTTCCGTCAGCATGCCAACTGTACACTCCCTCAAAACTTAAGACATCTGTGGCATTGTGTAGTGTGACAAAAATCATTTTAGAGTGGCCTTTTATTGTCCCCAGCACAAGGTGCACCTATGTAATAGCCATGCTGTTTAATCAGCTTCTTGACATGCCACACCTGTCAGGTGGATGGATTAACTTTTTTTCTGGGGTGGATCAGCTTGATATTGCAGAAATAATTTTGCTTCCATCAATGTAATTGTCTGCATCATTTCCAATCCCCCATATATTTTTTGGGGTAAATATATATATATCCATATACATACACGCATGCATACATATACACATATATACATACACATACCTATATAGACATACATTGTCATGGATTTCTTCGTCGTCAGACGATATTGCGAAATCATCGTCGGAAAATGAGGACCAATATGCAGCAAGGTTGAGATAAACTCAAAGATGAACATACAAAAATAACAAAACGAACTCACGATATACTGACAGTCCTGTTAGGCTCACACATGCTAAACACGAAACAATCTCCCACAATTACACAGACAAACACACCCAACTAATATAGGACTTCCAATCAAAGGCAACACCACACAGCTGCCTTCAATTGGAAGTCCACCCCAATTAACCCAACATAGACATACAACTCACTAGATCAACATAGAAATACGTAAACAAGGAACAGTGCCCAAAAACCCCAGAATACTTAAATCAAAAAACACCACCCCGAACCACATAAACCAAATACCCTCTGCCACGTCCTGACCAAACTACAATAACAATTATTCCTTATAGTGGCCAGGACGTGACATACATACTTTTTTAAGAATATACTTTTATTATTCCTCGCAAACCCTACCACCCTTCCCCCAATTGGAGTAAACTAATTAACAATAACACTTAGGTTTCTACCTTTAGTTTATATATCTTATACACATTTTACAGACACAATCTATTTTACAATAGTTATATTTTGTTTGTTTTTAGTCCTTCCTCTATTTCTGATGTCCATCCAGTTTGATTTCTATTTGTAACTGTGCTATTTCACAAAAGTTCTGAACCTATATACATTTTACAGACCCCGTATGTTTTACATTGGTTATCTTGTTATTAGTCCCACCCTTCAGCTCCAGTCAACCCCTATCATCTATCTCTCAACATCATCCATTTTGGATTTCTATTTGGATGGATTATCTTGGCAAAGGATAAATGGACACAATTTGCACACAATTTGAGAGAAATACATTTTTGGTGTGTATGGAAAACGTATGGGATCTTTTATTTCAGCTCATGAAACATGGGACCAACATTTTATAAGTTGTATTCCAATTCCTCCCAAAGTTGTTCAATGGGGTTGAGGTCAGGGCTCTGTGCAGGTTAGTCAAGTTCTTCCACACCAACCTCGACAAACCATTTCCGGATGGACCTCGCATTGTGCATGGAGGCATTGCCAAGCTGAAACAGGAAAGGGCCTTCCCCAAACTGTTGCCACAAAGTCGGAAGCACAGAATTTTCTAGAACGTCATTGTACGCCGTAGTTTTAAACACTGTTTCCCATGCTTGTTCAATGAACCATAAACAATTAATGAACATGCTCCTGTGGAACGATCGTTAAGACACTAACAGCTTACAGACGGTAGGCAATTAAGGTCACAGTTATGAAAACTTAGGACACTAAAGAGGCCTTTCTACTGACTCTGAAAAACACCGAAAGAAAGATGCCCAGGGTCCCTGCTCATCTGTGTGAACGTGCCTTAGGCATGCTGCAAGGAGGCATGAAGACCGCGGACGTGGCCAGGGCAATAAATTGCAATGTCCGTACTATAAGACAGCGCTACATAAAGACAGGATGGACAGCTGATCGTCTTTGCAGTGGCAGACCACGTGTAACAACACCTGCACAGGATCGGTATGTCCGAACATCACACCTGTGGGACAGGTACAGGATGGCAACAACAACTGCTCGAGTGACACCAGGAACACACAATCCCTCCATCAGTGCTCAGACTATCCGCAATAGGCAGAGAGGCTGGACTAAGGGCTTGTAGGCCTGTTGTAAGGCAGGTCCTCACCAGAGATCACCGGCAACAACATTGCCTATGGGCACAAACCCACCGTCGCTGGACCAGACAGGACAGGCAAAAAGTGCTCTTCACTGACGAGTCGCGGTTTTGTCTCACCAGGGGTGATGGTCGGATTCGTGTTTATTGTCGAAGGAATGAGCGTTACACCGAGGCCTATTCTCTGGAGCAGGAACAATTTGGAGGTGGAGGGTCCGCCATGGTCTGGTCCTGCAGGCTCATCCTGACATGACAATGCCACCAGCCATACTGCTCGTTCTGTGCGTGATTTCCTGCAAGACAGGAATGTCAGTGTTCTGCCATGGCCAGCGAAGAGCTCGGATCGCAATCCCATTGAGCATGTCTGGAACCTGTTGGATCAGAGGATGAGGGCTAGAGCCATTCCCTCCAGAAATGTCCGGGAACTTGCAGGTGCCTTGGTGGAAGAATGGGGTAACATCTCACAGCAAGAACTGGCAAATCTGGTGCAGTCCATGAAGAGGAGATGCACTGCAGTACTTAATGCAGCTGGTGGCCACAGCAGATACTGACTGTTACTTTTGATTTTGACCCCCCTTTTGTTCAGGGACACATTATTCAATTGCTGTTAGTCACATGTCTGTAGAACTTGTTCAGTTTATGTTTGCTGAAAATAAAAGCAGTGTAAGTTTTTTTGTTGTTGCTGAGTTTATATATACACTTTAGAAACATCAATGAAATGTAAACACAGATTCAACTAATTCAAATTCAAAGTTATCTAGTGCCCAGTTTGTAGTATCTTATGTCCCCATGAGCAACCTATTGATTTGTACTAGCATTGAACCATGTTGCACAGTAGCTGATGTAATGTGCAATTAAAAGTCTGCCATTGTCTGCCAAATACTTCTGAATGAATTACATAACAGTTTATAATGCATGGGAACAGCCAATACATTCAAATTGCTAATTAAATACTTGACAAAAATCACGTTTGATTTAAGATTCCATTGATGAAGCAGATGAAACCGTTACAATGATAATTTCTCTAAACTGACAAATTGCTTAACAAGGCTAATCTGCCTTGTGAGAATTTAGCTTAGTTTTGCTTTGAAAGTGGGTATATGAAGACAGGATAAAGGATGGTTTCATTTGCTAAATCTACAACATATAGCTATAGCACTTTAGAAACTGTAGAACAGAATGAAGAAGATACTAACACGGGACCGGCTGCGCGTGTGCGCCATCGTGCATAAGTGTATTTTGTCCCCCCCACCAAACGCGATCACGACACGCAGGTTAAAATATCAAAACAAACTCTGAACCAATTATATTAATTTGGGGACAGGTCGAAAAGCATTAAACATTTATGGCAATTGAGCTAGCTAGCTTGCACTTGCTAGCTAATTTGTCCTATTTAGCTAGCTTACTGTTGCTAGCTAATTTGTCCTAGGATATAAACATTGAGCCGTTATTTTACCTGAAATGCACAAGGTCCTCTACTCCACCAATTATTACACACATAAAACGGTCAACCGAATCATTTCTAGTCATCTTTCATCCTTCCAGGCTTTTTCTTCTCTTGACTTTATATCGCGATTGCAACTTTCATAAATTAGGTGCATTACCGCCACTGACCTCGTTCGTCTTCAGTCACCCACGTGGGTATAACCAATGAGGAGATGGCACGTGTGTACCTGCTTCTATAAACCAATGAGGAGATGGGAGAGGCAGGACTTGCAGCGCGATCTGTGTCAGAAATAGAACTGACTTCTACACTGCTCAAAAAAATTAAAAGGAACACTTAAACAACACAATGTAACTCCAAGTCAATCACACTTCTGTGAAATCAAACTGTCCACTTAGGAGGCAACACTGATTGACAATACATTTCACATGTTGTTGTGTAAATGGAATAGACAACAGGTGGAAATTATAGGCAATTAGCAAGACACCCCCAAAAAAGGAGTGGTTCTGCAGGTGGACCACAGACCACTTCTCAGTTCCTATGCTTCCTGGCTGATGTTTTGGTCCTTTTTGAATGCTGGCGGTGCTTTCACTCTAGTGGTAGCATGAGACGGAGTCTACAACCCACACAAGTGGCTCAGGTAGTGCAGCTCATCCAGGATGGCACATCAATGCGAGCTGTGGCAAGAAGGTTTGCTGTGTCTGTCAGCGTAATGTCCAGAGCATGGAGGCGCTATCAGGAGACAGGCGAGTACATCAGGAGACGTGGAGGAGGTCGTAGGAAGGCAACAACCCAGCAGCAGGACCGCTACCTCCGCCTTTGTGCAAGGAGGAGCAGGAGAAGCACTGCCAGAGCCTTGCAAAATGACCTCCAGCAGGCCACAAATGTGCATGTGTCTGTTCAAACGGTCAGAAACAGACTCCATGAGGGTGGTATGAGGGCCCGACGTCCACAGGCGGGGGTTGTGCTTACAGCCCAACACCGTGCAGGACGTTTGGCATTTGCCAGAGAACACCAAGATTGGCAAATTCGCCACTGGAGCCCTGTGCTCTTCACAGATGAAAGCAGGTTCACACTGAGCACGTGACAGATGTGACAGAGTCTGGAGACGCTGTGGAGAACGTTCTGCTGCCTGCAACATCCTCCAGCATGACCGGTTTGGCAGTGGGTCAGTCATGGTGTGGGGTGGCATTTCTTTGGGGGGCCGCACAGCCCTCCATGTGCTCGCCAGAGGTAGCCTGACTGCCATTAGGTACAGAGATGAGATCCTCAGACCCCTTGTGAGACCATATGCTGGTGCGGTTGGCCCTGGGTTCCTCCTAATGCAAGACAATGCTAGACCTCATGTGGCTGGAGTGTGTCAGCAGTTCCTGCAAGAGGAAGGCATTGATGCCATGGACTGGCCCGCCCGTTCCCCAGACCTGAATCCAATTGAGCACATCTGGGACATCATGTCTCGCTCCATCCACCAATGCCACGTTGCACCACAGACTGTCCAGGAGTTGGCGGATGCTTTAGTCCAGGTCTGGGAGGAGATCCCTCAGGAGACCATCCGTCACCTCATCAGGAGCATGCCCAGGCGTTGTAGGGAGGTCATACAGGCATGTGGAGGCCACACACTACTGAGACTCATTTTTACTTGTTTTAAGGACATTACATCAAAGTTGGATCAGCCTGTAGTGTGGTTCTCCACTTTAATTTTGAGTGTGACTCCAAATCCAGACCTCCATGGGTTGATAAATTGGATTTCCATTGATTATTTTTGGGTGATTTTGTTGTCAGCACATTCAGCTATGTAAAGAAAAAAGTATTTAATAAGATTATTTCTTTCATTCAGATCTAGGATGTGTTGTTTAATTGTTCCCTTTATTTTTTTGAGCAGTATATTTTAGCCCTTGGCAACTCAGACGCTCGTTGGCGCGTGCGAGCAGTGTGGGTGCAATAATTGAATAATATAGATTTCTAAATTTATTTTGCGACGCGAGCGGTGTAGTCAGCCTGTAAGAGAGGGTAGGGTGACGTCCCAAATGGCACCATATTTTTCTTGTTTAGCACACTGCTATTTTTTGTCAGGGCTCATACGCTCTAGTCAAATGTATGGCACTGTTTAGGGAATGGGGTGATATTTGGGACACATACTAGTTCTCTGATTAGAGTGGTTTGGTTGGTTGCATCTTTTTCTGTCCGATCAACATTAATCCCATCTCTGACCAGACCAAGGCAGCAGTGATCCACTTAGAGCAGCACAGATCCCCCAGCAGATCTGACCACATAGTTGTTTACACACAACACACACAACACACAACACACACACACACACACACACACACACACACACACACACACACACACACACACACACACACACACACACACACACACACACACAGAGAGAGAGAGTTGTGTGTCCTCTCTGATCAAAGTTAAAGTACTTACTCCAACTCCTGCTGTTGGGAGATATCTGTGGCTGACAGTAGTCTATGATGACAGATTGATAACCAAGTCATAGATGTGCTCTTGTTTGTTATTTAAACATTTAGGAACGACCTAAACATTGTTTGTGTGCAAAAAAAAATCCCTCTGTATAAAAAACAACAACAAACAACACTATATTTCATAAAAATAATAAAGTGGCCTGCAGCATTTAGCTTATGGAGGAATTACTATACTGCATGAGACATTCTGTTGAACGTTTGTTTTTCCACTGTTAGGTTTGAATAATTGAATTGGGGTTAAAAATAGTCCATGTTTCTCAGTCACAGCAAGAGCTGCACTCCTCAAAGCATTGGAACATTATTGTTATGTAGATACAAGGCCTCCCGCAGACACCAACTGTTAAAAGGACCATATAGAAAGAATATTCAAGCTGCAGAATAGAATTCTCTGCTGGATAGTACTGTAATTGGAGGAATCTCACCACCCCCTATTTGAACTGCTGCATGTTTTCACAAGTCACAATGAAATAGTTGTTTGTAGTTTGGAGGTTACTGAAGTTGTTTATGATATTTCAGGTGGGCCACGAGAACATAACCCCTCTCAGGGTGATGGGAGAAGCCCTCAGGGGGTTTGGTCAACTCAGACTGAGAGTGGTGTGTGAGATCTTACCCCATACTCATCTCCCAAACCCTCTCCATGCCCTCTCAGACATATAGCAAGGCTGGCACAAGAAAGAGACAGAATGTAGGATAAAACACAATCACCTTTTGTATCAATACTTTACATAGACACTCCTCATGAACACAGACTAGAATAAAAGTGATGTAACGGTATTCCTTTGTCATCTCTCTAACAAACACTCCATATCAATCTAAATGTCTCTTTTGGAACTTCTAAGAAGTGAGTATAGTCTACAGTATTGTAGGCTACTGCCATAAAGCAATGCAATCTGTATGTATGTGTACTGTAGATGCCCTTGTGTCCCACACACAAGTATACAGTACATATTCTCTGGTATTTTCACTTCACCATGTGGGAGGACTCATACAGTACACGATACACACAACCAGTGACCACTACCATATGTCTCAAGTTGGCTTCCTACCTCGACTGTTTGAGCAGGCGTTGCCATAGAGACGGACGTTGGAACATTTACCTTGGATTCTCAGCGTGCTGATAGTGGGTGAACTAACAGTGCAGAGTAGAACACATTAGGGTTGGGGTAAAATAAAATCCCACTTTCTGTCTTATCTCCATTAGCTATACGTATGTATCCAGAACCCTTGCTTCAACCCATTTCCAAACACCTAACGTATTCCCAACCAGACATATGAGCCCTTATTCACATCCAAGCTCTTATGAATTTGAAATGCAGGTGTTGATTGTTCCCATAAAGGTTCATATCTATTCCCTCTGAATGTTGGTGACAGAATAAGAATGAAATGATAGACTTTGGTCCCTGCCAGTTGTATTACCTTTTAGGAGAAAACATCTGAAAGGTATTTCCTGCATCGGCTCCACTTACAGGATGTAGGATCTTAATTTGAGCCAGTTTGCTACAGCAGGAAAATAATCCTGCAGCAACAGGAAATGTGAATTCTGATATGGAGTATAATTAATGGAAACTTTTTGTTGTGGTTGACACATTCTTCGTTAGGGCAAATCAAGTCTGACATTTTAAAGTGGAAATTACAAACTTTAGAAGCCTTTTTAAACCTTGAAGACAATACAAGTATGCATTAATAGTTATGCAGGAAAATTCTCAGCAACAAAAGTGATCAAATGAAGATCCTACATCTGTACCTACTGCATATCAAATAGATCAAATAGATCCACCTCCATTTAAAAAAAATAATATTTGGAATATCTCAAAATGTTAAAATAAGTTACCCAAATAACTATTAGCAGTCCACTGAGTCTTTGAGTTATATTTCAACCTGGCAACAACACATCACTACCGTCTCCAGGAATCACAGTTCTTCGAGCGACAAAAACACCAGCCAACCTTTACATCCTTTAAGCACACAGCGGTGTTTCAAGGTAATCCTTGCCAAGTCATGGTGCTATAGTTGGATGTTGGTGCTAATCTCTGTGTGGTGGCGGCTAAATTGCTGCTTGGCTAATCCAGTTTGAGAAGCTGTTGCAGATGGGTGAGTGCAGGAAATAATTACCATCAAGCTGTGTAATCTCAGAAGTCTATTGGGTCAGTCTGGCTGCTGTACTGTACCTGGAGTCAATGAGAAGCCGTTAAGCACTGCTCAGATCAGGACTTTCTCCCCTATTCAGTGTTCAGTAGGACACTTCTCACTCTTAACAGAGCGGGTTCACATGAAAAATAAATTACATTTTTTTTAATCAATTGTTTTCTACAGGGAATGATTACTACAGCATCGCTTTCATAAGTTTGTATCATGACAAATCCTTTTCTAGGTACAGACGTTCCAATCTTGAATTTACAGCTGTGTATGAATCAGTTTATTTTAAATGTTTACACAACTGATAAACATTGGTGTTTTCTTCTGTTTGTAACAAGTGCGCTGAGATCCGGGAAGCAAGTTCAGGGAGTGAATGTTTTAATCAATAAATGACAAAAAATAAACACGTAACACACCAACATGAAATAACACCTGAACCAAGGGGAGTGACAGATATAGGGAAGATAATCAAGGAGGTGATGGAGTCCAGGTGAGTGTCATGAGGCGCAGGTGCGCGAGACGATGGTGACAGGTGTGCGGGATAATCAGCAGCCTGATGACCTAGAGGTCGGAGAGGGAGGATAATCAGCAGCCTGATGACCTAGAGGCCGGAGAGGGAGGATAATCAGCAGCCTGATGACCTAGAGGCCGGAGAGGGAGTATAATCAGCAGCCTGATGACCTAAAGGCCAGAGAGGGAGGATAATCAGCAGCCTGATGACCTAGAGGCCGGAGAGGGAGGATAATCAGCAGCCTGATGACCTAGAGGTCGGAGAGGGAGGATAATCAGCAGCCTGATGACCTAGAGGCCAGAGAGGGAGGATAATCAGCAGCCTGATGACCTAGAGGCCGGAGAGGGAGGATAATCAGCAGCCTGATGACCTAGAGGCCAGAGAGGGAGGATAATCAGCAGCCTGATGACCTAGAGGCCGGAGAGGGAGGATAATCAGCAGCCTGATGACCTAGAGGCCAGAGAGGGAGGATAATCAGCAGCCTGATGACCTAGAGGCCGGAGAGGGAGGATAATCAGCAGCCTGATGACCTAGAGGCCGGAGAGGGAGTATACGTGACATTATTATGCATTCAAACACATTGGCGTGGCAGTTTAGCTACATCAGCTTTACCTCCTAGGAGAACAGGATGTTTTTAAATGTCCTTTTTAATCTGCGCTGGCTTTGTCCCATGAAGCAGTGAGTTCCACAGTATTGCTGGATAAAGTGTGGTTATTCCCTGGCTTTGTCAGAGATGAGCTGAAATACCTCCAACTGACTGCCTCTTTTATTTCTCTCAAACTCAACAAAGCTGCCATGTTGGATTGGTCAGCTTCTCCCTGATGCGTCATGGAACCAGAGAGCATGGAGTTGATAATGAGGTGATCCAGCCGGTATCTATGAGAGCCTACTTACTGTAAATCAGTCTAACTACACCTAGGAATACGTCTCTATACTGTATCCACAGACCGCAAAAGGCATGATTCACCAACACCAAGCCATTTCACAGAGTGATATAGAAAGGGGCAGCCATTTCTATTAACCCTACTACATCATGTCAGTGAGAGCTCTACTGATGTTGCTAGAAGTGCAATAGTGCATTATCCCTCTGAGAGATATAGGTGGACACGGTCACTCAGACAGAGGGAAAGGGTAGGTACAAAAGAGGCAGTCAGTGCTTCTACACCTGCATTGCTTGCTGTTTGGGGTTTCAGGCTGGGTTTCTGTACAGCACTTTGATATATCAGCTGATGTAAGAAGGGCTATATAAATACATTTGATTTGATTAGTCAGCCAAAGTACAGAGGTAAAAGGCCATGTCCCCTTAGTGTAAATCTCAGGGGACTGCATCGGGGAATGGTGTTGGTTGGTTTTCTGTCTACCTCCTTGGCCACATGACCTGGGTGGATACCAAATGTGGGGCCGCTGCTGTGTCTTTGCTAGGAAGGGACTCATCCAGACAGGCACACAGTGCTTACACTGTCTGGCTCCCAAGTGGTGCAGCGGTCTAAGGCACTGTATCACAGTGCTTGAGGCATCACTACAGACCCTGGTTCGTTCCCAGGCTGTATCACAACCCATAGGGCGATGCACAATTGGCCCAGTGTCGTCCTGGTTAGGGTTTGGCCGGTGTAGGCCGTCACATTTAACATTTACATTTAAGTCATTTAGCAGACGCTCTTATCCAGAGCGACTTACAAATTGGTGCATTCACCTTATGATATCCGTCATTGTAAATAAGAATTTGTTCTTAACTGACATGCCTAGTTTAAAAAAGGTTGAATAAAAAAAAATACAGATGTCAATTCAACATCTATTCCACATTGGTTCAACCTAATTTCATTGAAATGAAGAAAGCAACGTTGATTCAACCAGTGTGTGCCCCAGTAGGATTGGCTTAGCTACTGCTGGCCTATGAAGGCAGTGTGCACCAGCACTCCAACTGATTTTGAATCTTGAATATCAAACAGTGGACTCCTAAGCCTATAGGTCTATATGCACGCAATGACCTGATGCATTAGCGCTCAGATCTCCGAAAGCTGAACCGTGAGGTGGACAATTATTGTTTTAGGAAAGTAAAAAACAATAGGCTATAATGTTTTGAATATGCTACACATCAAAACACAACAAATCATTGTTTTATTTGGTTTGTTCTAGGCAGTTTTTATGGACACATAACTGTGGATCATTTGGCCAGTTTATTGATGGCGATAGCAGGGCCCAGTCGGGGGTTTCTTCCTCTCTCTCTTTCAGCTCTCGGATCTGAACTAGCACGGGTCTGTTTGGGTACGTTTTTGCATGGCCCTTTTCGGAACGGATCTGACTGTTCCCAGGTCTATTCGGAAGGTGTCTACGTTTTTTTGAAGAAGTATTTATGCATATCAGGTTGGGTGGGAAAGCCATGTACGCATTTTGAAACATTGTTTTTCATAATTTGGGCTGTGGTCATCTCTGGGCCCTAGTTACTAGGCTGTGGTCATAAAAAATGCCAGGCTCTACAGCATCGTCCAATCCCTCTCCACATGCTGCTCCCGAATCCAATATATCCAGCGAACAACAACGGACAAAAATATTTATATATCGGAAGTTCATAGAAACAGGAATAACTCCAGTTCAGGATATTGTTGCTACGCAGAATTACAAACACAGCACATTCCTCACAGAGGGATCCCCCTATAAATAGGAATAAATAAAAAGCAATAAAGTTAAAAGCCACGACGTCCGCTGGTCATTTTATTTTTTGCATTGTCTTCCTGAATTACATATTCACATTTGTCACACACACACACACACAAATTCAACCAAGGAAAAAGGTTTTCTCCTGAACGCTATATAGAGCAAGTCATTCTCCAGGCACATTTGCTAGGTAACACTGGATAATAGCTGACTAATACGCTGGATAATATTCTTTCACTTTACCTCTGGTCAGAAACATAACTCACACTGTCACTTCTATCTGCTCTCTCTCTATGGGCTTCCTTACAGTATGAGACATCTCAGCCTGGTCCAACAAGTGAGAGCCTGCTTACCTGTCAACTTCCCACAGCAACCCTGACAATTGCTACCATTTGCCCCCACCAGGCCCTACTATAATGTCATGCCAATTTTCTTTCCACTTCTTCCTCTTTTGAGGCCAGTTATGGATAAACTAGGTCCCTTTTCACAATATGCTGCATGCCCTGAAGTAGAAGCTATTCTCATGAAAAACAAGAATAACAATTAGAAATGAACAGGATAGAACCCCTAACCTCAAAACACGGCAGTCTGATCAGTTTACTTCCTTAGTTCATGCTACTTTATTTATCAGTTCATTTGAATTTGTCTAGTAACAAATGTTAGACTTGTGGTGTTGAATTAAACTTCAGAGACCATTTAGCTTTGTCTTTTGATAATTCAAAGACGTAATTTATTTCTTTAACCTCCCTCCCTCCCTTCTCTTTCCATCTCCTTCTCTCCATTTCCATCTCCATTTTCTCTCTCTTTCTCCCTCAATCCCTCCCTCCATCTCTCTCTATCTAAACAACCAACAGACGTCTCTGTTACATGGCAGAGGTCTTGCCTGTGTGTTCCAGATTCGTTTTTATGCTCCATCTGCTTGACTTGCTCTACATAAGACAGGCTTTTTTTTTAGCAGTGCGTAACAGTTTGTGTTGGACAGTAGAATTAGCCTCCCCCTTCCCCCACCTGGCGAGATGTAATCTGAAAACATCAACAAGTGTTGGTGGTGTCGTACAGTATGTCTTTGTGAGAGCGTCCTCTATGCAGCTCTGGCTTCTAGGCTGGGTGATCTCAAAGGACCTGCTTGGGGGGGTCTAGCTAGGCAAGAGCTACCCGCTCCTCCTGGCTATCTACAGTAGAGTGATAAGGACAAGCAGTTTTAGAGAGAGGAAGTTGTAGAACATCGGTGAGATGATAGAGAAAAAATACATTTTCTAGGGCGCCAGAGACCCTTTGCATAAAATAGAAGATTCATATTAAATATTGAGTTACATATGCATATGCAAAGGCAATACAAAAGTAAAGCAATACGCTCTTATATAAAGGTAAAAATTCAGCACTTTCTCTGCAACTCGAGTTAGTTTGTTAGCTTCACATTGAGTTGATATACGTTTTTACCACAATATGTACACAAAAGCCACAATGCTAATAATGACAATCAAACAAATGCAAAGTGAATCGGCGACCATGTTGACAATACACAGGGGGGTGTGGGACCATAGCAGCACTGTCATCCATCCTGTCACCATGTCGGTACAGACTTGGTCACATGGGAAAACTACGATCTGCTTGCTACAAGAGTCTGTTGCAAACACAGCAGCAATATTCCCATCACATTCCAAAATGCAGATCATTTGCCCCTTATTAAAGCATTTTAGATGGAAATATAAGAGGATTCTGCTTGAGGCACAAGCCGCATTGGACTGGGCTGCATGTCTGGCAGTGTAATCTGGCCCAGGAAGATAAGAAGTGCTGGTCTATAATCTACCTCCCAGTGTGGACAGCCATATCAACCAATGCATTTGGTGGATAATTAACACAGCTATCACGTTGTTGGGCACATTACCATTCACTATATTCCAATAACAGCTTTTAATACATGGAAACATGCGCAACAACAAATGGGATTTTTAAATATGTTAATGAAACTCATTCAGAAAAGGATTTTATTTCTGTCATGATGCTCTCCTCTTGGATTGTGGTCATGGAAATCATGAATTACTCATCACCGGAATGAAAATACGTTCGTACACTCTGACAAAAAAGAGTTCCAAAAGGAACTTCGGCTGTCCCTATAGGATAACTGAGTTCTACCTGAAACCAAAAAGGGTTCTTCAAAGGGTTGTCCTATGGGGACAGCAGAAGAACCCTCTAAGGTTCAATATAGGACCTTTTTTTCTAAGAGTGTTGGCGTGGTCATAGGCTACACATTAGATCATGTGACAAATGAAACTAAGAAAAAGATCAAATGGAAATGACAAAAATACACACCAAACGCAATCCAAAACAACGACCAGATTTTCCAATCGAGGATGAGAGCCAAGGCTTTTCATGAGGAGAGCTGTTATCAGACATGTCCTTTGTGTATTATTGTGCATCATTGGTCATCATCGCCACCAGGCCTGCCTGCTGTCTGCAGCTCAAAGGATAAGTCATCAGTTGGCAGCTCTCATTAGTCTGTTACACACACACACACACACACACACACACACACACACACACACACACACACACGTCACCACCAGTGGCTCAGAGTGTTAGTAATGACAGGGTATGGCACAGGACACTGATGATGGCCTCAGAACCCTGCACACAATGCCACTTAGGAAGCCTGTAATTCAACTAACCACTTATTTGCCTGATATGTGATTTGCAGTGATCAGGGGTGATAGGGATGGCTGTAGTGTAGATAATATTGTTCATAGGTTCCTGCATATCATTGATTCTCCTGTTGGAGTGATATTTCTGTGAGTGTTTGATATGCAAAGGCTGTTTATCGTAGTAGAGCATTCTATGTATTTAAAGATGTCACTAGCCAAACCGCAGTGGTATCTGTACGCCTATAGCAGGTCTCACAATGGGAATATTTCTCAGTGAAATTGAAAAATGATTCACAGGTGTGACAATTTCTCCAATAGGGGATTGTACTGTATCTCTTTGGAATTGTGCTAGTACACAAACCTGTGCTATTGTGTCAGAGACTGTCACAAGTTATAAAAGTTATATTCAATAACAAATATATAAACACAGACAGGCCTAGAGACTCAAAGAAGCGTACCTATTGTTGCATGAAAAGCAAGCAAAGTGACCCAATTTTGTGCCAAAAAATGTCTGCTGTGATGAGAGAGTAGTAACAAACAGAACTGATTTCACCACAAGAAACATCAAAAACAAAAGCTTCAGGCCCCTATGTATTTATTTTCCTTAGCTACACTAAATACATCCTCATGCAGAGAATGTGTTGAACTGCAAGGAAGGCACATTTGTTAGTTTTTTACAAAATGACTTAAAATTAAGTTATACAGTTACTTATTCACTTATTGAACTTTGAGAGGAACACTTGAAGCTAGTGTAGTGTTCCTCTCACAGCTCAGCTTACTGTACAGTAGCTCCATGTAGGGGACGTTTGACGTTCTCCATCAGCTCCACAGAGTAGCCTGAAGAGCGTTTTCACTCAGCTTCAGATCTGGGAGCCTGGCTGTGTCTCTGGTTGTCATGGTGATGATCTGACTCAGAAGTAGTGCTTCATATCGCCTTCATAAATCCAGGCCTCATACTGTGTGATGAGCTGCTGTGAAGCTGAAGTTGACTGTCCGCCTCTCCTGGGAGACAGATACTGCACCACTAGTTCAAACACAGACATGGGCCATAGAGTGACTAGAGAAGAATTTCCTTGAAGATTACGTTAGACCAATTAAAGTTTTTAGAGCGAGAAATCAGTTGCTTTCCAGAGTTCAATGAGAACGAGAGCTCATTTTCTCTGTTGTGAACATCAGTGATCGATCTGGTCCTATGAGTTAAAGGGACACTTCATATAGGCTACGCTAGACAGGCAGCCCAATTCTGAACTTTTTCACATCAGTTCAAAATACCAATTAGTGACAAAAATATCAGAATTGGGCTTCCTGTTTAAATGCAGCTTTAGAGACACACAAAAGTGCACATACTGCAATTATTACAAAGTGGAAGATTACTTCAGTAAAGGTTTACAGAAAGGCCAGTGGTTATATAATGGTTCTGTACATGGTCTAGCCTGCATTAACACACCCAAATGACAGTTAGTTAAGCTTTCTTTCACAAACAAAGACTGGGTAAGGGCATGTGATGTGCATAATAAACATCTCAAACTTTTACAAAGTCAGAGTGACCTTCTGGAGGAAAAAACCAATCTAACACAAAATAATTCTTCAAAGTTCTCCTAGTCATGAAAAGTCTTCTCTTTGAAATACAGAGCGGTGGAAGTCAAACCCAGGCTTTCCTTGGCTGCAGAAGAGCCAAGATTCTCTCGATTAGCTTTGCGGCAAAAGCCTTTGAATACCCTCTAAGTGGTATTAGTTCTGCATTGCTTCAGCTATCTCATGCCTGTTATTTTAAGCATGTGTGAAAGTGTATGGGCTGGCTGCCTCTACTTTCCCCACAATGTGCATCTTAAACTGAGCCAAACCCAGGCTCAGTGGTTCCTTTGCTGTACTGGCGAATGGGATGGCCAGATGAGGACTTGATTGACAGGGCATTGAAGAGATCTCAGCCAACAAGAGATGTTTCCACCTCCTCATCTCTGCCAGAAAGTAAGAAAACAACCCATTACCCAGCTGTATAGAAAACAGGTCTGATGGTGGATTATGATTTGGATCCTCTGTAATGTGTGATCAATTATGTAAGAGATAGCTTCCTTTCAACTTGGCCAACATTCCTGTGAGGTTTGTGGCAACATTGAGAGCTCCTCCAACGCTATATTTCAGACACGCTGAAGTTCAGGCAAAGTTTACAGGCAGTGTATTTTATCTGGGTGCACAGGAATGTGAGTGCTGCATGCTCACATACACGACAAGCTACATTTGATTTGATGATACATGACACTGTCTTAGGAGGAGCTTTGTCCCAAATGCAAATAGATGATCACTGAGCTGCACAGCGAAGCACAATTAACTTTCATGGTATCATTCCTTTCACGCAAAATAATGCAAAAGGAAAACCACTTACCTTCCGCTGACAGCTAGAGACCCTCTAACTATTTAATGATGTGATGCTGATGCAACATCACAGACAGAACAGCCAGCCAGTACACTCCCCTGTGTGCTGTAAATGTGCCGATAGCAACAAAACTAGTCCTCTTAGTGTGTGTGTGCGTGCGTGCGTGTGTGCGTGCATGCGTGCGAGCGTGTGTGCGTGCGTGCGTGCATGTGTATACGTACTGTAGGTAGTATCCAGCATCTGACAGTAACAGCCCATGTCATGCTCAGGTCTCATGAGAAACACTTTTCATGGGAGTTCTGTTAGCCAACTATGTTTCCCGTTTCTCAGCTCCTCTACAGCAGACGAATGTGGTAGTGATGGACACGTTGACAAGTCAACCCTGTCTTCCGGAGGGAGACAACCTAAAACAAACTGTCTCTCTATCTATTCTGTCCATTTGATACATTGGAGGTGATGACAGAAGGGCCATTCTGACAGAGAAACGTCTCCTTAGAGAAGGCGAGTTTTAAGTCTTGTTTTAGAGACCTGATGCACAACTCAGCAGGTGATTGCAAATTGAAAAACAGAGAGCTCATTTAGATGTATTCCTAGTACTGCACATGACCAGTCCTCATAAGGAAAGTTCAAATCTGAACATTCCAAACTGCTATTTTGAAATGCAATCGTTTTTGGGGGTCAACTTGAGTTTTTTGCTGTATATAAAGGAAAATCACAATTTTATTTGACACAAAAAAAACAGCCACCACTTTCATTTCTACATTCTAGTAACTTCTGGGTATGCATTCGGTTGATGGGCAGGCAGGCAGGCAGGCAGAAACTTGGCAGCACGGTCAGTTTTGATTGAAGAGTAAAAACAGGAACCCGATTCAGCCCTGTCCCCATTCAATAATGCATTAGAGAAATCCCTGATCCGCAGGAAGTCAGCTCTACTCTCTCTCTCTCTCTCTCTCTCTCTCTCTCTCTCTCTCGGCCAGCCAGTGGAATTTACATTCTGATGCCATGCAGTCATGGTTTAACCCCCACCACTGTCTCAGTCCATGGAATCATCCTGCTCTAACAAGCCATGTCATTGGACTTCCTAATAGAGGTGTTAAGCCTTATCGGAGGCTTCTAGGAAAACACACCATCTGAACCACTGTGCATGAACACACTGAACACAGACCAAAGCCAGTATTATGACGTCCGATGACATGACTTGAGAGGATCCTCCAGATCTGATAACAGGAGTAAAATAACTGCTCAGAGATATGCAATATTTGTGTGAAGAAATGTCCTGCAGATGGGTATCACACATTTCCTGCAGAGGCCCAAGATCCAAGGCCGTCTGCATTTTGTTTCCACACCACTAGAACCTTTCACCCCGACAGCCGTCAACCCCAATCCGTCCGTCGTCTGTCAAACCCAGACAGGTTGTGAAATGGCATTTCCAGTCTGACCGTCTGCACCACGCCATATCATGGATTTCACAGCTTCCGCTCTACACAGCGTAAAAGACAGTGTGTAAAGAGCAGTGGTACTGAACCTCTGCCATAATATTCCTCTACTAGCCAATAAAGGGTGTGATAGTGGCGTATTGGGGCCCTATTCCTTATATAGTGCACTATATAGAGGGCTCTGATCGAAAGTAGTGCATTATATAGGCAATAGGGTGCCATTTAGGAAGCAGACAATGCTTTTTTGGCTGTATAAGGACTAGGGAAGGAGGCTTTCTAGTGGTCATTGAACCTCCTCAACATGTGCAGCCCCACACGGAGACTCACAGAGGAACTCTGGGCAGGACATCCTGCCATTCAGAGCGGGTGTCACAGTTGGGAACGCTGTACAGCTGCAAACAGCTTCCTGTGCTGCGGGGTCACTTCTGAGAACAGGAAGAAGAGCATTTATTCCCCTGCTAATGTACCAGCTTTGTCTTTGTGGGATGACGTTAATCTGTCGAAGAGTGTCTGTGTGTGTGTGGTTGTGTTTGTGTGCCGTCTCACATCATAACAATGGAATGTGTACAGCACCACTAGCTCATATTTTCCTCTTTTGATCTATACATTGAAAACAAGGATGCTTTATGTGTTTCAAACTTAGAATGACTACAGAAAGAGGTTGTTTGAAGAGCAATTCTGTAGTTCTTTCATCAAATTATTTTTATTTGGCTTTGGTAAAGCCTGTCATTTATATTATGTCTCTATACAAACATCTCCTTCTGGCATCTCCTTCTGGTGACTGTCTGGAGATGGTGACATCGTCCATAATAACCACCCACAAACAAAACAAGCAGTATTGTCAACATGTGCCTGTACTCATATTACACAAGAGACAAATCAGACAAGGCCTCGGTCAAACAGGGTAACGTAATGATTATTGACCATAAAACGGCATTTTTGCTCAAATAACGGACACCTCCAACAGATTTATTACATATGAGTTGTACAGCCTAGTAAAAATAGCCTTCTAATCTCAGAGTTGTGCCAGAATGTTTTAACATGAGTAATTGACATTACTGCTGCTAATGCGCTACATAATATTTGATTAAGGCTGTTTTTAAAGTCGCTGGATAAAAGTGATTGAGGAAAAAAAGTGATATGGAGTGTGACTTGTAAATATTGGGCTGAAAGATGCTGGCAGGAATAAATGATCAATAACCATGATGAATATGAGTGGAATTGATTGAGGGATCGATAAGCGTTCCCCAATGATTAATTTACTATAGATGCCTCCTCCTGAGCCTGATGCTTATTTACTGGTTAATCGAGCCAGAAATATAATTGGCTGTCTAAAATTGGCCTTAGTGCTGCCTGCTTTCTAATTGTAATTTTATTAGCGTTCCCAAATGTATTGACGAGGGGAAGCATTTGAAACCAATTACTTTGTGGATGTCTGGGATAGCGATCTTAACAACACTGCCATGTTGTGTCAACAGTGTAATGCATCTGAATATGGTTATAGCAGCACTAATGTCATTGGTTTGTGGTGTTATACAGGGGGACGATAAGGTAAAGTGTGAGAGGAACACTAGAAGCAAATGTGGAAAGTAATGACCCATTTGCTGAAGAATTCATATAACAGTCTCATTACTTCAAATATTCCTCTCGTTTAGATGAGGAGTGCTGTGAGAGTTGGACTGAGCAAGTGTTTGCTACCGTGTTTGAACTAGTGGTGCAGTATCTGTCTCCCAGGAGAGGTGGACAGACAGCTTCAGCTTCACAGCAGCTCATCACACAGTATGAGGCCTGGATTTATGAAGGCGATATGAAGCACTACTTCTGAGTCAGATCATCACCATGCCAACCACAGACCACAGCCAGGCTCCCAGATCTGAAGCTGAGTGAAACGGCTCTTCAGGCTACTCTGTGGAGCTGATGGGAGAACGTCAAACGTCCCCTACATGGAGCTACTGTACAGTAAGACCCAGAGTTGGACTGCCAGAGGAACAATATAACTTTGCAAGATGAATCCATTTCATTTGTCAGTTTTCTTTCCATGTATGTCCTTCTGGAGATAACCTGATAGGTTTGTCTGAAGACCACAGGTTGGGAACCACTATCCTACTAGATGTATATTTATGCAGTTGCAACATTGAGATCATTTTGATTACATTTTTTGAGACATTTAATTGTATATAAGCTAAATAGATCAACACCACAAGTTCCTGACAAGCCGACAGGTTGACACACTGGCTTGTAAAGGTATTCAAATATGTGACTCATTTCAGGAAACTAGGCATATGTCCCGCGTCACTAATTCACAGGAGAGTCATTTGAATGTAAAAAAAATGTTTTAATCAAAATGCGTTTTTTGGCAGAAATGCCTTCTAGAACATGTGAACTTTTATGTGCCTTAATTACAAACTTGTATGCCATCTGTAAATACAAACAAAATTGTTAAATTATGAGCCTAGTTGGTTTAGCCACAGAAAAAAGCAGCAACCTTCCCGCTAGCCATGATTGGCAGAGATAATGAGTAGGTTGGACATGCCGAGAGATGAGTTCAGATTGGTCTGCCATGTAGCACGCTTCTGTCTATTTGAGCTGGTCAGTACGTGTAGGTAATCCTGTGTAACACGGCTTTTTATAAAAAAATATATTGCACAGTAGAACTGCATAAGTGTTGCTCTCCACTTTCTGGAGGACTGAGTTTTGAAATCAGTGGAATTAGAGTATGATAGCTAAGGAGATTACATCTTCAAACTAAGTAAGGGCAACCATGGCATCCATAACAGGGAGAAGCGTCCATTCCATGCATATGGGTAAGATAGTTTAGCTAGCTACATTTTCAGATATTACACATTTCTAAATTTGTCAGAAAGTTGTTTTCATTTCAAGTGTACTGTTAGCTAGCTAACTAACGTTAGCTGGCTGGCTTGCTAGCTAACGTTACGTGTATGATCCATTTCAATTTGAGTCTGGAAGTAGCTAGCAAGTTAGCCAACATTAACCAGTCAACTTGGATGCTTGACTGCTGTTGTTATAACGTTACGTGTATGATCTGTGTAGTAATATTATTTGTATCTCAGAGCCATTTGCTTTGCTAGTTATAGCCTAATGTTAGCTATCTAACATTGAACCTGGTTGGTTAGCTACCTGTAGATTCACGCAGGGTAGTAATGTAATGAGTTGGGATTATGGTTAATTGTTTAGCTGGCTAGCTACATGTTTTAACAAAATACTCCACTATGCAAGTATCCATTTCAATAGAGTGAGTAAAATGGTCAGTGAGCTGTTCTCTCATTTCTGTCTGGAAGTAGCTAGCAAGCTAGCCAACGTTAGTCAGTTAGCTTGAGTGCTTGACTGCTGTTGTTAGGTCAGCTAGCTAACGTTACGTGTATGATCTGTGTAGTAATATTATTCTTATCAGAGCCATTTGCTTTGCTAGTTATATATATATGTCTCAGCCTCCAGTATTTATGCTGCAGTAGTTTATGTGCCGGGGGGCTAGGGTCAGTCTGTTTCATCTGGAGTATTCTCTTGTCTTATCCGGTGTCCTGTGTGAATTTAAATATGTTCTCTCTAATTCTCTCTTTCTCTCTTTCTTTCTTTCTCTCGGAGGACCTGAGCCCTAGGACCATGCCTCGGGACTACCTGGCATGATGACTCCTTGCTGTCCCCAGTCCACCTGGCCATGCTGCTGCTCCAGTTTCAACTGTTCTGCCTGCGGCTACGGAACCCTGACCTGTTCACCGGACGTGCTTGTTGCACCCTCGACAACTACAATGATTATTATTATTTGACCATGCTGGTCATTTATGAACATTTTAACATCTTGACCATGTTCTGTTATAATATCCACCCGGCACAGCCAGAAGAGGACTGGCCACCCCTCATAGCCTTTCCCTATCAAGCCATTTTTAAAAAGACCCGACGGAGCTCATTGCCTTCTTCAATTATGCAGAGAATGAAGGTCTCGTCATTGATTTTGCTGGAAAGGGGAGAAATTGTGTTTTACAATGGTATTCAAAATACAGTTGACCTGGAAATATTATGTTTTTTGGGTGCTAAAATAAGGTAAATTGTACATTACAGGGTGATGTACAAAAGTGCGTTAGCTAACTATATGTGTCTTATCAAAATTTCTCTACACCGATTTAAGAGCACTCTCGTCTGAGTGTGCCAGAGCGCAGAATATCTGACGAACTTACGAATGCTCAACACCCGTTGAATATGGCCGGTGTCAGTAAATGTTGGCAAAAAAGCGTAAATTGTTGCCAGCAGCACAGTTGCAGCCCCCACGCTCTGGATAACGTAAAAACAGCCTAACCAGCTCTGCTAGGGCAAGTAAAATGGTCAGTGAGCTGTTCTTTCATTTGTGTCTGGAAGTAGCTCGCAAGCTAGCCAACGTTAGCCAGTTAGCTTGGGTGCTTGACTGTTGTTGTTAGGACAGAACGCTCGGATCAACCCTTAAAGAGATGTGTGGGGCTAAAGCTTAAGAGGGTGTGAAATATGCTGAATGGGTGTAGACAAAGAAGAGCTCTCCAGTAGGTACCAAACAAGGCCATTTCCTCAAAAGCGAGGATACAAGTTTCTCAACTTTCAAAGCAGGAATTACTTTCCCATTGTTCTTCAAATGTAGTGTATGATATACCATTTTCACGCTCTGAGTATCTACTTTTATCCAATGTAAAAAACTAAATTCCAAATGTTGCTCCAAAAGACCGAATCGAGCTGGTCGGTCACATATGTACAACAACTTTGAAGTCACTACAAGAACTCCTCACTCAGTGGACCTCCTACGTTTATTGAAGCTCCATTTAATTGCTGTGGTTTGTGTTCTCAACTGTTACGTTTTACAGATACACTTCATATGGAACTCTTATAGAAATGTACATAAATTTACACAAAAATGTGGAGGTAGTTGGGACTACAGATCTAAAATAATAACATAGTAGTGCATTTGCGAAGGTTTACTTTCCACTAATAGGTGGACAGGAAAAAGCAAGAGGAGGGACACTCATCATGGCTTACCATGGTGCAAGTCAACACACACACACACGCACACACACAAACCCACACTTCTGTAAACTTCTCATACTTGTTGCTTTTGTTGGCTATGCTCAGCGTGCAGGCGTTGGCAGTGTGACGCACACCCTGGGCTCCTGTACGCTTGGCTGTAAATTGGTGGGTGAGTGTACAGGGGCCCCGGCCGGGCCCCTGGGCGGCGGCATGTAGCTACGCAGGACCTGTTATTAATCCTGTTTCCTGCTCGGCTCAGCGCCAACACAAGTGTGAATACTGGCTGCCTCCAAATGTCGCATGCCGGCCAGAAAACAGCTCTGACAATAATAAATGCCTTTAGCGCTGCACAATTAAGCCCAAATCTACTGTAGGACTCAGTCTATTAAGGCCCGATGTCTTCCTGTCATGACATTGTGCTATAGGATTACTTACCACAGCCGTCAGGTGCTGGTGCTTTCTCAAGGCACTGCTAGACACTTGTGCTTCACTGGCAATGCATACATTCCAGCTTCATTCACTTTTATCCAGCAGCAGTTAAAGAACTATCCTTTAAAAAAAATATATTTTGTGCTGTTGTGTGTGGTGGCAAAGGGAGTTCAAAGCTGACCTGTTTTCTTTTTAGCTGCACAATGAAACGCTCGCCAATTGAAAGAGTCGATTCATGTCTATATCCGCCTATGTCTGGGTGTTTATAACTCTCTCTGTGCTGCTGTTGTTTATGTGCACTGACATCCCCAGTGGGTACAGAGCACATCAATCTGTCCTCTATCCTTAACGAGACAGACAGGAATCACACAGAGGACCCTTTCTCTGTCTCTGTTTCCAAACCATCATTTTGTCACTCACCAGAACAGTAGATTGTGCAAGTCTATACGTCTGAGTATAATGCACTTTTATTTTACAGACCCTTGTCTTGTTTGACAAGATGTGTGGCGCTTTTGTGGGGAACCGTCACAAAAGCACATTCAGTCCCGGCCCAAATCTCTGGACTCTCCAGTAGAGAGTCACTCTCTGTGTCTGTGACCCCATCTTAAAGCCAATATTGCAGAACTCTGCTCTAAAGCTGTGTCCATACCCATTGGATGTATGTACCATAATGTAGTGGCCATATTAAGAAAAGCCAAAGTTCCAAAACGGCTGGGCCTAAAATACTGTATAAGAGATCATACGACCTGCACTTGATGCATTTTTTAAATGGTTTCTTCCAGTTATTGATAAGCATGCACCTATTAAGAAACTGACTGTTAGAACTGTTAAGGTTGATGAACAATTGAAAAGCTGTATGGTTGAGAAGGATGAGGTAAAAGGAATAAGTCTGGCTGCACAGCTGATTGGCAAACCTACTGTAAATTGAGAAATGATGTGACTAAACTGAACAAACAGAAGAAGAAATTTTACCAAGATAAAACCAAGAGTAATTTAACCAAGATAAATTAAACCAATAAATAACATAAGGTATGTTGCAAAAAAGCTTTTGAATACTTATGGGCAGACATACTACTTCAACTCCATCTTTCATTGAATCAAATCACAAAACTTTTGATGTTAGCAATTACTTTAATGACTATTTCATTGGCAAAGTAGGCAAACTTATACATGAAATGCCAACAACAAACTGCAAGCTATCATCTGAATACATAAAATAGATAATAATGAAAGAAAAGCATTGTAGTTTTGTGAAGTTAGTGTGGGTGAGGTGGAAAAAATATTGTTGTCCAACAATAATGAGAAACCACCTGTTATTGTCAACAGATGGAACGTTACTGAGGATGGTAGCGGACTATATTGCCACTCCAATTTGTCATATTTGTATGTTTGTCCTCAGGCCTGTAGGGAAGCCAAAGTCAATCCAATACCCAACAATGTTAAAGGACACTTTACTGGTTCTAAAAGCCGACCAATCAGCTTACTGCGGACTATTAGTACACTTTTGGAAAATGTTGTGCTTGACCAGATGCTATGCATAACAACAGACTTTCAGCTTGCTTATAGAGAAGGGCACTCACCATGTTCTGCACTGACACAAATGACTGATGATTGGTTGAAAGAAATTGATGATAAGAAGAATGTGGGAGCTGTACTGTTGTTACATTTCATATTATTGACCTGTTGTTGAAAAAAACGTGTGTATTAGGGCTTATCAACCTCTGCCATATCATGGATTCAGAGCTATCTAATAGAACACAGAAGGTTTTTAATGGAAACTTCTCTAATGTTAAAAGTGCAAAGTGTGGCGTACCGCAGGGCAGCTCTCTTGGCCCCCTACTCTATTTTCACTAATGACCTGCCACTGGCAGTAAACAAAGCCTGTGTGTCTATGTATGCTGATGATTCAACCCTATACGTGTCAGCAACCACAGCTAGTGAAATTACTGCAACTGTAAACAAAAAGTTGCAGTCAGTTTAAAAATGTGTGGCCAGTAATAAACTGGTCCCGAACATCTCTAAAACTAAGACCATTGTGTTTGGTGCAAATCTTTCCTTAAGTTCTAGCTGAATCTGATTATGAATAATGTGGCTGTTGAGCAAGTTGAGGAGACTAAATTACTTGGTGTTACCTTGGATTGGTAACCCCAAAATTGCTTACCCTGGAAGCCTGTGTTTCAGACATAAGGAAGTGGATGGCGGCAAATTGTTAACTTTTAAACTCTGACAAAAAAGAGATGCTAGTTCTAGTTCCCAAGAAACAAAGAGATATGCTGTCAGATCTGACAATGAATCTCGAAGGTTGTGCAGTCGTCTCAAATAAAACTGTGAAGGACCTCAGTGTTACTCTGGACTCTGATCTCTCTTTTGATTAACAAATCAAACATATTCCAAGAGCAGCTTTTTTCCACCTTCGTAACATTAAAAAATAGTTTTGTCAGAAAATTATGCAGAAAAGCTCATCTATGCTTTTGTCACTTCAAAACTAGACTACTGCAATGCTCTACTCTCTGGCTACCCAGATAAGGCATTAAATAAACTTCAACTAGTGCTAAATACAGCTGCTAGAATCTTCACTAGAACCCCAAATAATATCATATTATTCCAGTGCCAGCCTCTGCCTTCCTGTAAAGGCTAGGGCTGATATGACGATTTTACTGCTAACCTACAAAGCATTACATAGACTTGCTCCTGCCTATCTCTCCGATTTGGTCCTGCCATACATACCTACACATCTGCTATGGTCACAAGACGCAGGCCTCCTTATTGTTCGTAGAATGTCTAAGTAAACAGCTGGAGGCAGGGCTTTCTCCTATAGAGCTACATTTTTATGGAACGCCAATCTATGTGAGAGATGCAGACTCTGTCTCAACCTTTAAGTCTTTACTGAAGACTCATCTCTTCACTATGTCCTATGATTCAGTGTAGTCTGGCCCTGGGGTGCAAAGGTGAACGACAAGGCACTGGAGTTACGAACAACCCTCGCTGTCTCTTCCTTGCCGGCTCCCCTCTCTCCACTGGGATTCTCTGCCTCTGACCGTATTACGAGGGCATAGTCACTGGCTTGCTTGCACTCTCCCTTGCCATCCCTAGGTGGGGTGCATCACGTTGTGCCAGGCTTTTTTCCCGCTATACTCGACTTGAGTGAGTTGAGTCACTGACGTGATCTTCCTGTCCGGTTTTGCACCCCCTCGGGGTCGTGCAGTGGGTGAGATCTTCATGTGCTATACTCAGCCTTCTTTCAGGGTAGTTAGTGGTCTGATGATATCCCTTTGGTGGTGTGGGGGTTGTGCTTTGGAAAGTGGGTGGGTTTATATCCTATAAGTATGCTCTCTCTCTCTCTCTCTCTCTCTCTCTCTCTCTCTCTCTCTCTCTCTCGACTAAAAGTAGAGAAGAGACTGACTGCATCACTTCTTCTTTTTACAAGAGACATTCATGTGTTGAATATTCCAAACACACAGCTCTGACACACACATTTACCCCACCAGACATGCGACCAGGGGTCATTTCACAGTCCCCAAATCCAGAACAAATTCAAGAAAATGTATAGTATTATATAGAGCCATGATTGCATGGAACTCCCTTCCATCTCAGATTTGTCAAGTGAACAGCAAACCTTGTTTAAAAAAACAGATAAAGCAACACCTCACGGCACAACGCCTCTCCCCTATTTGAACTAGATATTTTGTGTGTATGTACTGATATGTAGGCTGTGTGACGTTGTAAATTGTAAATTCATGTAGTTCTGTCCTTGAGCTGTTCTTGTCTATTAATGTTCTGTATTATGTCATGTTTCATGTTCTGTGTGGACCCCAGGACAAACAGCTGCTGCTTTCGCAACAGCTAACGGGGATCCTAATAAAATACCAAAGCTAGCGGACACAAAAGTGTAATTTTGCCCTTGGTACCACTGTAGAAACCGGCTGTTAAATAGGAATTTCCATTCTGCAATGCAAATAGTGGTGTGTGTAAAGAAAGACACCCAGCCGAGAGAGAGAGAGAGAGAGAGAGAGAGAGAGAGAGAGAGAGAGAGAGAGAGAGAGAGAGAGAGAGAGAGAGAGAGAGAGAGAGAGAGAGAGAGAGAGCATATTCAACAAAGAACAAAGCAGCCATAATTAATAAGAATGAAGGAACTGTGGATGACTCTTACTGGAATTCCCTTTACACTGAGCTCCTTTATGTCCTGATATGATTACATGCATTGCTATTTCAGGCATTACCTTTCATGTTCCAAAAATGACAAAAATGCACATCCTGCATAGCAATGAATCATTTCATAAATAAAGGCTACTACGTACATGGTGGAAACTTTCTAGCATTCAATTTCTTCATTATAGGCCTATATATGAAGAAGAAAAAAATAGAAAAAATGGATATGGAGTAGCTTGAGAAGATGAGGAGGGCACAAAGAAGGCATAAGGGGAGTACAAAGTCACCCAAGATGAGAGAAGTATGTGAGAGCGTGAGAGACGAGGGCCAGAACTTGGTATGCCTAGCAGCATTTATCTGTGGAAAGACTGCATGACCTCTTTATTCCACAATAATGGAGTTTCCATTGAAAACTTTGAATTGACTCTAGCAATTTTTGTCAGCCTCAAGCTTCCACCCCTGCACCCCTCCAAAACACTTTCTAATATTCTCCCTGTCATTGCCAAGAATGAGATTTGGATCCACAGTAAACATTTAACAAACACAAACTAGGACACTTCCGCAGTGCCGATCAACACAGACAAAGCCTGTGTGACATTATATCGATGCTATATAGGCCTACATCTACTTGGAGACATAAAGAGAAACAGGGAGGGGATGGCAGCCAGGTGGCTTTAGTCTGACCTCTTTCCTCTCTACTGTTATGAAATAATCTGCCAGAGAGGGGATTAGAGAGAGAGAGGGGCTGTAGCAGTCAGAGATGTGAGCTCAGATAGCGAGAGAGAGAGAGACAGAGCGAGAGAGACAGACTCCACCTTTAAGTCCCTGAGTCCCCAGCGAGAGGTTCTACTCCGCTCACTACTCCCCTCAGATGGAGTGGGGTTGATGGGCAGGTCACCTTGACAAAGGAGACCTCTGAGATGGCCCTCTGCACTGCAGGCTGTAGGGATGTGGGAATGGAAGTGAGGCCAGTGATGATTTGTCCATGCTGCTGGTGATTTGGAAATAGGGTGTGGGTCCATCCGGACATACAGATTTAGTGACCTCATTCTCACAGAATTCAACAACCCCTATTCTGCTTATGGATATGATTAAGTTAACTCCCCTGCACATATTTCAACCAATAAAAACTAAGAACCAGAAACTGATATTTGGATTAAGAACTCAATGTGTAATGGTTTAATAACTCTGATGCGTCATATGTAATGTGTGTCTTGCGGTGTCTTGACGATCTTATAAACATTAGAACAATTTGTATCAATTACTCATAGCGGGGCGTTTAAAAAGAGTGCGTTCTCACACATTGCATGAACAAAAAGCAATAAACCATTTTCTGAATCGCTCCCCAATATCACATTTTCTAGTTTGTTGGTTCATTCTGTGTGTGTGTTACTGGAATGTGTCCTGTTTGCTAAGATTGCAGAAATTCAGAGACAAGACATCCCCAGCTCCGATCGCAGGCCCAGCACCACATTACACAGGATTCACTGTCAGGCTCCTACACATTAGAATCACATTCTTGTCACTTCACAACTGTTGCTGTTGGCACTGCTGCCCTCCACTCCAATAGACTCTGTAACTCTGTAACTTATCAAAAGCCCTATCAGTGGCAGCATATACTGTATGCTGTGATACATCGTAAATCCTACAGTGCCTTCAGAAAGTATTCACACCCCTTGAATATTTCCACATTTTGTTGTGTTACAAATTGGGATTAAAATGGCTTTAATATGTATTTCTTTTTTTACGATCTACAGAAAATAATCTGTAAGGTGAAAGTGGAAGAGTTATTATAAAAAAACGTTTTAATGAAAAATAAAACACTAATATATCTTGAATAGATAAGTATTCAATACATGTTGGAATCACCTTTGGCAGTGATTACAGCTGTGTCTTTTGGGGTAAGTATGTAAGAGCTTTGCACACCTGAATTGTACAATATTTGCACATTATTATTTTTTAAACGCTTCAATCTCTGTCAAGTTGGTTTTTGATCATTGCTAGACAGCCATTTTCAAGTCTTGCCATAGATTTTCAAGCCGATTTAAGTCAAAACCACTCAGAAACATTCAATGTCGTCTTGGTAAGCAACCCTGGTGTGTAATTGGCCTTGAATTTTAGGTTATTGTCCTGCTGGAAGGTGAATTTGTCTCCCAGTGTCTGTTGGAAAGCAGACTGAACCAGATTTTCCTCTAGGATTTTGCCTGTGCTCAGCTCTATTCCATTTATTTTTATCTCCCCCAAAAACTCCCTAGTCCTTGCCAATGACGAGCCTATGCATAACATGATGCAGCCACCACCATGCTTGAAAGTATGAAGAGCGGTACTCAGTGATTTCCCCCAAACATAATACATTGTTTTCCGGACAAAATTTCATTTCTTTGCCACATTTTTTGCAGTATTAATTTAGTGCCTTATTATGAACAGGAAGGAAGTTTATTGTGTACAGACTTCCTTCTTTTCACTCCGTCATTTCGGTTAGTAATGTGGAGTAACTACAATGTTGTTGATCCATCCTCAGTTTTCTACTATCACTGCCATTAAACTAACTGTTTTAAAATCAGCATTGGTCTCATGGTGAAATCCGTGAGCAGTTTTCTTCTCCAGCAACTGAGTTAGGAAGGACGTCTGTATCTTTGTAGTGACTGGGTGTATTGATACACGATCCAAAGTGTAATTAATAATTTCACCATGCTCAAAGAGATGTCTGCTATTTATTTTTCATCTACCGATAGTTGCCCTTCTTCGCGAGGTGTTGCAAAACCTCCATGGTCTTTGTGGTTGAATCTGTGCTTGAAATTCACTACTCGACTGAGGGACCTTAAAGATAATTGTATGTGTGGGGTACAGAGATGGGGTATTCATAAAAAAATCATGTTAACCACTTTTATTGCACACAGAATGAGTCCATGCAACGTATTATGTAACTTGTTAAGCAACATTTTTACTCCTAACAAAACTGGTTGAATATTTATTGAATCAAGACATTTCAGCTTTTGTTAAATTTGTAAACATTTGTAAAAACAAAATTCCACTTTGACATTGTGGGGTATTGTGTGTACAGTGAGGGAAAAAAGTATTTGATCCCCTGCTGATTTTGTACGTTTGCCCACTGACAAAGAAATTATCAGTCTATAATTTTAATGGTAGGTTTATTTGAACAGTGAGAGACAGAATAACATCAAAAAATCCAGAAAAACGCATGTCAAAAATGTTATAAATTGATTTACATTTTAATGAGGGAAATAAGTATTTGACCCCCTCTCAATCAGAAAGATTTCTGGCTCCCAGGTGTCTTTTATACAGGTAACGAGCTGAGATTAGCAGCACACTCTTAAAGGGAATGCTCCTAATCTCAGTTTGTTACCTGTATAAAAGACAACTGTCCACAGAAGCAATCAATCAATCAGATTCCAAACTCTCCACTATGGCCAAGACCAAAGAGCTCTCCAAGGATGTCAGGGACAAGATTGTAGACCTACACAAGGCTGGAATGGGCTACAAGACCATCGCCAAGCAGCTTGGTGAGAAGGTGACAACAGTTGGTGCGATTATTCGCAAATGGAAGAAACACAAAAGAACTGTCAATCTCCCTCGGCCTGGGGCTCCATGCAAGATCTCACCTCGTGGAGTTGCAATGATCATGAGAACAGTGAGGAATCAGCCCAGAACTACACGGGAGGATCTTGTCAATGATCTCAAGGCAGCTGGGACCATAGTCACCAAGAAAACAGTTGGTAACACACTACGCCGTTAAGGACTGAAATCCTGCAGCGCCCGCAAGGTCCCCCTGCTCAAGAAAGCACATATACATGATCATCTGAAGTTTGCCAATGAACGTCTGAATGATTCAGAGGACAACTGCGTGAAAGTGTTGTGGTCAGATGAGACCAAAATGGAGCTCTTTGGCATCAACTCAACTCGCCGTGTTTGGAGAAGGAGGAATGCTGCCTATGACCCCAAGAACACCATCCCACCGTCAAACATGGAGGTGGAAACATTATGCTTTGGGGGTGTTTTTCTGCTAAGGGGACAGGACAACTTCACCGCATCAAAGGGACGATGGACGGGGCCATGTACCGTCAAATCTTGGGTGAGAACCTCCTTCCCTCAGCCAGGGCATTGAAAATGGGTCGTGGATGGTTATTCCAGCATGACAATGACCCAAAACACACGGCCAAGGCAACAAAGGAGTGGCTCAAGAAGAAGCACATTAAGGTCCTGGAGTGGCCTAGCCAGTCTCCAGACCTTAATCCCATAGAAAATCTGTGGAGGGAGCTGAAGGTTTGAGTTGCCAAACGTCAGCCTCGAAACCTTAATGACTTGGAGAAGATCTGCAAAGAGGAGTGGGACAAAATCCCTCCTAAGATGTGTGCAAACCTGGTGGCCAACTACAAGAAATGTCTGACCTCTGTGATTGCCAACAAGGGTTTTGCCACCAAGTACTAAGTCATGTTTTGCAGAGGGGTCAAATACTTATTTCCCTCATTAAAATGCAAATCAATTTCTAACATTTTTGACATGCGTTTTTCTGGATTATTTTGTTATTATTCTGTCTCTCACTGTTCAAATAAACCTACCATTAAAATTATAGACTGATAATTTCTTTGTCAGTGGGCAAACGTACAAAATCAGCAGGGGATCAAATACTTTTTTCCCTCACTGTAGTTAGGTGACACAAAATCTCAATTTAATCAATTTTAAATTCAGGCTGTAACACAACAAAATGTGGAAAAAGTCAAGGGGTGTGAGACTTTCTGAAGGCACTGTAAATATAACAAACAAACCCTGTTGCAGCCTGGTCTGTGTAAACCGTCTCTGTCTATACATCTATATGTTGCCTGGTGTTGTGACTGTGCTGTTCTGTGGGAGGAAATAGACAAGGTTTTGTTTCCACATTCTAGGGGGATACGAAAGCACATACAATAGGCAGCAGTATCCACTGCCGCGGAAACGTGTGGTTATTCAGCCAGTCACATTGCAGCTCCTTATCACATAATGAATGCCTCCATTTCCCTGCTACAACATACAGTATCTGGCAGCCAGAGACAAAGCATGTCTCTGTATGGCACCTGTCACTGGGTTTGACTTGCATGTTTTCTTCCTCCAGTGACAGCATACTAATTCACAGGCTGACGTGTCTCTTTGTCAGCATAGCGGGAGCCAAACTTGCTGACCTCCATTTATTAATCACCATTCAATAGAACCAGACCGTTTTGCAGGCTGCAGTTGAGAGGGGAGATATACTGTACGCTGCAGAACTGACACGACAGGCACTTCCTCTCTGACCATTGTTTAATGAAAAACAGCCTTTTGAAGATGTAATTGGGATGATTTATGATCTCTTGTTATTCCCATGACCTGTAATCTGGTCTAGTACACTCAACTTTCCAAACAAACAAATCTTTCCCATGCAAAATAATTCCATGCAACGGAATGGTTACAATATGGAAGCCTGAATGCTGGCAGGAAACCAATAAAGTACTAAGAAACAGCTGGAAAGTTGCAAGGCTAACTGCAACCGATGAACGAAAATAAAACAAGCAGTACTGACATGGGGAGTACAGATGGAGATTGGGCACACAATGTCCCTACCGGTACTAATTAGAATGTATTAAAAACTCAACCTAAAGGCATTGTTTGTCAACATATAGCAACGTCACAGAGTAGCAGGCAGTCACAGCATTTGCAAGATGTCTTTTGTTGTTATACAAGACCACTGTAATTATGATATAACAGTTTGGTTAGAGCCAGGGCATCTTGGAACAGACATTTGAGCAGAGAGGAAGGCTAACTTGATGGTGGGCTTGGTAAAGATGAACCAGTCCTATACAGCCAAAGGAAAAACACCCTGCTTGATAGGGAGGAGCGCTGTAGTTTCTCTTGATATAATGTTTCCTTTGGGTTTTTATAGTGGATCTGTTCTTATTTCCCCTGCGAGCCACAGAAAGAGAAACAGACACACCCCTATGATAACACAGCTAAAGTGTCCTGCTGGAAATACAATAATGGCCACTTATTTTATGCCGAGTCTAAATCCTATGCACAAGCATGGGTGTCTTGAATGTCTGTCTGCAGCGTCTCCGCAAAGAGGGGAGATGGATGAAGGCATTTTCCTTTTACAAATCAACGTGTGATTTTGTCATTAATCACCCTTCGTGGATTTGACAGTAACACTGACATTCCTCTGTTGCTGAAAGTGTTCTCCAGTGTGTTTTTCAAGTCAGTTATAAGGACTTACTGGGGCCATGGGGCCTTCTGGGATAGCTAGTGCTCACCTACATCTTCCATCTCTCTTGGCCAGGGAGACCGTGACTAATGTCATACAGAGACCCCATCCCACAGTACTGTTCCTTATCTTCCAGGCTGATCTGATGGAGAGCAGTGTGCACAACAGAGAAGAATCAGAGTGAGGTGGTACATAATGCAGATACAGTAACTGTGGTAACATTTGCTGTAGTGTGGCTTATCAGTATATTTAGAACCCGTACACTGAGTATCACAGCATTTCCAGCTAGAATCTTTAGTTGCTACATACATTTTTGGAATTATAAATTAATTATATATATACCCATTGATTCTTGAAGAATATAACTTATAATAGTTAAACTGTCGTACTCCATCAGAACCCAAATTCTAAGCTTTTTTTTACTTAAATATTTGTAAACTATCAAGGCACAAGGCGAGACCCAGATGCAGACACAGGAAGCAGATGGTTGGAGTCTTACAATGTTTAATAATCCAAAGGGGTAGGCAAGAGAATGGACGTGGACAGGCAAAAAGGTCAAAACCAGATCAGAGTCCAGGAGGTACAGAGTGGAAGACAGGGTCGTGGTCAAGGCAGGCAGAATGGTCAGGCAGGCGGGAACAGAGTCCAGAAACAGGCAAGGGTCAAAACTTGGAGGACTAGAGAAAGGAGAATAGCAAAAGGAGTACAGGAAAAACATGCTGGTTGACTTGACTAAACATACAAGAGACAGGAAACACAGGGATAAATACACTGGGGGAAATAAGCAACACCTGGAGGGGGTGGAGACAATCACAGGAACAGGTGAAACAGATCAGGGCCTGACATTAAACAATGTAAACGTAAACTAACACTGTATATCATCAAAACATGGTTACAACTATTATTTTGATATCATGGATGGTCAGTCCTTGCATCCATAGCTCTGTCTATGAATTTCAGAGTGGTTACATTTCTTCAGGCCCATCACTTAGATTTTTACCAAAAAAGAGGCGGGGTGCCACTTTGTTATTGTTTCAACTAAGGATTCTAGCTTTAAGTTGGCATTGTGTAAAAGTGTAAAAAGGAAAGAGGATGTCCCTTAAGGAGACGTACCTGCTTTAAGGTCATTTCACTAGAAGAATCCCATGAACTTACTAACACTATCAGATAGATAAAGGGATCTATCCCACTGAGATTCTCTCATTAGCAACCCCATCCTCGTCCTCTTCTCCTCTTCTCCTAGTCTTTAAGGGAGTAGAGAATAATGGCACTCAGATGAATTCACCCATTCTTTTCTCTTTCCAAAGCCCCGTCTGATTATTTCCAAGGGATTCAATTATCCTCTGTGATCTCCTACAGATACAGTATATCTGCTAGGGCCCAGAGCCGAAACAATACGGTTTTATGTCACATTCTATTCTGTGCACCAATGCATATAATCTCTTTAAATCTATGTCATGAGCAGAACTACCACGCCGTCCACACTACCATGACAGAAACGTTTTATAGAAACAAAACGTAGGTCCTATCCTTTAAAACCCTTTCATGTATGGCTAACGAGAGGAACGGCTAGTTTTTCTATACCTAATCAATAACATTTACTTAAAACGACTGTGTAACTCTTCACTGAACATGCTACTAAACATGTCCATTTGAATAGCACCCACCACCTTATGACAACACCTTATGACATCTCTGTAACCCCGACCATGAATCTGTCCTCCTCCACGTCCTCCCCTCCTTCAGCTATACTGTATATCTCCCGTTAGCTATCTGTGTTGCAATGGGATACATGGGAGTCAAGGTCGTCAGATGCACAGAAGAAGAGCTACACGCATACTATATTTGAAGCTTACTTAATACATCAGACTAGGACACCTTGCTAGTTATAGCCTGAAACTAAGCAATAATAACATTTGGAAAGTTTCTTCTCACGACCTCTACAAGTCAGAATGTTGAATAGAATTACATTTTAATTTACTCTACCAGTTTTCTGGGCAGTTGGTCCTTATGTCTTGTGTAATTACTTGACGCATTTGAATGTGATGCACACTATGTAAACACACAGGGACTGTTTGGAATTTCTGAATCTATATATTTGAGATGAGAGTGGAGGCTTCCACACTTAGATTCGTAGAGGCTAATTTTAAGCATATATGTCCCACAGAGTATGTTATAGGAGAGGGCATACATGGCCCACAGAATATGTTATAGGAGAGGGCATACATAGCCCACAGAGTATGTTATAGGAGAGGGCATACATGGCCCACATAATATGTTATAGGAGAGGGCATACATGGCCCACAGAGTATGTTATAGGAGAGGGCATACATGGCCCACATAATATGTTATAGGAGAGGGCATACATGGCCCACAGAGTATGTTAAAGGAGAGCAGAGCTTATTGTTACATAATGCCCATACTGCCCTTACATAATGTCCGCAGTGTATATGACAAAAACAATACTCCCACCACAGCCAGATGTGTGTGAAAGCACAGGTCTGCAGCCTGTGTGTGTGTGTCTGTCCAGGGGAGACTGTGGTTTAACACTCCCTTCCCCCAGGTGGAGGTGCAGGCAGCCCCAGGTGCACAATCAGCCCCCCAGCCAGCCCCCCTACCCCCCTTCGCACCCCACACATCCACCCCTGGGACTCGAGGGGCCGAGGCCCCATCTGAGTGTGGAACCACTGGCAAAGCTGATGGGGAAAACAGAGGTTTGGAAACCGGTGTGGGGTTGGTCCTCTGGGAGGCCGTTCCAGCAGGTGATGTGAGACTGAGCCAGTTCACACCTGCAGCACTGACACTGGCAGCCAGGAAATGTCAGATCTATGCAGTGGGCCACTCTGTTATCATATAGAGCAAGGCATTTCATCCTCATTACACAGCACTGGTGACTTTCCAAATGACTCATGGCAATGAATCAATAGTAATCAAGTTCTTAGGGGGAAAAAAATTGTCTACGAGAATTTCAACTTATTTTATTTTTATATCAATTACTTTTTACTTGTGATTTATCATGGGGTGCTGCAGCACCCTCAGCACCCCTACTTCCCACGGCAATACCCATAACCACCTGCTTGGTCTCAGATACACCTGGCATATTAGCAATGATGTGGCAGATGGGCACGCTCACTCTGTGTGCCCACTCGCCCCATCCGTTGTCATATATGGGTGAGGCACACCATCGTTATCTGCCAAGTGGCTTCTTCTTCTGGGGGTTGTACAGGAAGACCACTCCATTAGAGAGGGAGGAGGGGCAGAACCCCGCGGTTCAGGTAACCATATCTCTGGGCCTCCGGGACTTACAGGATGATGCCTCTGTGTCTAGGCTGTCATGAGTCATAGACACAGACAAGCCATTTCACTTGACAGCTGTTTTTTGGGGGGGTTGTATGGTTTCATGGTGTCTAAAAGTCAAATTTTCTAAAGTCAGGTACCTCAATACTTATCAAATTAATTACTGAATTCAATGAATTGACAATGCTGCTTGTGATGCACATTTGAGATACTATTGTGGCACATTGTGCGACATATGGCATTCTATAATGAGTTTGGTCCGTCATCAACTCACACACAGAGAGAGTGTCTGGGGACATGGAAATTATGACAAATAACAGGACTGGCAGCATTAATAGGCCTAAGTGCTCATCTGGACCGCAGGTGTGTAACTGTCCGTAAGCCATTTCACGATTTCTTACCTTCAAAGTCAAACATATTTATCCAAAGTCCATTATGAGATTTGCTACAAAAGGGTGACAATATGCTGGATTTGCAGCTTTCTATTATTATATTGAAAATGGCATGGCAATATCCAAACACAGTTGGCATGATACAACTGCAGCATTATTCTAACACTGTTGTAGTCAGGCAACACACAAGAGATCAATAGGAAACGTTGTGAAGCTCCATCTCCACAGTGGGGCATAGGAAAGGAACATCAGAGAGGAACAGCGTAATCTATCACTGGTGCTATGACATCAACACCAGGACATCGTCATCTATTCAATGGCTTCATCCCTCCATCCATCCCTATTAAGGCGTCCGAATGCTTTCCTTCCAAAACAGTTTGTGCATATATTATGATCCTATTTTGTGACGTTATTGTTTGTTTTGGTCTTCGGCAAGGGTTTTCGGTTGTTCGTGCACACACAAAGAATTATTGAGGCAAGCTGAGGTCGGTAGCCGAAGTCTACACACCTTCGTCGGTGATTGGTAAACAGTAGGGATTCTTCAATTAAGTGTTTGTTGTCATTCAACTAGAGACTAATCGTTTTCATGCACATTTTTCCACTTGAGAAATACAGGACCAAACATCCTAGGTACAATTGTGCTACTACGATCTCCTCGGCAAAAACGTCAAAATTAATGACAGATTTCTTCAGTTATCTTAATTAATTCAGACTATTTTGAGGAAGTGTATACTGGCTAAGGCATCTCAAAATGGACAAACAGAACTATTGCTGCTTTTTTCTAGTTTTCCAAGCGAAGGTATTTTAAGGAAGCGTGCGAGCACACTAGCTAGGAGCCAGCCGAAAAGAAGCATTTAGAGGAGAGGGAGAGCAGAGGATTATCTAGTCTACTTGATGTTTTCCTTATCTGCAGGTCTCTTGGTCTTGTCTTATCTTACCACACCGCAGGGTGTCAAATAGAGTCTTAAGGATTCAGACGAAATCAATGCTTCTCTACATGCAGGTGGACTAGATTGTGTGTGTCTATCTAAACCAATTTGCATTGTCTAACTAAGAAATGTACCATTTATTAAATAAGACCTCTGCAGCTGCCTGAAACTAATTGATTTAAATAAATAAAAATTGTGTTGCGACAGTTATCAAAAATGTTTCACATAATACCTACTGTGGATTATAATATTGTAGAGAGAATGTAATGTCTTCAATGGAATCATTGAACACACCCTGTCTGTAATTGTTCAAACTTATTGTCCTTTCCATTGGAATGAATAGCCTTTCTTTGTCAGTTATCTAGGCTGTTGAATTCTCTAATAAATTAAAGAGAACGTGTATGCAAGCCATTACTGTGACTTACAATGTGCTAAAGCCTTGTCTGTACTTCATCAAGCAGGGGAGGAGGAAAAAACTCGGCTGGGAGACAATAAAACGAGAAAATCTGACCATCGGCCAAGATAAGTTTTACTTGACCATAACCAAAGACGACCTCAGGGATATGAGGAATCTTGGCATCTTTTATACTGTAGAGGTCTGAGCCCTCCTCTTTCCTCCCCATTCTCCATGGGCTTGTATAGTGTGTGTGTGTGTGTGTGTGTGTGTGTGTGTGTGTGTGTGTGTGTGTGTGTGTGTGTGTGTGTGTGTGTGTGTGTGTGTGTGTGTGTGTGTGTGTGTGTTGCTTGGCTGCCTGTGGAGATTTATTCCCTCTGAAACAGGACTGTAGGGCAAAAGTTCACTGAGAACAGCAAGGCATTTCTTCAAGAAATGGTTTGGGGCTTTTGACTCAATCAAAGCAGTGCAGATCACAATACCAGTTTGCTCCGTCTGCGTCCCTCTTCTTCCTCTGTTTCCTAGTATGGACCATGTCGAAGGGTGTTGATATGCTCTTCTTTGCCAGGGTAATAAATAAGAGAACATTTACAAAGTCATTTTACCATCTAGAGAGGCTGTGTTCCAGATCGCATTAACACGTGGCTGTTACGTAACGACATTCCAGCCTTAAACCTTTCTCACTAGCCTGTCACTAAGTGGCTTAACCCCCAGGACAAACAGAGTTAAATGTGAGCCAAAATGTTAATTGGCTCAAATTAGGGCTCAGGAGATAATCTGTTCACATCTGATTTGGGAGGAGAGAAACCTAAGCAGCAGAGTCATGGTTATGTTGACCCTGACCCCTGACCTCTGGGAATCTAAGACCCGTTGCTGACATCACATCAGACTCTCCTGAGGGAAGATACTCTACAACCACTATCACAATTGGGGAATATAAACTCCTGCATTATTGAGCACACTGAGCATGAATTATGTATCTTCAAATGATATCCGCTGAGAAAGGTTGACCTTCCCTTGGATGATGATAGTAGAGCCTGTTCACCCAGAGTCATAGAAGGGATGCTTTTACGTTTCAATAGATAGATGTAATACAGTCTGATTCAACAGAAAGGAAAAAGACTAGGTCACTGTTCGAACATACAGTTAAGGATGAGCGAGAAAGAAAAAGTATTCTGTGTCCAGAAGCAGACTTTGGCTGCGAAATCAGATACTGCTGCATTCTTATTTTGAATGATTACTCTGTGTCCTCTGGAAGTGCACACAGGGATATCTATCAAAAGTCAAACAAATACTAGATCAAGTAGATTTCAGGGACAAATACATGTTAAAAAAGACTGCAATTAGAGAGGAACATTTTGCACAATGACCTAAATATGACACCTTCACAAAATGTATTTTATAATAAGACACCTTATAATAACACAGTGCTGTCACTTCAGAGTGGGAGCTCATCTAAAATGGCTTCTGAAATACGTCCTTCATTGGTTCCTCAAACAGCCAGCAGTAATCCTGGCTTTACGGCCATTGCTTTATGGTGTGATGCTGCCAGACGGACGTCTGCGTTTAGCCAAAGGTCAGACAGAAGGGGTTAACAAGCTCGCTGAAACAATTTTCAAAGGCACCGATAGACATTGGCAGTGCAATTAATTTAGCAGGAGGCTGCAGGAGCATGCCCTAGCGTCCGCCAGCCCAGCACCACTCAACCTAGCCTGGCTCTCAGAGAGAGTTCATTAGCTTAATATCTACAGACATCTGTTTAACGGGCCCGCCATTTACTAAGTCTTACCTAATCACAGTGTTCCCCGGGGAAATCACCCAGAGGAGGTAGCTAGACGGCATCTAACAGTAGCATCCCTTCCATCCACAGGGGATCTCTATTATCGCTCCAATTAAACACCTTATGAAAAGGAGGCAGCTGCTGCTACTGCCATTCTTATTATTTTGAGGAGTGACCATAGAATGTTGCAAATGTAATGTGCCTCTTCTGCAACCTCATCATCCACACTCAGCTTACTCATAGTAATGGTTGCAACGGAATGCATTGAACGGTATCAAACACATCAAACACATGCTTTCCATGTTTGATACCATTCTCTTCACTCCATTATTATGAGCTGTCCTCCCCTCAGCAGCCTCCTGTGCTACTGTATTTGTCATGTAACTGTAACTGCCTCTGGGTCTACCACTGATACTGTAACAAGCTGATTAAGCACAATAAGTGAGTTCCCCCTCAAGAGCAACGACATTCTACAACTGTCTGGTCTGACAGCAAATCAATTCATGACTTCAGTCACAGAGTGCTTCTGTTGTTACAGGACTGTAAATTAGAGATGGAAGCACCAGTCAATGTTCATTTACATGAATCCATCATAATGTGTGAAGACATAATTAACTGTACAGAGATTGGCAACAGATGTTTTCGTGTGAAATTTAGACATAAACTAAGACCACCATATTGTAGAGGTCTGTAAGAGATATAGATTTGATGGTGCAAAAATAAACTGGAATGAAGAAAGGAGGCGAAGACATTCTGAAACCCCTGTAAAAATAATAATAAAATGAATGCATTTCATGACAGTTCCAGGTACTTTTAAATCCCTAAAGACAGACTGTGGGAGTGTTAAATCCATTACAATCCCATACCAGCAAAACTCTGATGAGTCAGATAAAAAAAGGGAGAAATATATCTCCACTTTGAATCTGGAACCTCCCTAGGCATGCTTAGGCTGTTGTCAGTTAGACATAATGAATAAACCAAGTCCATGTTCTGAGTCTGAGCTGAATTCCAAATGTGAAGTCCATCTTTTCTAATGGACACGCTAGAGAGCTATGCCTGAAATATGTTCTCTGTCTCCTTATAAGAAACAGGCCGCGATTCTTAATCCCTCTTGCACACAACAAGTAGGGAAGGCTTTAGTTTCATTCATCTCATCCAAAAGGGGCGCAAACCCTAGCTTCTCCCAAGCGGGGCTTTAACCAGGCTGACTCAGATCATAAATCCTATAGACCTTCAGAGCTCCCATGCAACAAAAACTAATCCAGCATACACGATGTGGACGCTGATCTCTCCAATTGACTCTAAACTATTTTCCTCTATGTTTCAGATGGAGGGATATAGCGCAGTCAGATAGAGAGATGTTGAAGATGACAGGCTAACCATGGACCTTTTCATTGTGATTTATTTAGCAATGTTGGGTGGAACATGTGAATATGATTTTGGATTATGGATACGGTCCACGATAAATAGTTGTACTGTTCACAGGAGAAAGAAAATGGTTATAACAAGAGCAACCACATTGTATGCATGGCCATGTCCATAACCTTGGTGTTTTTCAATATTATAATCTGGACCACTTTTCTTCTCTCCAACATTCCAGGCTGTGGAATAAAAAAGTTATCCTAGCTAGAGAGCAAAAATACATAACTAGCTACGTTTATTCAGATGAGCTTTTTATTACACAGGCTAAAATAATAGACAAAGAAGCTATTTGTCCACAGGTGGGTTATCCATGATAGCTAAACCAGAACCTAAAGGGGTGACTGTTCTTCCTAAGTAGAAGAGTCAGTGCTGGCAGCAGTGAAATTAATCTAGCCATGGAAGGCCCATAAAGGTATGATATGTTATGTAAATTCTGTGTGGATGGCCATCCCTCACTGAACTACTCTTATTCATATTAAAGGTCTATTGTGTGGCGTTTCAGAGAAATCATAAGTGGTTGGCCGGGGTCAGCCGGTGCAGTAAGAAACTGCATGGTTCACTGACTCCAAACAGCACTACAGGATTCCTACCATGCTCTGCCAAAGTTAATCTTCTCTCAGAACAAAATTCGATTCCCATCACTCTGTAGTTGCAGTCTTCTCTCTTTGAAAAAAGAGAATGGCTTGGGCATGTGCTGGCTCTTTTGAGACACAGAGGAGGATACTAGAGATGTTGTTGGAATGTCTCTTTTCTATTCTAAGAGGGAACTCAAGAGGTGAGGTTTTGTATTGAAAAACATGGACATGATATTGGGATTAGATTACGCCTCTATCACACTGACAGCATCATTGCATTTTGGTTCACCATAAGTACATTAATTTCCAGTGGAAAGCTAGGTTTGCCTTGCAGCATTGCGTTGCAGAGGCAGTTGCAATGCATTCTGTGTGGTGCATACGTTGGATTTATTGAACGTATGCATCAAACTGTATGCATAGACGGCTTGGCAGAAATGGTAGCAGAATGAATGTTGAACTTTTGTTGCAGACATATCCAGATGATGCTGCGTACCATTTTTGCAACTGTAGTTGCGACCCACTGGGCAAAAACTGGTTGAATCAATGTTGTTTACGTGTAATTTCAACCCCAAAAATCTATTTGACGTTGAATCAACATGGAAAACTAATTGGATTTGTAAAAAGTACCCAAAGTAAGGGGATTTCGTCTTTTTTTCACTCAACTTTTAACCTAAATACAATGACATGGTTAAAAAATATTTTTATTTCACATTAGTTGACAACTCAACCAAATGTAAATCAAAACTAGATATTGAACTGATGGCTGTGCCCAGTGGGGAGGCTTGTTTGCTTTTGCATGGGGCTTGCCATTATGTCAAAGGATCCCCAACTCCTCTCTTCCAACTGAGCAGCCCATCCACCACATTACAGGAAGTGACTGTTTTCTGTGGGGAAAGCTGGAATGTAAGAAAGAAAAATAAAACACCAACTTGAACAGCACATACCAGGACAACTGGTAGAAAAATGTAGGGGAAACTCAGCCAACAATATACTTTTCTATGCAGAGGGTGTAAAAGGGGCTAATCTTTTGGGGAATACAACCCCCCACTCAGCTGGAAAGGAATGTGTCCTTTCACAACTTGAACTGAGGGCTTGGCTGGCATTGAATCAATAGGGGAAGAAGTCACTCAGTTCCCAGGTTGTGTGTGGGGGTGGGACTGAGAACCACTGAGAACCATTTTCTGAAGAAAATCTGTCCATTTTTTGTCACCTCTCATTGCAACACATTTAGCTTGCTCGTCCAAGAAAATGTATTTCAAAGTTGAACATTGTACTAATGAAACGATGCAACCAAAACAATGCTTCTTTGGTGTTAGCAAAATTAACATTCAGAAAACATGTCCAATTCGGAGAAAGTCACTTCAAGTATAATCACATTCTCAAAATACCTTTATTAATGTAGTCTTACAAACAGTGAGTATTCTGTGATGTTCATTAATTCACCAGTTGCATTTTGTTTTGATCTATTTAACACTGGCATTTCTAACCACTGGACGTTAAAATGCGATTTCATTGAGTAGATTGCCTCACTATGCACTCTTTGATTGGTCTGTAAATCAGGACTATCAGACCAGCCAACATCTTATTTCTACATGGAATTAAGTTGGGAAACTGTAGACTACAGTACCATCTAGGTTATGCTATTTGATTGCTTTAGGTTCACTTCCAGTTGACCAAATGACAAAGCAGATAGTGATCATTAACCAATCATATCATAACATTAACATTAACTGATACTGTCATCACCAGTGTTACTGGCAATAGTATCTTATCACACTGTGGACACCGCATGAACAAATAATCAATGTGCCCTCGGCATGAAGTTATTTATATCCCATAGCTCAAACATTTAGTGTTATACCCCTCTGAAAGCCCCTATTCATATAGAATTACAGCTTGAGAGAGGAAGTGCATGATTTTGGGCTTTTTCAACCCAAATATCATGCCTTCTCAAATCCATTCAGCCGAGTACAGTAAAGAACATGCCTGCCTATTGCATGGTGGAACCTGGCAACCCAGTAGCCCCGTGCTGACAGAGAGGGGGCAGACGGGGCGGGTGGTGGATAAATCTCCTCTGTTGTGCTCCTCCACTCGTCCCCATGCCTTAATTGGCTGGTGTAATTACAGCCGCAGATCCTGATGTGTAGCAGACATGCACAGGGAGCTTTTAATAGGCCCTGCTAAAAAAAAAACAGGAGGAACAGTTCCATTCAATCCAAGCCACTGAATGTGCAGGAAATGTCCGCCACAATCCATGCACATTACGCTGCCACCCCTCATACCAGGGGAGACTTTTGAAAGACGCTTCTCTCCTGCTGAAATCTCCTCTAACTTTGGCAGTGAGGTAACAAAAGGTCTGGTCAGGGGGAAGACTACACTTGGACTGCTACCATTAGCATAGACTAGAGCTCTGTGTTCAAACGTTGCTAAGGAACTTTAAGAACCTACACTTTCAATGGAATGTACCGAATTAACTTGCAGGCGGCAACTTCTTCTTTCTTTTTTAATCCCATTTGCTTGGGAAGGAGACCAGAATGAGACTCTTGGCCACTTGTGAGTAACAAAGTGGACAGGAAAACAGAAATGAAATTGGCTGAATTGCATTTGCATTTTCCCTCTATCACCCTTAATAGCACAGTGGTCGGAATCATGCATAACTATGATTATTTTTGTCAATTTCTAGAGGAAAACTTGCTTCATAATTACAGACGAAGCAGCATTCAAGTTTCCATTAGTATTTTGCCTCATGAGTCATATTACCTCAGTATTACTATGAATAGAGAACATAGAAATTAACATTATTTCTGTCTAGATGTGGTCATTTAGTGGGTTTAAAATCTCTGACACTCAATGATGTCAATGGCACAAAATGCCACAAAACATACAGTAGTTTATGAGCACTGGCAAGATACATAATATGCATAAATAGAATATTACTAAGAAGTGTTAAAGAGACAAGGAAATCATACCTGGTATTCATCCATAAAGAATGCAGTGCATCTCGAGGGAAGTCATCAGCAGGGGCCCTTCGAAGCCAAATGAACCACAGACTGGCATACATTGATTCCTCCTGACAAAGCCACAGCAATGAAGACATACTTTCACTTTCCAGCTCTGAAGGCCATGTTAAGAGCTACTGAGAATTTTGCTCTTGGCAGGACAATAACACCTAGCGTCCCGACGGGCTACAACTAGCCATCACTTGTGTGTGTGTGTGGGTGTGTGTGTGTGTGTGTGTGTGTGTGTGTGTACAAGTTGTATGCATTAGTGTCATGCATACGGTCCACAATGTGTGTGCTTGAACGTTATGCTTCCAGACAATACCTCCAGTTCAATGACCTGTGCTGGTGGAAGGGCCATGGATGCCTCCTCAATGCTCATCTCATGTGCGGGCCGAGGCTGTGACTGGAACGTGGTGCATATGTGTGTGAGAGAGCGGCAGACAGACAGACAGAGAGAAGGCTGATAAATTATGTACCAGTACATTGCCTCTGTAACGGCTGTCTTCGTCGTCCTCAGATGAAGGGGAAGAGAAATCAGACCAAAATGCAGCGTGGTAAGTGTCCGTCATTTTAATGAGAAAACTGCACACTAAAATACGACAAGCAACATAAAAGAACAACCGAACAATTCCATAAGGCACAGAAGCTATACGGAAAACAATCACCCACAAAACCCCAAAGGAAAAACAGGCTACTTATGTGTGACTCCCAATCAGCAACAACGAACTACAGCTGTGCCTGATTGGGAGCCACACACGGCCCAAAACAAAGAAATACAAAAACATAGAAAAATGAACATAGAACGCCCACCCAATGTAACACCCTGGCCTAACCAAAATAAAGAACAAAAACCCCTCTCTATGGCCATGGCGTTATAGTACCCTCCCCCAAAGGTGCGGACTCCGGCCGCAAAACCTGACTCTGAAGGGGAGGGTCCGGGTGGGCCTTCCTATGGCCGCGGCTCAGGTGCGGGACGTGGTCTCCGCTCCACCCTCGGCGTCGCCCACTTAGGTGACGCCCCTGGCCGAGCCAGAGGACTGGTGGGCGACCCTGACTGCGCCCGGCTGGCGGGCGATTCTGGTTGCGCCCGGCTGGCGGGCGACCCTGGCTGCGCCCGGTTGGTGGGCGAGCCTGGCTGCGCCCGGCTGGCGGGCGATTCTGGCTGCGCCCGGTTGGCGGGAGACCCTGGTTGCGCCTGGCTGCGCCTGGCTGGCGGGCGACCCTGTCGGCTCCAGGCTGGCGGGCAACCCTGGCGGCTCCGGGCTGGCGGGCGGCTCTGGCGGCTCTGGCCCAGGATTCACCAGGCTGGGGAGACAATGAAGGAGGCCTGGCCCTGGGCACAGGCACAGGACTCACCAGGCTGGGGAGACATGAAGGAGGCCTGGCCCTGGGCGCAGGCACAGGACTCACCAGGCTGGCGGGCGGCTCTGGCGGCTCTGGCGGCTCCGGACAGCCGGGCGGCTCTGGCGGCTCCGGACTGGCGGGCGGCTCTGGCGGCTCCGGACTGGCGGGCGGCTCTGGCGGCTCCGGAATGGCGGGCGGCTCTGGCGGCTCCGGACTGGCGGGTGGCTCTGGCGGCTCCGGACTGGCGGGCGGCTCTGGCGGCTCCGGACTGGCGGGCGGCTCTGGCGGCTCTGGCCCAGGACTCACCAAGCTGGGGAGACATGAAGGAGGCCTGGCTCTGGGCGCAGGCACTGGACTCACCAGGCTGGGGAGCCACTAGAGGCCTGGTCCTGGGAGGAGGCACAGGATAGACCAGGCTGGGGAGACCCACTGGAGGCCTGGTCCTGGGAGGAGGCACAGGATAGACCAGGCTGGAGAGACCCACTGGAGGCCTGGTCCGAGGAGGAGGCACAGGATAGACCAGGCTGGAGAGACCCACTGGAGGCCTGGTCCGAGGAGGAGGCACAGGATAAACCGGGCTGTGGGGGAGCACTGGAGTTCTGGTCCTTAGCCTTGACACCCTTACTCCAGGCTGAATGCCCGCTTTGGCCCGGCACGGGCGGAGAGCAGGCATTGGGCGAACTGAGCCCTCCCAGCGCCCTGGAGACACAGTGCGCAGAGCCGGCGCAGGATAGCCTGGACTGAAACGGCGCACCGGAGACCAGACACGCTGAGCTGGCACAATCCGTCCTGGCTCGATGCCCACTCTCGCATGGCATTTGCGGGGGGCTGGCATGTAGCGCTCCGGGCTATCAACGCGTACTGGGGACACCGTGCGCTTTACCGCATAACACGGTGCCTGACCAGTACTGCGCTGCCTCCTGTAAGCACGGGGAGTTGGCTCAGGTTTCCAACCTGACTCTGCCACACTCCCCGTGTGCCCCCCCCCAAATTTTTTTTGGGGCTGCCTCTCGTGCCTGTTGCGCTCCCTTGCCTCATACCAGCGCCTCTCCGCTCTCGCTGCCTCGATCTCCCACTGTGGGCGGCGATACTCCCCAGCTTGAGCCCATGGTCCTTTACCGTCCAGTATCTCCTCCCATGTCCATGAGTCCTGAACGCTCTTCTCCTGGTGCTGCTCCCTCCTCCGCTGCTTGGTCCTTTTCTGGTGGGTGATTCTGTAATGGCTGTCTTCGTCGTCCTCAGGTGAAGGTGAAGAGAAATCAGACCAAAATGCAGCGTGGTAAGTGTCCGTCATTTTAACTTCTTGGGGCTATGTGGGACGTTAGCGTGCCACCCGTGGCGCACCCTATCAACAGCAGGTGCATTTCAAGAGCGGCAAATTTGAAACCAAATAAATGTCAAAATTCAAATTTCTCAAACATACAACTAACTTACAGCCTTTGAAAGATAAACATATCCTTAATCTAACCACGTTGTCCGATTTCAAAAAGGTTTTACGGGGAAAGCATAAAGTTAGGTTATGTTAGGAGAGTACATTGATAATAGCTGTGTGTAATGCATTGTCGATTCAAAGACAGGCATCACCAAAACCATAAAATCAGCTAAAATTATGCACTAACCTTTTACAATCTCCATCAGATGACACTCCTAGGACATTATGTTAGACAATGCATGCATTTTTAGTTCTATCAAGTTCATATTTATATCTAAAAACAGCGTTTTACTATGGCGTTGATGTTCAGGAAATCGTTTCCCTCCAATACCGGCAGTCAAGTCATGACAACAAAATAATTAATTAATATTAGAAAACATTGGTAAAATATTATATTGTCATTCAAATAATTATAGATTTACATCTCTTGAACGCAATGGACTTGCCAGATTTAAAATTAACCTTACTGGGAAATCACACTTTGCAATAATCTGAGCACTGCGCCCAGAAAAATACGCATTGCGATACAGACTAACCGCCATGTTGGAGAGATCTAAAATCGAAAATACTATGTAAATAATCCATTACCTTTGATTCTCTTCATCAGATGTCACTTCCAAAGAATCCCAGGTCCATAACGAATGTAGTTTTGTTCAAAAAAGCTCATAATTTATGTCCAAAAACCTCCGTGTTGTTAGCACATGATCTAAGCCAGCCGGACTTCACTTCACATCACGAACGGAAAAAATATATTTACGTTCGTTCAAACATGTCAAACGTTGTATCGCATAAATCATTAGGGCCTTTTTTAACCAGAACATGAATAAAATTCAAGGCGGACCATTGGGTTCTCTTTTAAAACGTTTCGGAATGAGAGTACCCACCATCAACTCGCGCGCAAGGTGTCTAATGGGCCATCACAGTTCCAAGGCTCTTATTTGGTCAGATCTCACTGTAGAAGACTCAAAACACTTTGTAAAGGCTGGGGACATCTTGTGGAAGCAATAGGAAGTGCCAAAACATTCCTCACCCCCTTTGTTTTTCAATGGTATAGGCTTAAAGTCAATTCAACACATCAGGTATCCACTTCATGTCAGAATCTGCCTCAGGGTTTTGCCTGCCAAATGAGTTCTGTTATACTCACAGACACCATTCAAACAGTTTTTGAAACTTTAGGGTGTTTTCTATCCATATATAATAACTATATGCATATTGTAGTTACTGGGTAGGATTAGTAACCAGATTAAATCGGGTACATTTTTTTATCCAGCCGTGAAAATACTGCCCCCTATACCCTAACAGGTTAATGAGAAAAATGCACACTAAAATACGACAAGCAACATAAAAGAACAACCGAACAATTCCATAAGGCACAGAAGCTATATGGAAAACAATCACCCACAAAACTCCAAAGGAAAAACAAGCTACTTATGTGTGACTCCCAATCAGCAACAACGAACTACAGCTGTGACTGATTGGGAGCCACACACGGCCCAAAACAAAGAAATGCAAAAACATAGAAAAATGAACATAGAACGCCCACCCAATGTAACACCCTGGCCTAACCAAAATAAAGAACAAAAACCCCTCTCTATGGCCAGGGCATTACAGCCTCAGAACAGAACATGACATCTGCATGCCAGTTTGAGGGGAGGTGTAAGTACCTGATGACAGATACAAGGAAGAACATTAGATGTGCATTACAACAGTATGTTGATGGCTGTAGATTCATGATTCGTCTGTTAGCATGGAAATAACTTTGAATTATCAGGGAGCTAATGCGACCACTACAAGTAGAGCATGCTAGTTAACTCGCTCTTACAGCAATAACACACAAAAACACATCACAGGAAGCCCTCAATATCTAACAGACACCGTCACACACACACACACACACACACACACACACACACACACACACACACACACACACACACACACACACACACACACACACACACACATATATATACACTAAGTATAAAAAAACATTAGGAACACCTTCCTAATATTGAGTTGCTCTCCCTTTTGCCCTCAGAACAGCCTCAATTCGTCGGGGCATGGACTCTACAATATGCTGGCCCATATTGACTCCAATGCTTCCCACAGTTGAGTCAAGTTGGCTGGATTCCCTTTGGGTGGTGGACCATTCCTGATACAGATGAGAAACTGTTGAGCATCAAAAACCCAGCAGCATTGCAGTTCTTGACACACTCAAACCTGTGCGCCTGGCACTTCAATCTTTGGTCTTGCTCATTCACCCTCTGAATGGTACACATACACAATTCATGTCTCATTTGTCTCAAGGCTTACAATTTTTTTTTACCTGTCTCCTTGCCTTCATCTACACTGATGGAAGTGGACATCAATAAGGGATCATAGCTTTCACCTGGATTCACCTGGTCAGTCTATGTCATGTAAAGAGCATCTGTTCCCAATGTTTCGCACACAGTATATATACTGATCAAACGTATAAACGCAACATGCAACAATTTCTACGATTTTACCAAGTTACAATTCATATATAAGGAAATCAATCAATTTAAATGAAGAAATTAGGCCCTAATCTATGCATTTCACATGACTGGGAAAACAGATATACATCTGTTGGTCACAGATACCTTTAAAAAAAAGAAGAGGCGGGGATCAGAAAACCAGTCAGTATCTGGTGTGACCACCATTTGCCTCATGAAGCATGACATCTCCTTCGCATAGAGTTTATCAGGCTGTTGATTGTGGCCTGTGAAATGTTGTCTCACTCTTCTTCAATGGCTGTGCAAAGTTGCTGAATATTTGCAGGAACTGGAACATGATAGCAGTGTACGAAAACCCATACTAACATACTGTAAACTACATACAATATACTATTAGTTCATTTTATTATACTGTAAACGAACGATATTCTTTCAGTTGAGCATACTAGCGATTCGCCTGTCTACCGGAAGTTGATGCTGTTGCTATGCAACCTCTTGCTAGCTTGTTAGCATAACAAATGACTAGCTAGACATTTTACAATTTTGGGTGTGTTCGTAAATTCAATCAGGAGTGCCAGAGTACCCTCGGAGTGCGATCTGGGCATTTGTAAATCCAGAGCGTTGTCAGATTGTCCGTTCATAAATTCTGAGTGTTTCGCTCTCAGAGCGCACACTGGACGCTCTGGCCGAGGATTAGGGTTGATCTGAGCGTTCTGTAAAAAAAATGTTCATTGTTTTATTATTTTACTCCTTTTTCTCCCCAATTTCGTGGTATCCAATTGGCAGTTAGTCTTGTCTCATTGCTGCAACTACTGTACGGACTCGGAAGAGGTGAAGGTCGAGAGCCGTGCGTCCTCCGAAACACGACCCAACCAAGCCGCACTGCTTCTTTACACAATGCCGCTTAACCCAGAAGCCAGCCACACCAATGTGTCGGAGGAAACACTGTACACCTGGCGACCATGTCAGCGTGCATGTGCCCGGACCGCCACAGGAGTCGCTAGAGTGCAATGGGACAAGGACATCCCTGCCGGCCAAACTCTCCCCTAACCCGGACGACGCTGGGCTAATTGTATGCCACCCCATGGGTCTCCCGGTCGCGGCCGGATGCGACAGAGCCTGGACTCAAACCAGGATCTCTAGTGGCACAGTTAGCACTGCTATGCAGTGCCTTAGACCATTATGCCACTCGGGAGGCCCGATCCGAGCGTTCTGACCACACAACAGCAGTCAAGCACCCAAGCTAACTGGCTAAAGTTGGCTAGCTTGCTAGCTACTTCCAGACACAATTGAGAGAACACCGCACTCTGACCATTTTACTCGCCCTAGCAGTGCTGGTTAGGCTGTTTTCATGTTATCCAGAGCGTTGGTGACTGTAACTGTGCTGCTGGCAACAATTTAATTACGTTTTTTTTTGCCGTCGTTTACTGACACCGGCCATATTCAACGGGTGTTGAGTGTTCGTAAATTTGTCAGAGTGCTCTAAAATTGGAGCAGATAGGCAGAATTAACAATGTCCATTGAGAACGCACAATGACTATATCACTTAGCTTAGAATGACGTGAATAATCAAGTAAATAAACTTTGGGTAGTTAGTTAGATTATTGTTAATATACTGCCTGGCAAGTTCATTGTATTAGTAGCCAACTAACGTTAGGTAACTAACAGTAGCTAATATACCGGTACATACCGCTGTAATGCTATGTGGTTTGTAAGGATAGCATAGCTAAGACATTGTCAGCCAACATAATGTGTAACGTAGCTATAATATAATATTTTTTACTTTTACCCCATTTTCATCATATCCAATTGGTAGTTACAGTCTTGTCCCATCGCCACAACTCCCATATGGAACACAACCCTGCCAAGCCAGACTGCTTCTTGACACACTGCTCGCTTAACCCAGAAGCCAGCCGCACCTATGTGTCAGAGGAAACACCATACAACTGGCCACCGCAGTCAGCTTGCAGGCACCCGGCCCACCACAAGGAGTCACTAGAGCGCGATGGGACAAGGAAATCCCGGCCGGCCAAACCCTCCCCTAACCCGAACAAAGGTGGACCAATTGTGTGCCGCCACATGGGTCTCCCGGTCACGGCTGGCTGTGACACAGCCTAAGAATAGACCTGGGGCTGTAGTGATGCAAAAAGCACTGCGATGCAGTGCCTTAGACCGCTGCGCCCCTCGGAAGGCCATAACGTAACTTTTTTGAAAAGTCATTACTTTATTACATTGCTCAACATTTTCTTAACATTTTTCAGAAATATTTAAAGCAATGAATTTGTATCCGCTGTCGTCGGACTTCGGCTGCATATTTTTTGCCATTTTCTTCAAATCTGAAAACGTTGTGAATTATGGGCCCTAAAATTGCATTATGGGCCCTAAAAGCACAGAAAGAGTGTCCACTGCTTGTATACTTCGTATTTTGGCAAATTTAGTACGACATCCGGGAACTTGTGGCATACTAACTATATCCATACTATGACCAATAAGCGTACTACATACTTAATTTACATCAAAAATAGTATGGTTATTGTGGTTAGTATGAGTATTCGAATACAGCTGCTGTCTTACACGTCAATACAGAGCATCCAAAACAGGCTCAAAGGGTGACATATCAGGTGAGTATGCAGGCCATGGAAGAACTGGGACATTTTCAGCTTCCATGAATTGTGTACAGATCCTTGTGACATGGCGCCGTGTATTATCATAACATGAGGTGAAACATGAGGTGATGGTGGCAGATGAATGACAATGGGCTTCAGGATCTCGTCACGGTATCTCTGTGCATTCAAATTGCCATAGATAAAATGCAATTGTGTTCGTTGTCCATACCTTACCATAACCCTACTGCCACCATGGGTCACTCTGTTCACAACATTGACATCAGCAAAACACTTGCCAACAATATGCCATACACATGGTCTGCAGTTGTAAGGCCGGCTTATGGAGACGGCTTATGGTAGAGAAATTGAAGTTCAATTCTCTGGCAACAGCTCTGGTGGACATTCCTGCAGTCAGCATGCCAAATCTTCGGCATTGTGTTGTGTGACAAAGCTGCACACTTTAGCGTGGCCTTTCATTGTCCCTAGCACAAGGTGCACCTGTGTAATAATCATGCTGTTTAATCAGCTTCTTGACATGCCACACCTGTCAGGTGTAAAGATTATCTTGGCAAAGGAGAAATGCTCACTAACCGGGATGTAAACAAATTTGTGCACAAAATTTGAGAGAAATACGATTTGTGCGCATGGAATATTTCTGGGATCTTTTATTTCAGCTCATGAAACCAACACTTTACATGTTGCGTTTATATTTTTGTCTAGTGTATATAGTGAACTCGTACACATTGTAAATACGTAAATAGAATGCACTACTTCATAATGTTACCTAGCATGTGTTACGCGGAGTGGAACAGGGAAACTCAAGAGCAGAATCAGACGAGGAGACTGGGATGAAGTAACCAAGGTATTTATTGAAATACAGGGGGAAGATGGAGTGCAGGCCAGGGGAAGCTCGGGCGGGTTGCAGGAAACCAGGTGCGGAGGCTGAAGCGAGAGGGGTTGGGACAGGGTAAGCAGGTCCGGAGGGGAAACCAAGGGAGAAGTAGAGTGGGAAATCCAGGGCAGAGTAGCAGGATGAGGAGATGTGGGACTGGAGACAGGAACCAGAGTCAGAGTGGGCAGAACTGTAGCGGAGAGGAAAAACATGTCAGACAAGGAAAACAGGATAATAGGATCTAAATAGTAACAAACGGTTAGAACCGTAGACTGACTGAGCAGAGATTACGCTCTGTCAGTGTGAAAGTGGCACTCCTGTCTCCGCCCACACAATCACACACACAGAGAGAGGGAGAGGGAGAGAGCACTGGGGGAGTGGCGGCAGGTCAAGGAGACACAGGATGAGCAGTAGAGGGCGTGGCAGGAGCAGATGTAGCAGCATGTCAATATCAGACTGGCAAAAGTTGAGATTCATAAACTCCCTCTATCTGCAGCATAGCTAATGACATAACACCTTATTGACATTGACTTGACACCTTATTGACATTGACCAATAAAAATACATAAACATTAAATACATGTTTCTGCAGTGTCAAGTGGAAACACAACCAACCCTGTTACAGAGGCACAGACAGTGTACAAGTGGAGGCCTCATACCGTTCTGTTACTGTAGGCTATAGAGTAGGGATCGTGAAGTAGATTCAGCTGCTGGAACATAATTACAAATAATTTGTAGATGGCAAATTGATCGCAAGAAGCCCAACCAGATATAATGTTTGACTAAAACATAATCATTTCAAACCTTGCTTACATTTGTAAATGATCACGTGTTTCTCTCTATTATGCGTGGGAATACTTGGGAACATATTTCTTAAAACCTCTTACATCTAGACGTTCCGCTAGCGGAACACCGCTCCAATATCCAATGATAGGGCGTGGCGCGAAATACAAACTCCTCGAAAATCCGAAAACTTCAATTTTTCAAACATATGACTATTTTACACCATTTTAAAGACAAGACTCTCCTTTATCTAACCACACTGTCCGATTTCAAAAAGGCTATACAACGAAAGCAAAACATTAGATTATGTCAGGAGAGTACCCAGCCAGAAATAATCAGACACCCATTTTTCAAGCTAGCATATAATGTCACAAAAACCAAAACCACAGCTAAATGCAGCACTAACCTTTGATGATCTTCATCAGATGACACTCCTAGGACATTATGTTATACAATACATGCATGTTTTGTTCAATCAAGTTCATATTTATATCAAAAACCAGCTTTTTACATTAGCATGTGACGTTCAGAACTAGCATTCCCACCGAACACTTCCGGTGAATTTACTAAATTACTCACAATAAACGTTCACAAAAAACATAACAATTATTTTAAGAATTATAGATGCAGAACTCCTTTATGCAATTGCGGTGTCCAATTTTAAAATAGCTTTTCGGTGAAAGCACATTTTGCAATATTCTGAAAAGATAGCCCGGCCATCACGGGCTAGCTATTTTGACACCCACCAAGTTTGGTACTCACCAAACTCAGATTTACTATAAGAAAAATTGGATTACCTTTGCTGTTCTTCGTCAGAATGCACTCCCAGGACTTCTACTTCAACAACAAATGTTGGTTTGGTTCCAAATAATCCATAGTTATATCCAACAAATGCGCTACTGTTTTTCAGCCAGAGACTGCAGAGTCATCATTCAACGTTCTGGCACCTTCTGAGAGCCTATGGGAGCCTTAGAAAGTGTCACGTTACAGCAGAGATCCTCTGTTTTGGATAGAGATGACAAAGAAGGCCAAGAAATGGTCAGACAGGGTGCTTCCTGTACAGAATCTTCTCAGGTTTTGGCCTGCCATTTGAGTTCTGTTATACTCACAGACACCATTCAAACAGTTTTAGAAACTTTGGAGTGTTTTCTATCCAAAGCTACTAATTATATGCATATTCTAGTTTCTGGGCAGGAGTAATAACCAGATTAAATCGGGTACGTTTTTTATCCGGCCGTGAAAATACTGCCCCCTATCCATAACAAGTTAAATTCAAATCACTGATTTCCTGATTTTTTGTCTCTTGTGCCCCCCCCCCACAAAAAAATGATATATATATATATATATATATATATATATATATATATATATATACTGTACTAGTCAAAAGTTTGGAAACACCTAATCATTCAAGGGTTTTTCTGTAATTGTACTATTTTCTACATTGTAGAATAATAGTGAAGACATAACTATGAAATAACAGGGTTGGTCTGTAACAGGGTTGGTTTGCACACTCTTCAAAGAGTGTGCAAAGCTGTCATCATGGCAAAGGGTGGCTACTTTGAAGAATCTCAAATATGAAACATATTTTGATTTGTTTAACACTTTTTTGGTTACTACATGATTCCATATGTGTTATTTCCTAGTTTTGATGTCTTCACCATTATTCTACAATGTAGAAAATAGTACAAACAAGGAAAAACCCTTGAATGAGTAGGTGTGTCCAAACTTTTGACTGGTACTATACTTACATTAATTTGAGTGGTCATATTAGTATGTACTGTAGCCTAAACCGTTCGTACGCTACAGACAGAAGTTGGCCATTTGGCTGTACCGACTTCAGACGAGTCCCAATACACGTGTGGGGGCAGTAGAGCAAAACGGAGAGCATCATCGTGTTTGTGAGAGTCTCATCTTTCCATAGAGGGGTAGTTTGTAGGCCAAACCGTTTAGACGATACAGACAAGTTTGTAAGAAGACCGATTGTCTCATGGTCTGACAAACACCGCTCTAGTTCTGTCACCTTTCACCGCAGATGCGGATGCGGTGGATTGAAACGCATCTAATGCAAAAAAACAGACATCTCTATCTTAAATTGACAGATTTGTATTGGGATTGTTTTTAATGCTAATTAGATTTCCATGGGGGAGTGGACATCAACCTTTAATTAAACATTATTTACCGACTAACATTACTTTGGCATCTCGTAATAAAGATAAAGATCCTCGTAATAAAGGCCCTTTTCCGTGTTCACACAACACGTGGCAACCTGAGACATCACCCACTCTCCCTCCAATGCAACTCTAGGAGGTCACCTGTGTTCATCAACCAATGAGCTGTCAACCCTCATTCCCCAGCCTAATGAGAACACGGGACCATAATCAGTGCCGTCATCATCGGGAGACATCATTAGACACGCATGGCTAGGCCTCTATGGCCAGCCTCTACACACTGGCTTTCAAGCTTCGGTAACAACTGCTGCTCCGCTATATGACCTCATGATCCCAGGTCCCAGGAGCGCTAAGCACATTAGCACTGCTACTAAAACCACTGGCTCACTCTTCGCCCCCTCCAACCCTCAGCCTCTACCTCCAGCCGCCACCTCAGTCCTCAGACTCTACCTCCAGCCTCCGCCCTCAGCCTCTACCTCCAGCCTCCACCCCCAGCCTCTACCTCCAGCCGCCACTCCCAAACTCTACCTACAGCCTCCACCCCAGTCCTCAGCCTGTACCTCCAGCCTCTACCTCCAGCCCTCAGCCTCTACCGCCAGCCTTCAGTCCTCAGTATCTACCTCCATCCCTTATCCTCCACCCCAACCCTCAGCCTCTACCTCCAGCCCTCAGCCTCCACCCCAGCCCACACCCCTAACCTTCAGCCCTTAGCCTCTACCTCCAGCGTTCCACTCCCAGTCCTTATCCTCCAGCCCCTCGACTGGAATTTAAGTTAATTACTGTATGGGGTCTGACTAAGAAGTCTGGCCAGCCACCTCCTTCAGAGCCCAAGCATCACAGACAGACAGACGCAGACGCAGACGCAGACGCAGACGCAGACGCAGACGCAGAGAGAGAGAGAGAGAGAGAGAGAGAGAGAGAGAGAGAGAGCAAAGGGACTTGTGAAGTGAGACTATCATAATTTTGGCTGGGTATTTTTATGCACAGTAGCAGTCAGGCAACTGTATATTTGGCAAGCCAGTGAAATGCAGAGGTGCTTACTGTAACAGGCAGGTGATCAAACATTTAAGGTCCAATGCAGCTGTTTTTATCTCAATATCAAATAATTTGTGGGTAACAATTAGGTACCCTACTGTGATTCTTTTAAATTAAAAATAAACAAAAATAGCTTAGCAAAGAGTAATTTCTCAAACATTTTTTTTTTTCTAGGACGGTCTGGGAGTCGTCTGAGTGTGGAGTGGAAAACTGAAACGATCTGTTACTGAGGTTGTCACGCCCTGACCATAGAGAGCCTTTTTTATTCTCTATTTTGTTAGGTCAGGGTGTGACTTGGGTGGGCATATCTATGTTTCTAGTTCTTTGTTGGCCTAGTATGGTTCCCAATCAGAGGCAGCTGTTTATCGTTGTCTCTGATTGGGGATCATACTTAGGTAGCCCTTTTTCCCACCTGTGATTGTGGGATTTTGTTTTTGTGTAGATGCCTGTGTGCAGCCCAGAACGTCATGTTTCGTTTTCCTATTGTATTGTTTTTTGGTTTCACTTTGATTAAAGGATGTGGAAATCCATGCACGCTGCGCCTTGGCTTATTTACAATAGGGAGTTTGAAGACAGTGAGCGTGACAGAGGTTTGGAACTCTCTTTCTTATTGGTCTATTAATTCATTTATCACCTGGTGATGTCACCAAGCAGGCCAAAACTCCATCCCACCAAAACAGGCTGAAATTTATAGCAATCTTTTCAAACAGCTTCAAAAACACTAAAATGGCATTATCATAATTTTCACAGTATTATTCCAACCTCACAGTGTTGCATAGTGGCAGCCATTTTTATTCTGCAGGGAATTCATATAACAGCAGAGCAGATCACCTTCTACTTCGGGTATTCAGAGCCAACCTGTTAATCATAGGCCATGTTGGCACTGGCTGGCCCCTGAAGCAGTGCAATGTTTTGTAATTCAATAATTGTAATTTATTTTCTTGAGGTGAGCAATCAGTTGTAAACCAATAAAGGAATGTTGGCTGAGTAAGCTATTGTGTGTGTTTGATTGCGTGTTGTGAAAAGCAACAATCAAGTTCTTTCTCCCTGTTATCTACATTGATTGCTTTTTCATCTTGGCGATTAAGTTGACATGAGTAATTGTAAGGCCTTGAAACAAAGATCCGATGGCATGAAGAGAACAGAAAGAGTGACTGTGATCATTTAGTTGATATATTCTATATCTCAATGAATAGGCTATATCCAGTTACAACAGGGATGCTGCTGAACAGTGATCTTAAAGGAGAGACAATTACTATATTAAGGTAATCACATTTTTTGGAAGACCTTTCCACTGTATCTTTCATGGCTAGCACCATAAATATGTGTAGCTTAAATCACTATTTGATGAATTGCTATTTTTGGATAGAAAATGTGCAATAATCAAAATAGATGGGAGTG